>NC_141694.1:1229183275-1229733373 GCF_964263255.1 Lissotriton vulgaris | reverse complement strand
CCTAGCCTGAATTTACGACGTCCTGCATATGCCTTGTTTCTCTTAAAGGTTTCTTTCTTGTAATCTTGCAGTCTTTCAGTAGGAGCCAACACGGAGTACAACAGCCTTGCCAAGAACAGAACGTGTGGGATGTGGATTTAAAAGCATATATGTGTGAGTGAGTGAGTGAGTGAGTGAGTGAGTGAGTGAGTGAGTGAGTGAGTGAGTGAGTGAGTGAGTGAGTGAGAGAGAGAGAGAGAGAGAGAGAGAGAGAGAGAGAGAGAGAGAGAGAGAGAGAGAGAGAGAGAGAGAGGTGTGGAATATACCTTTTGGTCTCGCAGTGTTATGAGCAGTGGTGCACAAATGTGCACTGTTTCGTACATTGCGAGATAAAGTATGTGATGCTATAAGCAGTGGTGCACAAATGTGCATAGTGTTGTACATTGATAAGTATTATGAAGTTCTTACTATTGGCTTTGACATGACCTCATGTCATCCTGAATTCTAACTCTCTGCGCGCACAGACATGCTTGCAAATTGTTTGGGTTATTGTTATATTAGATTTATATCGCGCCAAATCACCTACAGGTCTCTAGGCGCTCGGAAATCGATGGAATTTACACAATAACTTCATGCAACACAAAGAGGCAGTGCAGCAGCCAACCTACATTGCACCCAGAACCTTTCCAAACAGCAGTGTTTTTAAGGACTTTCTGAACCGCAGGAGATTAACTTCTCTGCGTAGCCCCTCAGGCAGCTTATTCCATAGCTGAGGGATCAACACTGAGAAGGCTCTCCCTCCCTTGTTTACCAGTTTGTACCGAGGGCAGACCAGCAGCTGAGAATCAGAAGATCTGAGTGTTCTTTTTGGGCTATACACTTCCAGACGGTCTCTGATGTAAGCAGGTGCATGGCCATAAATTGCCTTATGGGCCGTGCATAGACTCTTAAACTCTACCCTCTCTTTTATGGGGAGCCAATGCAGGCTCTGTAGTAGGGGAGAGGCTTCGGTCCTTCTGGGGAGTCTAAAAATCAGTCGCGCCGCGTCGTTCATCACGACCTGTAGTCTATTAGTCACAGTTTTGGGGAGACCTAGATAAAGGGCATTCCCATAATCTATTATTGAGAGAATTTTTGCCGCTACAATTGAGCGCAGCATGGACTGAGAAAGAACGGGAGCTAGCTTGCGTAACTGCCTGATGATATTCGTGCAGCTCCCAACAACAGAGGAGATTTGGCTGCCCATTGACAAGTCACAGTCCAGCTTAATCCCCAATCTCTTTACATTTGCGCTCGGCTTCGGAGTTGGCCCTAACTCCTGTGGCCAATAGAGATCGCTCCAAGGTGAGGTGGTAGATGGAATTACCAATACCTCGGTCTTGTCTGGGTTGATCTTCAGCAGATTTTCAGTCATCCACCCAACCGTATACCTCAAGATGTTCTGCGCTTGGGACTGCGCAGCCCCTGTGTTATCGATACTCAGCACAAGCGGAGTATCATCAGCATAGTTAAAAACTCTGCAGCCCATGTTGGCCAGGGTGCAATCAGAGGTTGTAGGTAAAGATTAAACGGTAGAGGGGACAATGCGGAGCCCTGTGGCACCCCACACTCTAATGTCCCCACATCTGATATTAAATCCCCCAGTTGTATCCTCTGTGTCCTTCCCAAAAGAAAGGATTGCAGCCAATTAAAAGCCAAGCCTTTGACCCAAAGTCGTCCAGTCTTTCCAGGAGCAGGGCATGGCTGACAGTATCGAACGCCGCTGACAGATCTAAAAGAATCAGGGCGCTCGATTTCTTAGTGTCAGCCATGCCTCTTAATTCATCCAGCACCGAGAGCATCACCAACTCGGTGCTGTGATGTGCTCGAAACCCTGCCTGTCGCTCGTGGAGTAGACAATGAGACTCCAAGTGAAGGGATAGGGACTTCAGGACATGCTGTTCTAGAATCTTAGAAAGAAAGGGCAGCTGGGAGATTGGTCTATAGTTCTTCAAGACCGCAGGGTCCGCACCGGGTTTCTTCAACAGGGGCCTAACTTGCGCTTCCTTAAATTCAACAGGTAGGTTCCCCGTTTCTAGTGATCTGTTAAGGAGAGAGATAATACGCTCCTCCAAAATGGGGCGTGCTACGCGAAATACACTAGGGGGGCACGGGTCCGCTGGGGAGCCAGATTTAGTTCTACCCATCAATTGCTCCAAACTCAGCGCATCTATCTCTGGGAACTCCTCAATGGTACAATCAGTGGGATTATAGGGGTCAGGGTGTAGGGCAAGTCCATTCACCGTATTACTTTTTATTTCCGAGAGGATGTTCTCCACTTTCTCTAGGAAATATCCCTGAAAGGTGTTACAATTTATGGTAATTTCTGAGCTTTCCGGGTTTCTTGCTCAGCTCAGATAAGATTTTAAAGGTCTCTTTCTGGATATTCCCAGCCTTGTTTAAGCGAGACTCATAATGCTCCGCCTTTGCTTGCAGTATAAGTTTTTTTTACATATGAAGGGAAACTTTATACTGATCCCTAGCTATGTCATGTTTAGTTTTCCTCCAGGATCTCTCCGAAGCCCGGAGCTTCCTTTTATGTTCCCTCAGGAGCGGGGTGAACCAAGGAGCTCCTTTGCCTGGTCCTTTAATGAGCTGTGTCCTTTCAGGTGCTATCTGATCGATAGCTTGACACAAGCTCCACGTTAAATCTGTGTATTCCAGGTCCAAGTTGCTTCCAGCACCAAAAGGTCGGGCCACTTTCGGCAATGTCCAATAATGTTCAAGGACTGTTTTGTGAGAGATTGTTCAATGTAACCTGGAAGGCTTTCGTGAGCTTCATTAAGATAAAGGCTGGAACATGGAGAATGTAGAGGTGACATGGGAACTCCTTCCTGCCATGGAATGCTTGCTTGGAAGCTGTCCAGTCCTAGTAAGATTCTTTTGGCGCAGGAAGGAAGACTCTCGGACCTTCTAGTGTGAGTTTTGAAACTATAAAGCTGAGGTTTGTTGACAGCTGAGTTGGGAGCTCACTTACAGAGTAGATGCACTGCTGTAAGACAAACGGAACTGGACTCCCTAATGGAAAGTTCAAGCCAGCTGTGAACGGGCTCTCCAGCAAGAATTGGCAAGGATATCAAGTGAACGATCGTGTGAGGTGATTTGTTTCTGACTAGTGCCATTGCGATGCTTGGTTCCAGTGGCTGTGGTCATTTGAGGTGTTTGAGTTTTGATTATTGCCATTGTGATGTGTGGCTAGTGGCTTTGATCATTTGAGATGTTTTCTTTGGGATGTGTGAATGAGTGAGGTGCGCATCCAAAGTAATAATTTGGTGTATCTAGCATATACATTTCTCTGAAATCTTGCAGTACGTCCATATTCTATTTTCTTGAGTGTTATCTCATATTATTTGCTGCTCGTTTATTCATTAGTATTATTAATGCATTTAACTGTTGCATCTATCAAGTGTATTATTGTTTGCATATAAATATATATTTCTATGAAGAAGGGATTCCACGGGGATCGATCCATGGACAGTTTTGCTGGACACTCACTTTCTCGGCTCCGACGCCAATATTTTCAGCTCAGAAGAGGTCAGCTCCGATGGGGCAGGTTTCGGCACGGACAGTGGCCGGTATTTCGATGCCAAAACTTTTGGTTCCGAAGTTCGACTAAACTTCGAAGCTAGGACTCGGAGTGTCCAAAGACGACGGGTTGTGCCGACCATGGCCCAAAGGCAGTGGTAGCCCGGCAATGTGTTTAGTTCGGTCTTAAACTGGAGGTCGACTTTTTCTGTTGGTCTGATGGGGTCAATGTCAAGGTGGTGGAGGCACACTACTCACAGCTGGTTGAGCAGGTGGTAGATCTTGCGTTTCAATCTTGGAGTCAGAGCGGTAGCTGCCTGTGCGTGATGTTCTTCTTAGAGGTCTTCAGGTCTAAAAAGATCCGGTGTATCGTCTGCGTTCCTTCGAGACATTTTAATACATCGGGCCCGACGGTCGCAAGAAGTCTTCTTTGACCTGAAGGAGCGGCAAGTCTCGCAGATGGCCTTGTCATTTTTGAAGGAGATGGACAGGAGAGAGAGAGAAAGAGAGAGAGAGACAGAGACAGAGACAGAGAGAGAGAGGACCGCAATAGATAATACAGACTGAAAGCAGATATGAACCAAGAAAAGGGCAGCATGACGGTGTCACACCAGAGCAGAAGAGCACACATTCAAACCTGACGGTGGAAGAACAAAATCTAACAATGGCATTGATGACCATGTGCACAGGAGTCACAGTATTGCGATACTCGAAGGACTTTCTTTTAAGAAAAACAATTTGGACACATCACAGCCCTACACTAGGTGGCAGGATTATGCTAAGCATGTTTATCATCTACAGCCACACATCCCTCGAACACATAATTGTTTACAGACATTTCTCTAAAGTTTGGTGTGCCGAAACTGCCTTCTAACAAAGGTGAGCCAAGTCTCCACTGTTAATACTGGGATAAGTGAAAACTCAGCCACAATTCTCATCAAGACTGTGGCCACCTCCTTCCATCACTTGCAAGGTTGTTTTACTAAGCTTGTATCCTACACTAACAGGAGACATGCATTTAGGCACACCCCAGTGAAGATTTTTCACTGGCTCTCCAAAAGAACAGCAGTGAATCTGCACTTCTTGAATTCTCAAACTAGGGGAACTAGAAGGACAAAATGAGTGGTAGGATTTACACCTCACAAATTCAACCAAATAAAGAGCTTTGCTGTCTAATAAGGTAAATGCGATCTCCTTGATGGTCCAGATTCTCTCTGTAGAAGGGAAGGTCATGTCCACTTTTGCTGTCGATATTCTCTAGAAAAGAAAAGGGAATTTGCACTGTAGAACATAAGATTCAAACAATGAACCACCGGGAGTACAGTAGAAAGCATTTCAAAGTAAATCACAGGGTACTAAAAATTCTTAAGGTGTTAAGTTAAGCATCGAGGAATACTGATTTACGTAATGTAATGTATGTATACTTGTAAAGCGCACTGTTACCTCGTTACGTGGTGTCCTGGCGCTGTATACCGCTGGGGAACCCGTCCTGGCTTTCCCTGTGAGAGGGCACCCCCAAGGTGAAGCCAGGCATCCCCGGCGCTGATGGGGCCGTTGTGGAGATTAAGCAAGCTATTGCCCAGAGTTGCAGAGTGGGACCCATGGTTAGCGTAGGCACCTAGGCGAGAATTATCGAGTCCACGGACATTGACCCAAGACCCTACCGCGTCGGGAATTGAACCCTGGTCCCGGGCCGACTTCTGCTTCAGGGTCTGCCGCTTCTAACCAGTGAGCCACACTTCTCCACCCATCATTTAAAGTAAACCTGTGGCCATCAATCCTTCAGGGTGAAATACCACTTTATCATGAGAAAGGCAACAATATCTTGACATGAGCACTAATTGATGTTGAACACTGTATGGTTCAGTAAAAGTATCCAATTGGCAAACATATAGGTGAATATGCACTGAGCCATCTGTAGAGGTATAAGCAACATAAGTTGAAACTAGATCCTATTAGGTAGAGTTGGATGACCATCCTCTACAATAACCTTCTCCATGGGGCTATGGTTCTGAGACTGTGGAAAACTGGAGAAAGTTAAATTCTACATGCCTTCAAAAAGCTTTTATGCCTTCAAATAGTTGCTTGATATGCTGATGACTACTAAGACGTCCATCTGTGTGTGTAATGGCAGAACACACGGTTGACATAGGATGGGACAATGAATTCACGGATTGTTACTTGCTAGACACAAACAGGGCAAGGTTGACTGCAGAAATAAGACAACAAGCATTTGCAATGCAATCAATTTCGCCTTTGGGACCTTATATGTATTTAGCTATGCATCACAATAGCCTGGGTGAAGAAACATCTACTGTTCTTTAACATGGAGGTAAAGTAAGCACCAAACTGTGTGACATGCCAGGGATGGGAACACATGGAGAGAAATATTGCCTTTCAGCGGGAAATGGTATAGTCCAAAGTTCTGTTTTTAATATGAAATCAGGGCCTTCGGTGGCCATTTCACAGAAAATACAAGATTTGAAAAAAATATTATTGTCTACTGGTGCTCATGGAAGAATTTCTATGGACTGGAATCTAGAGAATGCTAAAGGGATTCTGGTATTTTACTGACCTCTGCTGGTCGTTTTCTATCAAGACAGTTAACTAGAGGTAATTGAACAGAAAGAAAGTGCCTAAGCAGAAGCAGACAAGTCCTAGGGCCGATCTCCAGAGCCCACAAAGTACATGCACATATAAGTATTTACTGAAGTATATACAAGAGGTCTTGAATGCTTGACCTAAAAACGACTAGACTAAAGTTAATCGAAATTAATGATCAACGAAACCAAGCTAATGGCTTTTACTGCTAGGTTTAACATTTCACAGGGGGAGTGTAGGAATCCAATTTTGTTGCCTGGTTACCACAGAATGTTCTCCTTTTTATGGAACCTATTTTTGCTTTCTGCCCCTAAATCTATTCTGAAAATTGGTCTCACCGAAATCGGTTATTTAAACTCCCCAGTAAATTCATTGTAAGTTGGTGAAGAAGCTGCACTAGTACCATGAACTTAAATGTCAACTGTGCCCTACAATGTGTAGTTACACCCACCTACATACTCAAACCCCTATGGCTCCAGAGAACACCTCTATGCTATGGATGGGTTGCAGTTCAGACGCAAATGGGGAGGAAACGAGCCTTTGCCATGTAAATAAAGAAATAAAGACAATTTTTTATTGGTCATCCCGGAAATATACCTGATAAGTTTGTTGCGGCTGGGCACTCAATATAGAATAATGGGACATGCTGTATAACTGGATGAATTATGGCTTCCTGTAAACAGTTACAAAAAGCTGTTCCTCACTGCGTAAGTATAACTTATTTTGCCACAAACAGGCCTAATTATAAATAAAAATCAAAATAAATAAATATATTCTGCCTTAGATTAGGAGAAATGCAAAAGCTGTCAAAAATCTAATTCAATGGTGGAACCTTTTTTGATAACTTTAGTGGAACAGTACCTTTGGAAAAGGGAACCTTGTGCTGCCTTAGCGTAAACTTGTTTAGAACTGCTATGAAACACATCCCTGGCTGCCTCCTAACAAAACTCTCACCGGAAAACAATGTCTTTGCCTCCCGATGTATGAAGGCAGGAGCTGTACTAACATTGGCTACTCACCAAGGATCATCCACTTGGGAGGGGGACAAGAACAGTTTGAAAAACAAAGGGCTGCTGTCATAGGTCTTCCTTTGAAGTGGAATTGGCATATGGAATTATCAGGAACTAGAACCACTGGTTCCCAGATCTACCAGACTTCTTGACTGTGCCCCTAGGAGTGGAGAAAACGAGTTTTAGCACCAACAGAGGGGTGTGGCTAAGAGCAGGTACTGGGCTCCTGCAGCTGGGAAACGCTTAGAACGAATCTGGTTTTGGGCATTAGTCGGTTTTAAATAAAATGAGAAAGGAGGTGCTGAAAAAGAAGGAGGGACTTCTCGAAGAAGGTAGCCAGGATTGGCTGTAGGAAATTCTCCAATCGCTGGCTAGTGTGCAGGACAAATCTGGCACCTCACTACCACCGCCGGCTCACAACATAACTGGGCTTGAAAAGAAACATTTTGAATTAGGAAGCCTCTGCCTGAACACTAGGAAAAAAGAAGCTCCAATGACTTCTGCTGGCACCCAGGGATTGTAACTCAAACAGGTCTCCAAAGGTCAAGTGGCTGTGTCCTGTTGCCTGCTAGAGGGACACAAAAAATCACAGGACTTGTGACTCCATCAAGGCCCAGCTGACCATAATGGACTGGCTCCAGCATGAGCCCTAGCTGGATAGAAAGTTGGTGCATAGAAGCATATTCTGAGGGCTGCAGAAATGATACATTTGACATATCTAAATAGGGATCCCCAGTCTTAAACGGGAAATGCAAGCATGCAGAACTATGAAAGATAACACTGGAGAGTAGCAAGTCACTTTTATTTACTTGCTCCTTCACTGCAAAATGAACAAAACAGGCATCTAAATCCTATGCGTCGGACAGCTGGAAGCCATCGGACACAAAAGTGCTCATGTGCGTAGGAAGGCTCCTGGTCGTCTACCCCCATGGCACAGGAAATCCCTCTGGTGCCGGCACCAGAAGAATTTCCTATCCCTCCAAGTAGCCTAAGGAGCTCGTAAGAGCCTCCCCAACTCCTGAGGCTGCTCAGTTATTTTCACTGAATGACGATCAGCGCGCATGTCGGGCTGACGTCATTTCCGTGAAAGTAAAACTGAAATGAGCCCATCGGCTTGTGTCAGTTTCGCTGCATCAGTGCTCAGGGGGCTATATCAGCCCCCTGAGCAACGAGGCAGGTGGGAGAGATATCATTGGAAAGGGGAGAATTTCCCCTTTAGAATATTACCCCACCCTAGAGGATCCCTGCTTGGGAGACCACCTCAGGGGGAGGGGCGATACCCCAAGCAGGGATCCGCCACTAGACACGAGGGGGGGGGGGGGGGGGGGGGGGAATTGAGTCTTTTGTCCAGGAGGGCAGTAGCCCCCAATCTGCCTCCCGGGGGGCAGAAAGCACCCTAGATACCAGGGACTATTTATAGAAATTGTATTTAGGGGTCGGGGCTGCCCTAAATGGGCATGCTAATCCCCCCACCCCCCAAAGACCCTCCATAGACTATATGGCCCCCTGGGGAAAAATGAGGTGTATTATCCCCAATCTGTCCACTGGGGGGGGGGGGGGGGATGGGGGGCAGATAGCCCACTAGACATCAGGAATTGTAAATTCTTTTTTTTTTTTATAAAAGTGGGGTGGGAGCTTTCCACAAAGGGCAAGACCATGCCCCCACCCAAACATTTTAGGGGAACAGTCTTTCTGACCCCCTCCTGGATACAGATGGAGTGCTGTAGCCCCCCCAATCTGCCCCCCCCGTGGGGGCAGAAAGCCCACTAGACACCAAGGATAGGTTTATGGGCAGGGAGAAGCCCCATAGGCAAGCGTTGTTGCCCTTTTTTTAGGCACACATTTTGGCTGTTTCAGTGATATTTGTAGTCTCATCTCGGAAAACCACTAAAAACCAGGGAGAGTTTGTGTGTGTGAGAACTGAAGTTTGGCTGACGGTCTGCGTGTACTCACCTTTGGCTGGCATTTTGCTGGCAGTGTAAGTGGACTTGCACTTGGCTAATGGTGTGTGTTGACTCAAGCTTGATTACAGTGTGTGTAGACTAGCGCTATCCTGATTTTGTGGCGCTTGGCTGACGGTGTACCTTGACTAGCACTTGGCTGATAGTGTGCATGGATGGTGCTTGGCTGGCTGTGTGTGGGGATGGCACTTGGCTGGCGGAGTACGGGGATGGCACTTGGCTGGTGAACAGCGAGGATGGTGCATGGCTGGCGGTGTGCTTGTACTAACTCTTGCCTGGCGGTGTGGCTTGCATGGATCCCCCAGCGTTTTCTTACCCACAATCCCGCAAACCTATAATTTACTTACAAAGTCAAATTTTTCTCATATTTCTGTGTGGGTAAGCTGTAGGATCACCGCACACGCACACATTTCCTACCACCCAGCGTTCCCCTTGGTCTTCCAAGAAAAATTATACTTCACTTGTGTGGGTGCCCAAAGTAGCATCAGCCTAAAAACGTATAAACAAGCTGCCCTTTTGGACACACTTTGGGCCCCCATCAATCTATAAACATTTTTGCCCCTTCCATGTCATAGGCACTTGGCACAAGTAAGGTATCATTTTTATCGGGAGACTGAGGGGAACGCTGAGTGGTAGGAAATTCGTGCCTTGCAGTGTTCCCTCAACTTTCCCACACAGATATTAGAGGAAAATGTGACTTTCTAGCAAAATTTTAGGTTTGCAGCGGATTCTGGGAAGGAAAATGGTGCGGGATCAACACAAGTCACACTTCCCTGGACTCCCACGGGTGTCTAGTTTTCAGCAATGTCTGGGTTTTTAAAGATTCCCCTAGATGACCGCAAGTCTGGGAGCTAAAAACAGGTGCCCACCTATCTATCACAAAACAACCTGGTTTTTCAAGGGGGTCACCAGCGTTGTTGGTCCCAGGCTCAGCAGCCATCAGGGAAACCTACCAAACTCAAAGATTTCAGAAAACTAGAAAAATAGGGGAATCCAGGGAGGTGCGGCTTGCGTGGAGCTCCCATCATTTTCCTACCCAGAATCCCCTGCAAACCTCAAATTTAGCTACAAAAATAATGTTTTCTTCACTTTTCTGCGTGGGAAAGTTGTAGGATCACCAGGCAAGGTATTACTTTTATCGGGAGACTGAGGAGAACGCTGAGTGATAGGAAATTTGTGCTGGTGCAGTGATCCCACACAGTAATGTGAAAAAAAATAGATTTTTTTTTAACTGAATTTAAGGTTTGCAGGGTATCAGAACCTGACAAGAGCCATACAAGTCACCCCAGCCAGGATTCCCCTTGGTGTCTAGTTTTAAAAATTGTACAGGTCTGCTAGGTTTCGCTAGGTGCCGGCTGAGCAAGGGTCCAAAATCCACAGCTAGGAACATTGCGAAAAAAGGATCCATTTTCACTGGAAAAAATGTAATGTGCCCAAGTTGCGTTTTTGGCCATTTCCGGCTGCGGTCACTAGACCTACCCACACAAGTGAGGTACCATTTTTATCGGAGACTTGGGGAATGCATTTCTGCCTTCCAAAAGTAAGACCATGTGTAAAAAAGAAGTCACTTTTAAAAATGCCCATTTATTCCTTATTCAAATGTTAGTATGGGTACTCACAATTTCAGAGATGTGCAAAAAACTACTACTGCTTCTAAACTCTAAATTTGGTCCCATTTTGGAAATACATAGGCGTCCCTTGATACCTATTTTTCATTCTTTAGATTTTACCAACTGAATGGCTATATAGCCGGTACACAATGAAAACCCATTGCAAGGTGCAGCTCAGTTATTGGCTCTGGGTAGCTACGTTCTTGGTGAACCTACAAGTCCTATATATCACCGCAACCAGAAGGGTCCAGCGGACATAACTGTATATTGCTTTAAAAAATCTGTCATAGTTATTTACAGATCAAAACGTTGGCACAAATGGCTGTTTTTTTTCAACTCAATTTCAATATTTTTGTATTTCAATTGTTAGTGTCTATAGGAAAACCTTGAAGCATCTACACAAATGGCCCCTTCCTAAATCTAGAATTTTGGTTTCTTCTCTGAAATGTATAGCTGTCTGGGATCCATTATTGCTTTCACACCCATTTCTACCACTAACTGGAAGGTGGTTAAAAGCACCAAAAATAGTACAAATAAGCTATGTCCCAGTAAAATGCCAAAACTGTGTAGAGAATGTTGGTTTTCTGATAAATGTTTGCCTGTCCCTGAAAGCTGGGAAGATGGTGATTTTAGCAGCACTACAAACCCTATGTTGATACCATTTGCAGGGGGGGAAAAGGCGCTTCTTCTGCAGCACTTTTTCCCAATTTTTCAACAAAAAAAAGCAAAAAATGTTACTGTATTTTGGCTAATTTCTGGGGCACCTCCAGGGAAATCCCAAAAACCTGGGTACCTTAAAAATCCTCTGGATGTTGGAAGAGAAGGACGCAAATTTGGCATGTGGACCAAATGTTACAGGGGCCCAAGTGTGAACTATTCCAAATACCCCAAAAAATACTTAGCACAGGGGGAAAATGCCTAGCAGCGAAAGGGATAACATTCAATTGTAGAGTTATGGACGAATTCCAATTTTGAAGTATCAGTTTCAAATGTGGTCTGCCTTAAATCATGAATATAAAAAGGTATGGTTTCTATTTTAGTTACAAGAGTGTTACACATTTTATGGATTCGAAATGGTAATTTCAAAAGCTAGTTAGGGTGTACATAGGTATACATTAGTACATCTTAGAGCTCCAACATGCGCGTGTTCCTGAATTGTTGGCAATGCATCCTCAACCAGTACACATTACCTTTGCATAATATTAAACTTTTGCTCAACTAACAGAAAACACATGTTTTATGCTGCTATCACAACTCTCTAGACTCATTCCTTTCTCCCAGAATCCATTTACTTTGGTTAATATTAAAACATGCTGTGTTCACCTTGCCATTTATTTTTAGTAGTTGGATAATGCATGCCCTGTTGAAAGTACCCTATATTTGCCTTTCCAATTGTTGATAGGTAATTCACTGTAAATACAAGAGTTTACAGACTCCCTTTATAGTTTCATTGTTGGTATCTAGAGGAGCTCAGTTCTTGCATCAGTGAGAGGTCGATATTGTGAGGACAAACAAAGCTCAGCTCAGCTATGCACTGGAATGCATGCTATCCAGTCCAAGCAACACTAACCACAATTTAGTTCAGGAAAGCTTACAGTTAAAGCTTCTCTTATGGACTACATTTTAATGTGTTCAAAGAGCTGTGCCCTGCACCCTGAAGCAGCCACAGGTTTACAAAATGCAGTGAAAAAAATAAAATGTTAACATAATATATATTCTGTAAAATGTGTTTTCCAATCAGGTTATTCTCACAAGAATTTATGTACCCTAATTTGTGCAACTGTTGTACAATGGTTGATTCTTTTGGCAGACCTGTTATAAATATGTCTTAGTTTTGCTGCTGCACTTTAAGCCCCATTTGATATAGAAACTACCTACAAGGTTGTAGGTGCTTAAAAAAAATAAGGGCTTTCTGTATTCTTGAGAAGTACAATGCATTTTGCACCAAAGTTAGTTTTTTAGGTGACAGGAGGTTACACGTCTTCTTAATAAGGAAACGTAACAATAGATACATTTTTAAGTAGTGTCAGTAATCTATGTTGACAGTTCTAAATTACAGAAAATTATATTATGTCTGTACTCGTATTGACATTTTGCCAATATAAGATAACCTCAAAGTGCTGAGGAGATGGAGGAGTGATGGAACGGAGATGGGGGGGAATATGCAAGCAATGGTATTAACTTCCCCAAATGCTGCAGGCATCTGATTTTAAAGGAGGAAAAGAACATTACTGGCACGGGGTGGGAGGAGTCAGCATCAAAAGGAAAGAAGTGTAACGCAGGGTAGCAAAAACAGATCAGCGTTTGAGAAGTCTGAGAGCCAATAGGCAACTAAAGACTCAGGCTTCACCATACTTCCCACATTGACTACAGTCCAACATTTCACAATTGCCTCCACTTGGCGACTGCATTCGGATCGAGAGAAAGATAGAAAAGAAAGCAGAGGGAGGAACAGAGAAAGCTGGTGGGCTCTCGGGTACTTCTGGGATGATCAAGGCATCTTCAGTGGAGTCCATTTTAGGGTCCTGACATTTTGGCCCCTACACAAGTACTAGACTTTGCCCATGGTTGCCTATCTGGATGTTCCAGTGAGGCCCCTGTTCTTCTAACTTGGCTAGGGCTGGCTAAAAGCCACATCTCTTTTGTCATCAAAGTTTACTTTACCTTACATAATATCGGAGCAATGCATGGAGAAATGTTGGATAATGATTTACTGCTACATCAGTAACACTAAATCCATATCACTTTGATGCTAGACATATTTACCATACCTGCACAATTATGTTTGCACTGTTCCCTTGTACTCCATTAACCTTGTTCAGTATTTACAGTTCTTAGTGAGCTCAACATACCAATAAAAATCTAATAATGTGTGCACTTGCTAAAGTATCAAGTAGAGTCCAGCTAAAGAATGCGTTAGGGATGCAGAGTGAAGGAATCTACTTTGTCTCAGGATTTCTGTACCTATACAAAGGTTCTGTTTTTGCAGTACTAGGCCCTTACAACAACAAAAAAACCAGGCAACTAGAGTGGGAAAATCTGGTTTTGCAATACAATAAAGTACAATGTAAAGGTAGTTCATTCCTATGAGAAATAATGCACATGTTCTCAACAAAACAGCATTGAATACATAAAGGACAATTTAGTAGGTCATTGCTAGAAATGGGATTTCTGGTTGGCTAAGGCGTGCGCCAAAGCCAGGCAGAAACCATCACTCTAGTCAGGGCAAGGGAGTTAGATGCCAGAGATAACCCCTGCTCACCCCCTTGGTAGCTTGGCACGAGCAGTCAGGCTTATCCCGGAGGCAATGTGTAAAGCATTTGCGCAACACACACACACACAGCAACAATATACTAGGCACACCACAAAAGGAACTCAACACAAGGTTATATCAAAAATAGCCTTTGTATTATCACAACACAAAATAGTAATCACACAATATACACTGTGCAAACTGGTACTAGGCAATATTTACAGGGGATTATATACACATGACAGGGCCAATTGGTCCGCTG
This sequence comes from Lissotriton vulgaris, assembly GCF_964263255.1. Classification (NCBI taxonomy): domain Eukaryota; kingdom Metazoa; phylum Chordata; class Amphibia; order Caudata; family Salamandridae; genus Lissotriton; species Lissotriton vulgaris. The sequence goes on along the minus strand of NC_141694.1, from coordinate 1,229,719,133 downwards.
TCAGAACCATCACAAAGTGAAAATAGTAAATGTAGAACCAATAATAAATGTAGAACACAACCAGTAATTACTGGCCAAACACTGTACTCAGCAAAATCCTGTAACACAAACCATATTATGCACAGTATCACCTCAGGCGTAAAATACATTATGAGCCAACCTCATAAGCCTAAACACATTAGACATAAATCATGGTAGAGAATAACCTCACAAGCATAAACCACCGTATGCAAAACCTCATACACAAACCATATTAGAGGCATAAATCGGGGTGCATAAATCTTAGTATATGAATCACATTTTCAGCACACCACATAAATCACATTAGGGCCTGGTGCCCTAGCAACCTAACAGTCCCCCTGGCCAACTGGCCTTCTCAGAGGGCTCAAATGCCCTATGTACAAATGTCAGGGTGGCTGCCAATGCAGCAAAGTCCACATGTGCAATTGCGCTGGGGCAGAGGAGTGCATCTCACTCCCATTTCCTACAATAATGCCCCCAAAGAACTGTTGGCCTAAACGTTGCAGCTGACGCTAATTGTTGTGCAGCTGTGATGCAAAACGTGGGCCTGGGCACTCCCTATGTCCTCTGAACCAATAGGCAGACAGGTTGCAGCTGCCCACGCTGGTGCGGCGCAGCTGGGAAGTACTCACAGACTAGGGGCTCTGGCACGTCTGTGCCCTCTTGACCTCCACTGGGGCTCTCTAAGTAAACTTGCCCCCATTGTTGCAGTTGCCCACTGTCAAGTGGGGCAACTGTGGCCAAAAAGCACCGACCATGTGCCTCGATCAGCACCAACTCACCGGAGCCCTCGGGGGCTACAACTAAATCAAATTGCCCCCAATGTTGCAGCTGCCCACTGTCAGGCGGGGCAGCTGAGTTTGCTTAATCAAAAGGTACGGGCACCCCGGGGCCCTCTGGACCACCATGGGAGCCCTACGAGTAATGTGGACCACGTTGGAGCGGCCCGCTGCCAGGCGGGGCAGCTCAGAATCCACCAGCACCGGTAATGTGCCTCAACGGCACCACCACAATGGACAAGCCCCCCACTCACTGTGACTGCGGGGCGGACTCCTCTGGTGTCTTCTCTCAGCATGGGGGGCTCTCTCTTCACCACAGGAGCCCCTCCTGGAATTCTGCACAGGTGCCGCCTGCTTCGGCTGCACTCCGCGGCCTCTGGGTAGGTGGGGCGGGCTCCCGCCGGCCTTCATCTCCTTCCTTCGGCACCGGGGCTCCCAACCGGTCACAGGGGCCCCGCTAGGCATTTCTCTCGGACCGCATTTTCCTGGACGGGGGAAGGCGGAAGTGACGCCCGCGAGGCCCCGCCCCCAGTCAGGCGGCACACCTGGCTTCCTTTTACAGCTCGGGCCGAGGTGGTGAAACGTGGGGTGGGCATCTTCTATCACAACAAAGCACCTAAGCGGTGTGGGCACCCGCAATAGCTGGGCACAGGGAGGCCAGCCCCCATGGCGGTTCCTCCTGGACCCCAGCAGCAGCACGCCCCCAAGTCAGGAACAGCACAGAGATAGAGTAATTTCATGTGTTCACAGCCCCTATACTTATACTACACCATCTTTTGTCTGCAGCACAGGGCTTGGAGAACCAGATGCAACTGGTTCAGGGGGGATTTGGAGCACTTTGTTTTCCAAGCTCCTCTTCCCCTTTGTCAGGTGGGGGCTAGGTGATCAGACACACCACAGAGGGCGGAGCCCGCATTGTACAGGCTGGGCACAGTTCTATTCAGAGTCAGGGGATTACTCCTCCCACTACTCCCAGCACAGATGTTCCATTCACCATCCACTCACCCTGCCCCTCCTGGAGCCACACACCTCCCAGCCCCTGTCACTCACAAGCCAGACATTCGATTCACATCAGGTAGGCAGACACATAGCACACAGAAATGCCAACTTCTAAAAGTGTTCAAAAAGGTACCAGCAAGGGTTTTGTTTAGAGATTCAAAACTTACAGCGTAGTAAGGTCTGTGTTACTAGAACTCCTAAACTGAAATAATCAGTCACTGCTATAGTTAGTGTCACAGTTTAAAATTGTTGAATAGACCTCAAGTAGCTACCACACTAGCCCTGAGAAGATCAAACAATTCAAAGATGACAGTTCTATTCACCAAATGAAATTCAGAAGAAAGAATAATGAAAAGCAACACAAGAATGAATTATATTTCAAAGAAACTTATTTGTATCTTCAAATCAAATTCATTTCTTACAAGGGTACATAATCAAATTAATTGTGGGTAAATCTTAGGTATAAGGAAACGGAAAAACTCATTCCATAAATACACAAGATGAACAATCCAGTCTATATACTAAATAAAAGAACATTCTTTTATTTAGTATATAGACTGGATTGTTCATCTTGTGTATTTAGGAATGAGTTTTTCCGTTTCCTTATACCTAAGATTTACCCACAATTAATTTGATAATGTACCCTTGTAAGAAATAAATTTGATTTGAAGATACAAATAATGAGTTTCTTTGAAATATAATTCTTGTGTTGCTTTTCATTATTCTTTCTTCTGAATTTCATTTGGTGAATAGAACTGTCATCTTTGAATTGTTTGATCTTCTCAGGGCTAGTGTGGTAGCTACTTGAGGTCTATTCAACAATTTTAAACTGTGACACTAACTATAACAGTGACTGATTATTTCAGTTTAGGAGTTCTAGTAACACAGACCTTACTACGCTGTAAGTTTTGAATCTCTAAACAAAACCCTTGCTGGTACCTTTTTGAACACATATTGTTTGCCCGAGCCCGCAAGGGTATATTGGGTTACCCACCCCTTCTAACCAACTTCTAAAAGTGGCATTTGTAAAATAACCACAATAAATCTGCGCACACCATTGAGCAGCATTATTAAAATTCCATACATACTAAACTTGACCACGCTGCTCCTCCCATACCATGGCCTACCACTGACACACACTGATCAGGGAATCCCCAATGCATTCCTATGGGAGGGCAGGCCAACTTTACCAATGTAACACAGAGAGCGCATGCACTTTACACTGGACCACAGTGCTAAAGTGCCCAGAGGCCTAAAACAACCAACACCTTGTCAGAACTAAGAGGGAGACAGGCAAAATGTTTAGGGATGAGCCTGCCAAAAGGGTCAAGTCCAACAGTTATCTTTCCCGGCAGTTTTTGGCAAAATGCTGCTTTTTTCCATCTTTCCATCACTTGTGATGCCATGCAAAAGCATACTTTCTACCTTCTCCTGAACAATATATATGGTGCCTGTGCCCAGAATAATCCTGTAATCTTTCATCCCAAATATATTTTTAATTTCACACTATACTGCTACAGCTCAGTGCACCTTTTCTTTCAGTCGTACAAACTTCTCCGACTGCCACATTACAGTCATTTTCTTATCCAGCAAGACAGAGGGAAATCCACTGTTCTTGTACTTAAAATGGATAAAGTGATTAACAGGATTCAGCTAAAAGAACTGTAACAATCCATGAGGATTAGAGGGAAGTTTCAGGTTGCGATACAGTTTTCTGCGGTGTTGCCATACAGCATTACCAGTCACATTCCTGTAGCTATGCTAAGTGTGAATGTTCTATGTTTTAAATGTTCTCTACTGAGACAATACTAGCTCCCAATCTAATAAACGTATTACATAACAACAAGCAATATTTCCAAGCTGTGTCAATGGTCTGCAGTACCAAAAGTGCTTTACTTTCAAAAAGCTTTTTGCGAGAAAGCTGGGTTTCAATGTGGTTAATAGACAGCTATACACGTTTACATAGAAATTCATTACTTTGCTGTCTGGCCCAACTGTTCTTGAAAGAACAAATGGTGCTGGGTGTTATAAAAATGTATTTACAAAACATATTGCAGCCCTAATGCAATATAATATTAAAAAATCTTACCCCTGCACAACGGAGGGTCCTTGTACGATTATGAGCTGGAGTACTAATCAACTTTGTTGTTGCATCCCCGACCACTCCACTTATTTTAACAGATACATTGAAGTGGGTTGTAAGGCCGGATTCTGTAATGATAGGACAGAAATAGGTTGTCAAAGTTTGTTCAAGAGATTAGATCAGTTTCAAAAGAGATCAGAAAAACTACATAGTTAAACATCCTTAACTAGACTGCTTACTGGCATGAAAGGTGTACAGACGAACTTAAGTTAAAGTAGACATTCATCCCACAAATGGTCAGATGATATGAATAAACTGAGGTCAGAATACAACAGTTAGGAGCAAAAGGTGTATATCTCTATCACAAACACTTGATTATGAACGGGATCAGTAGTACAGTAGTTGGAATTTAAAAAAAGAATAGGCAAGAAACTTAGAGGGCATGGTCATTTCCTCCAAACAATATGCACAAACAGACTTATAACGGTCTATAACGAGGGGATCAAAGTACAGACTAAAGAGGCTTTAGGTGAAATCACAACAGAATGTGGATTTCAAACGTTTACGGGTAATGGACGAAAGTAGAGTGTGGAACACTACAGAGAAGATTAGTTTTGAAAAGCAATGAACACTGCCTCGCACAAATAGGCCCACTGACCTCTGATTTATGCTTTTCAGAAGATGTCGGATTAGGATTGTGAACTAAATGTTTTTCATTGGATTGCTCTGCTTGGGCTACCTGCTCTTTCTGGCTGATAATTGCCGGTAGATGGGGTCATGCGGCATCACACCAACGACTTTTCACTCTGGAAGTGACTAGCAGGGGAACATATAAGCGCCAGTCAAGCACGTGGACGTCAGTTGCTTTCGAAGGCTTGTAAGCCTTCAGAAGCAGAGGCCATTGCAAACTGGCCTGACTAGTGGGCATATCTCTGATTTGGGACCTTTTTATATAGAAAAGAGTCCATTCCACAGAACAGGGAGGCAGGAGGAATCTGTGGTTACCGTATATAACACAAAGAGCATTTCCGAAGGCAAGTAGCTTGTTCTTCTGATGGATACGTATAACCACAGATTCCTCAACTTGTGGATAGACCAAGCAGCACCCTGGTGGTGGGTCAGACCAAAACAAAAGGTTCTGCAGGACCAAACAGGCAAAACACCTACCCAAAAGGTCCAGACTGTCAAACCAATAGTGCTACAGGAACGTGTGCACTGATGGCCACGTAGGAGCCTGACAGATATCCAGGTCAGGTGCTTTGCATGAAAAAACAGTAGTAGCCTTGGCTCCAGTGGAATGAGCCCTTAATCCTTCAGGTGGCTGCTTCTTAGCATTTGTACTGCAAATTTTGATGTAGGGGGCTATCCACCTAGAAATGGTTCTTTTCTGCACTGGTTTGCCCATCTTTGCTAGCCAATGGAACACTGGCACACCCAACCATGGAAGATGCGCTGCAATCACCACCATTACTTTGTGAACATCCGAGGGTCTATGGTGAGGCTCAACGATGAGCACACAAAACTGAAAATGCACCTGGCCCACTATGAACTGCAGATCATGCCTGAAGGCCCGCTGAATGGGAATGCTCTTCCTACTAGTCCAGCACTACCATCTAGTCCCCAGGATCTAGGGCAGACAAAACCTGGACCAGTGTGAGCATCTTGAATTTGTCCTTCGGCAGAAGGCGTTGAAAGGGTGGATATCTAAAATAGATCAAAGCCCTCTCTCCTTTGACACAAGAAAGTAGCAGGGTAACAAAGATGATCCTACGTACGAGGCCAGAACCTTCCCTATGGCTCCTTTGGCTAAAGAGGCCTGCACGTCTTGCTGCAAAATGGGCATGTGTTCCTCTGTCAGCCACACTGATGGAGATGGAAGGTGCAGCAGGTTAGAAAGAAATGAAAGGGTGCCGCCCAGATGGACAACTTGGAGAACCCTTGCCTCCAAAGTGATGTCTGGCGACCCTTGGGGAAAATGTCTGATCTCACCTCACATAGGATGGGTGTGTGTCTAAAAGGACACACTGAAAAGGTTTAGCAGCTGTGGATGTACAAGGGGAGGGGGACCAAACAGCACTTTGTCTCTGATGGGGCCACCCAATGACTGAGAAGGTTGTTGTCCTGGTGGTGGAGTCTAGTACTGGCAATATTGGAAACCCTGGAAAACCAGGAAAGGGGTGAAACTGTTTGCCTCGAAGGGGCCGAAAGTGCCAGGCAAAGCACTTAGAAGAATTCAACAGTGTCTCAGAGGGTATTGTTTGAGAGGCCATTTTTGAGGGAGCACAATTAATTGCTGTGAGCAAGAAAGGGGGAGCAGGGAGACAAATTGTGGAGACATGTGGCAAAAGAGAAACTTTTGCATATAGTCATATATTCAAGGACAAACAAAGCACTGGGTTACATTGAATGACATATAACCTGTGTTATACTGTGTGCAAGTGCTCGTGTAAAAGCGAACGGCGCTCATGACACATGAGGGAGTATATACAACGGGAGAAGGGCGCAAACAAACCAATTTATATATACAAAGTAAAATCTTAGTGATGCCCATACAATCAATGTAGATAGTACAAAATCATTTAGTTGGGCAATCTCGAGAAAGGTGCCGTAAATTACGCTGTGAAAGTCAACAGTGTTTCAGCCTATATACAATGTCCACATTGTTTCAGGGGATACTTCCACACAAAATGTATGGTTAGGTTCACACATTTTAAAAGGGCAGATTTAGCCTGTATTAGCTATGTACATATCACATCTACAACAGGAACACCTGAGACTAAACAATGCTTACATAAGTTGGAAACATATACAGACAATTGAGACAGAACATACTGCAGCATTGAGGTACTGAAGTAGGGATGGTATAAACACCCAAAGAGACAAAAACAACATCCATGAATACACTCACTATAAGTGCTATAATGAGGCTTTGCCCAGCTAAATGAAATGACGAACACTAAAGGAGCATTACTGGTGGTCATTAATGCCAAAATAAGCAACATAATATGCACCACAATGTGAAATCTGTCAAAAAATAAAGCACTCTACATTGTGAGACCCCCACAAGCTCCCTTGCAAAAAGCAGCTCATCGCTTCTAAATTGTGTTCTAAGACCATGATGGTCTGTTTCAGTCAATAAATAAATTCAAATATATACAGTAGTGGTTAATTTGTGTCCAAGATTTATATGGGTGTGGCCACAGCAACAATTCACAATTCTCGCACCCCAAAAAGACTTTTAAGTCTTAGTAGTATTGGGTGGTGTTCATACGTTTCATTCTGAACAAGCGCCAGCTTTTACTTCAAAGGCATTAGTAGAGGCACTTGTTAAGGTAGAACAAAATAGCCAATTCTCATCACCTTTTAGGTTTGGTGCAAACTGAATGTTCAAGAGATCGAACAGTATAGCAAAATAAGCCTCTACTGCAATGGTTGTAGATAATGGTGGATCAAGGGTCTAAAACTAATATAGGACAGAGAGAGCGTTAAATAATATGTGAAGGTCTGAGCTACTAAATTGTACTCCTTAATAAGTTTAAAAAAAAAATAATTGATGTCCTCATATTTGCCACCAGATGGAATGACTCTAGATGGAAACTCTCAATTCTGCCAACATAGTGCCTAACTATGCGCCCTGGAATATTTTATGTTTAGCTTTCGAGAAGTCTCCCAGAGGTAGGTTTTCTACTAGTCCAACTCCCCTGATCGATGTCTCAATACCTTGTCTTGGGGAGGACCAGACCACAAACCCCTGGCATAATCATCATATCTAACTATCCGACCATTTTATCAGTGGAGCCCAAATCTCTGCCGCCACCTCTCCTCCACACAAGAGGTCTGTTTTACTAATAGCCATGATGTTTTTTAGGCAGTCCGCAAACCTAGGAGGGATTAAAGATTTCCATTCTCTACAGATCTCCCTCCTGGCGATTACAATCACATAGAATATAAACTGGGTGATACTGTCTCTGATATCGTAATCATCTAGCAAACCCATAAAAATCAGTCTTGGGCTACATGTGACTGGTCTAAACAGTACCTCCTCCAGAAAGATGCAGACCGATGACCAGTAGTTTTTAATCTCTAAACAGTCTACAAAAATATGTAAATCGTCTGCCTCTGTATTTCCATCTGGGGCAGAAGTGTGGCGTTCCCGATATTTTTGAGAGCTTGGAGGGAGTCCAATAGACCCTGTGTGCCGTGTAGAGATGGTTTCTTCTTAGGTTGGCTGGTTTTATTGTTTTTTGAGCTATTACAAATGAATCTAACCAAACCTCCTATTGTTTCTCCGGATCATCTCCTATTATATCCCCCCAGAGTTTCGAGATCTCTTCCTCCTGCCTGTCCTTTGCCCCGATTAATATGTAATACCATGCTGAGACCTCACCCTTCCACCCTTCTTGTCTATTAACTAGATCTAAGAATTCGTAACCCACTGTTTCAGACTCCCAATTTTGGCTTCCCCACCATGATGACAGTTGATAGTATTTAAACCTCGCGAGGGACCCACCTGTCAGATTAGATATAGATGCCCAATCTAATAGTTCTTGATTGAATTGGAGATCTCCCCATCGTTTTAAACCGGCCTCTCTCAAGGGAAGAGAGAGTCGACATTCCGGTGTTCCAGGGGAGTCCCAAATTGGTGCCGAAAAGTTATAGTAGGGGATTTTCCAAATTTTGCAGACTGTTTGCCATAGTTTTAAAGCTGTTAGTAGACTTTTAAGGCAGACTTTTTTGTAAAATTTCTGGGCGCCGAATTTAAACACAAAAAAATCAAGACCCTTAGGAAAATCGGATAACAAAGCTTGAAACAGACGACCATGTGACGATGAGTCTAACTTATTGGCCAGGAGTCTAACATCTTTCAACTGAAATGCGTAACAGTAGAAAAGCAAATCTGTGACAGCCAATCCTCCTATTTTTAGCCCCCTCCTCAGCTTCTTCCATGCAATTCTTGGTGACTTGGATGCCCAAATGAATGAGCTAATTTTTCCCTGAAGATGTGAAATATCTTTATTATGAAATGTCAGTGGGATGCTATTAAATAGAAAAGTCACTTTAGGTAATACTACCATTTTAATTAAATTAACTCTTCCGTAGATACTAAGAGGAAGATTGGACCATCTTTGCAGAAGTTTAGTTATCTCTTTTACCACGATCTGCCAGGATACTTTGGGTGAGTCTTGTAGTTTTTGAGTGATGTGTATACCTAGGTATCTGATCTTTGTTTTTGTATCTGGTATGGGAACCGTACTATTCCAGCTCATGATGTCTGTTTTATTTTTGTTAATACCGAAACCTGAGACTGCTCCATATTCCTCTGCTAGATTAAATAGCTTCGGGATAGCATCTAATGGGTTAATAGTATATAGCATCAGATCGTCAGCATACAAAGCGGTCTTTAACTCCAGCCCACCCATATTAAAGGGAGAAATTGTTGGGTCAGATCGTATCACTGTCACAAAAGGCTCAATATATAGATCAAAAAGGAGAGGAGACAGGGGGCAACCCTGCCTTGTACCCCTCGATATCTCAAACCAATCTGACAAAGCCCCGTTAATTAAAACCTTAGCTCGTGGGCGCCCATATACATTTTTAACAGCCTGAATGAAGGGTAGTGGAAAGCCAAACCTTGTTAGGATTTCCCACAGAAACTCCCAATTAACGTGATCAAAAGCCTTTGTGGCATCTATTGCCACGATGGTAAGTGGCAGTCCCTTTGCTTCGGCATAATCAATAGCACCAATGACCTGAAAGGTCAACTCATTCAGTTGTCGGCCTGGAATAAAACCCCTTTGGTCAGGGTGAATGACAGTTTTAATGACTTTGGAGAGTCTCTCGGCAAAAATCCCCGAAAATATTTTAAGGTCCGAATTTAAAAGAGATATAGGTCTGTATGACTCTATATTCTTTGGGTCCTTGTTTGGTTTCGCTATTAAGGGAATGGTGGCCTCAAAACAGGAGGATGGAATATCCCCTCTTTGATGATAAATATTGTTGAAAAGGGATAATAGGTGTGGAATAATCACATCCTCATTATCTTTGTAGATCTCTGTTGGCAGGCCATCTGGGCCTGGGGCTTTATTCCTACTCATCTTTTTTAACTGAACTCTAATCTCCCCCTCAGTAATGGTGCTCAACAAGGTATTTTTGTCTTCTACGTTCAATTGGGGTAGAGACCTTTGGTACCACCAGTTCTCCAAGTCTTCTATTCCGACCTTAATATTTTCCCGATATAGCTCTTCCATAAATCCTCTGGCTTCATCCCTGATCTCTTCTTCCTTAGTTAGCTGATCTCCAGAGGTCCTTTGGGTCAGGGTGTCAATATTGTTTCTGGTCCTATCTGCCCTGGCCTTCCATGCAAAAAGTGCCCCGCACCTCTCTCCATACTCAAAGTTTTTTAATTTACTAGTATCCCATCTATCATAAATCTGTTTATCAGCTCTGGCTTTGAGACTCAACTGTAACCCTTGAAGCTCCTTTTCTAATTCTGGAATCTTCTCCCTTTCCTCCAGGGCTGCAAGCTGAAGCTCCTGCTCCTTCTTTTTAATAGAATCCAGTTCTTTAATTTCTATATCTTTTATCTCTTTTCTTTTTAGTCTCATGTGATATCCCAATAAACCTCTAAGGAAAGCCTTAAATGATTCCCAAACAATCTGTTCTAGTGCTGAGTCCACATTAAATAAGAAATATTCCCTTATACTATTACTCATTTTAACTCTAATGTTATCATCTAAGAGAATAGTTCAATCTAAAGTCCATCTTCGTTCAGTAGCAATATTTGCAAAGTTAATGTTGAGTTGTACTACTGAGTGATCAGAAAGGCCCACTGGAATATGAGTGACGGATATCAGGACTGATTCCAAAGCATGATCTACCAAAAATAAGTCAATTCTCGAAAATTGTTTATATTTTTTACTATAAAAGGAATATTCTCTAAGGTTGCCGTTCTTAGTTCTCCAAGCATCCAGCAAGTTATGTTCTTTCATTATATTTTTAAGAACAGAGAGGGATTTCTTAGGCAGAATGTCTTTTGCTCTAGAGGTGCGATCTAGTTGAGTATCTAGGATAAGATTAAAGTCCCCCCCAAGAATCAGAGGTGCCCTACTAGGGATTAAGACCCTCTCAAGTTTACCCAGGAAAGTTTCATTATCCTCATTCGGACCATAAAACCCTGCGAGAGTATATGGTGAGCCAGAAATTAAAAGCTCAGCTACCAACCGCCTCCCTGTCTGGTCTGTAATAAAAGCATTCAAAGGACGGTCCTTCTTCGGCTTCCAGACCAGATCCCATATCGACCTGCCAGCCACGCTCCGGTCCATGTGCAGCCAATGTTTTTCTGACAGTTGCTGCGACCACTCCACCAGCACCCTCAGTTGGGCCGCCCTGTGGTAAAGCTGCAGGTCCGGAAGCCCCACCCCGCCCTCTGATCTAGGCCGGCGCAGAACCGCAAAGGACAGACGCGCCCGGCCCCCTTGCCAAACAAATCGCAGTATCTGTGTCTTGAGCCGCCGAAAGTAGTCGCTGTCCAGCAGAATGGGCAGAGCCTGAAATAAGTACAAATATTTAGGAATAAGAACCATCTTAATTGCATGAATTCTGCCCAACCATGATAAAAATTTGGGCTTCCATCTATCCAATTCAGCTCGGGTCTTCGCCAGAAGGGGCGGGAAGTTAGCCGAGAACAGTTTGCCCACCGTTGGGGTCAAGTGGACCCCCAGATAAGACAACTGAACCAGCGGCCCAGGCTAAAGGCGTCAGTGGCCGCACGCGGTCCACCTCCGCCTGCGAGAGAGTCAGATTCAAAATATACGATTTGTTGTAGTTGACCCTGAAGCCAGCCACCTCTTCATATTCTAGCAAGAGCTCCCTAATGCAGGGCAGTGAATGCTCCGGATCCGCCACAGAAAATAGGACGTCGTCCGCGAATAGTGTGATCTTATGTTGCTCTCCTGTGAACGGTAAGCCCCGAACCCCCTCCTGTTCTCTCACCGCCATCGCCAAAGGTTCAATGCTTAGCGCGAACAGTAAGGGGAGAGGGGGCAGCCCTGCCTGGTGCCCCTAGAGTGCGGGAAGAACGCCGACAAATGGCCGTTCACCGCCACTCGTGATCTGGGGCTGCAAAAATTTGCCCTCACCATGGTGATAAATTTTTCTGAAAACCCAAAGGCCGTTAGCGTGTTGAACAGGAAGACCCAATCCACCCGGTCGAAAGCCTTTTCCGCGTCCAGACCCACAAGAACTGCCGGGATGCGGAACCTGTCCACCTTTTCAATTAAATGAACCACCCTGCGGGTATTGTCCTGGGTCTGGCGCCCTTTGATGAATCCGGATTGATCAGGGTGTATGATCGCAGGCATCAGGTCTTGAATCCTATGCGCCAAGATCGCTGAGTATAATTTAGCGTCAATGTTGAGTAACGCTATGGGGCGGAACGAGGCACAGTGCGCGAGGTCCTTCCCAGGCTTCGGTAGAACCGTGATCACCGCCTCCGCAAAGGAGCCCGTAGAGGACCCGGACACAGCCATGTCGTTAAAGAGGGACACTAGGAAATCACATAACTCCGTGGCATACGTTTTGTAAAAGACAGCGGTATAGCCATCCGGCCCCGGTGCCTTGTGTAGTTTTAAATTTTTAATGGCTTCAAGGACCTCCTCTCTAGTGATCGGTGCCTCTAACAGTTCGTTCCACTCTTTAGATATCTGGGGTAGGGGCAGGCACCGCAAGTACTCCCTTTGGGCTTCCGCTCCAAGATTGTCCCCCGTGTAGAGGTCCGCATAGTAGCGGCCAAAAATGTCCACCTTCGTTTCATCTCGATGCTGCAATACACCCGCTGCATCTCTAATTCCTCCTATATATTCGCGTTCCCTTCTATCGTGCAATTGACGTGCCAGATGCCTACCCACCTTGTTCCCACAGGAGTAAGACTGTCACCCCAATCTCAAGAGCGTGAGTTCGGCCCTGTTGTTGTAGTGAGCCCTCAACTTCCCCCTTACCGCCGTCAATGGTCGGAGGGTCACCCTCGAGGGGTTAAGCTTGTAGGCCTGCTCGAGGTTTACCACCTCAGCCTCCAAGGCCTCTCGGTCCTTCCGTCGCAGTCTATTGAGTTGCGCATTGAGGCCCAGGCACGTGCCCCTGATCGACGCCTTAAAGGCGTCCCAAGTGTTAGAGACTGATGAATCAGACGGGGGATTAAGCTCAAAGAATTCCTTAATGGCACCTCGCAGCGCCTTACTGGAAGTATCGTCCCTGACTACCGAGGCCGGGAAGTACCACTTCCGCTGACCTGCACCAGATGACGACCAACGGAGGTTAAGCACCAGCAAACTGTGATCCGAGACTGATATTGGAAGAATGGTGGCATCAAGAACATCTCCTCTTAGAGATTGGCCAAGGAAAATGTGATCCAGTCGGGAGTTGGAGTGGTGTACATGGGGAAAAAATGTGTAGTCCCTTGAGGTAGGATGAAAAAACCGCCACCCATCAATCAACCCCAGCTCCCCCACCACCTGCTGCAATGATGCAGAAAACACCCCCGTGCCAGCCCTGTGGCCCCCAGAGCTATCCACCACCTTATCCCACACCAAGTTAAAGTCCCCCAAAAGGAACAGGTGCCCTTCCGCAAAGTCCCCAACTTTCTGCAACAGGCTTTGTAGAAATGTATTTTGACCAGAGTTAGGGAGATACACTACCACAAAGGTGCACAGCCGCCCCTGAACAAGCCCCTTTACCATCAGCCATCGGCCATCCTTATCATTGCGTACTTTTACAGGTTGGAAATGCAGTGCAGCGCAGAAGATGAGGGCTACCCCTCTATGTTTCGTGGTGGCAGAAGATCTATATATAATGGGATATGCCCTATGCCGAAGGCGTAACTCATCCTTCCGTGCTAAATGAGTTTCTTGTAGTCCCACAATATCCAGCTGATGGTCAGTCACATACTTCCATACCTTCTGCCTCTTCTGCGGTGAGTTCATACCCTTGACATTCCAAGTCCCTATGCTAACTGGCATAGTGCAGTAAAAAACCAGACCTCTCTACAGCCATCTCTTGATTTCCCTCTCCTGTACTCAGGACTCCTCTAGTCGAAGGTAATGCCAATGGGCAATCCAGGGCTCCCCCCAGGCACCCCCCATCCGACAACCAGCTTGTAGCAGCCTTGGCAACAACCTCCCCCAGACCGCACCCGCCCGGAACATTCACACACAGCACCAGCCAGCCATACAACAGAACCCTCCCGTCACCACCATGGATCCCCCCCGCACCCTTCACCCCAGACCCCCCAACCCCCCCTGCAAAGAATGGAACAACAAGAAGAAAAAACTCAAAACACTGAATTTGAAAATGGTACTCATCAGTTCCAGTAGACCGTCGTTCGTAAGAATCCCTCCGGACTGGAATCGGGGCAGGGGTACCAACTCGGTGACCCCCAAGGCCACGGTCTTGGGTGTCTCCTCCAAAAGTACAACCATACCCCCAGAACCTAAGGGCCGGTGCCCCTCCGGCGCCAATCCGCCATTAGGTCAGGAATCATGCCACTCCAGAGCTTTGTTGGGAATCTGCCAAAGTCGCCGAGGCCACCGAAGCCACCGCGTCTCCCCTTTCCTGCAGGCTGGCGGTGCGGTCCGGCCGCCGCCTGTCCCGAGATGCGCCTACTCTGTGCCAGGAGGAAGAGCGATGACGCCTCCGTGATGGAGAAGTGCTCGCCCCCTGAGAGGGCGCGACGTCGTTCAGACCCAATAGGTCCTTTGCCACTTGGAGAGAGCGAATCTGTGCCAGTCGATTCTGCCATCAGAAGATGATCCTGAAGGGGTGTCCCCAGGAGTAGGAGATGTTACGTTCCCGCAGGAAGGAGGTCACTGGGCGGAACTCCCTTCTCTTCTGCAGCGTCGAAGCTGCTAGGTCCTGGTAGAGCTGCGGACGATGATCCCTGAATTGTATTGATGTGATAGCTCTGGCTTTACGCAGGATGCGTTCTTTAACTTGGAAATCATGTACACAAACGAGGATGTCAGGAGGGGGCCCCCCTCCTCGCCTGGGCAACCCCACTCTATGCACTCTGTCCATCTTAATTTCCTGCACATCCTCCTCGTCCAGAATCTGCAAAAACAAAGCCTGAACATAGCCACGCAGGTCCCCCGCCTCACCGTCCCACGGCACTGCGCGGATGCGGATGTTGTTCCTTCGGGAACGGTTTTCCAAGTCCTCCGCGTGGGTCTGCAAATCCAAGTTCTGTTCTGTGAGACGGATGATATCTTGCAGCAGCTGGTGCACATCGTTCGCCACACTCAGATCATGGTCCTCTAGGGTCGCCACCCTCTCGCCAATTCCATCCACATCTCTCCGCACCTCCCGGAGGTCCGATGCCAATTGTGTGCGGAGTTCAGAAATATCCTCCTTAATGGAGGCAAAGAGCTCAGACATAAAGGCCTTAGTTGCAGGCGCCTCGTCGTCCGATTGCCTCGACGAGCCACTGGCTCCCGGAGATGCCGGCTGCTGCGAGGACTTAGAGGGTCCATCCTTCCCCGGACGCCTCTTGCGCAGCGTATTGGACATCGTGGTGGACCGGGCGTAGCACTCGGCCGGGGCGACCCTCACTCCCCGGAAATTCAAGATGACAGGTCACTATTGGATCTCCGGATCCGTAGATGGGCCGATGTCCCCTACTGTCCAGCCCAAACAGGGGAATGGTCTCCCCCCCTCCGTCCAAGAAGCCCTCAGAGGCCTCACCGCCTGTCGATATATCTGAGTGATAGTTCTTCAGAAGATATTCCGCATCAGAAGGGAGCAGGGAACACCCATCCCACTGTACCAATGCCCAGGACAGTAGAGCGTGTTAAGTCAATGCATGGCCTCCCCCTCCTTCAGCCCAGGCTCAGGCGCACGATACCAGCAGGCAGTGACCACCAATCTAATCAAAATGGCGCCACGACGTTTCCCGCCAGGATGTGCTCAGCCAGTGATCAGTGCAACGTCCCTGCGGCAGCAGCTCACCCCTCTCCGGGCCCCGAGCCACAGCGCTCCGCCGGTGCCGGGAGACCGTGTCCGCAGTGCCCCCCTTCCGCACTTCTCAAGCCACAGTTCGTATTGTGTCCGGCTCGCTCAAGTAGCCCTCCTGGCGGTGTAGGGACCCTGCCGCCCGAGCCTCCGTGCTCCCCAGTTATCGGCTCCAGCACTACCAATGATTGACCTTAATGCTTAGGTCGGACGGTCAAGGCCACCGCAGCTTCACTCCGGCTGAGTCCGCAGTGTGGTTAACGTCAGGACCCGGCTCCGCCCTCCCGCCGGGCCCTCTCCCTCAATGCCGGTTCTCCTCGCTCCCTCCTGCAGCCACCGCAGTGCTCCCTCCAGCCGCTCAGACTCACCCCGGCAGCTTGAGGGCGAGCGTAGCCCCCGACAATCGCCCAGGCGCCTCCGTTCCCCCTCTCAGGTGGTCGCCTCCAGTGGATCTCGGCTCCGTCGCCTCCGGGTCTCCTTCCTCACTCCAGGCCGGCCACCGCCGTCTCCCTTCCCCGGTGCGTACCGGAGTCCAGAGCTGCCACTCCCACAGGCAAGTCGCGCTCCTCGTTCCTTGTCAAGCACAGGGGAGATCGGGAGCAACGAGTTCAATGCGGGCCTTTCCCCCACAACTTTAGGCGCCGCCAAGTGCCGGAGCCGGCCTCTCTTCCACGCGAGGCCGGTGCTTACAGGCCTCAAATCGGCACTGCGCCTGCGGCCGTTGCAAGTGCCGCTCCTTTCCACCGACAGCACCGGACCGCACCCCTAGGTGTCGGTGACCTCCGCCGCCCTTTTGGAGCCAGTCAGCACGCCCTGGACCGTGCTATTCGACGCTGTGCTGGATCGGCGCCGGAGAGGCTCGAAGAAGCGTCCTACTCCGACGCCATCTTGGCCACGCCCCCAGCATCGAGATTCTTTAAGAAATCACATATCCTCTGTTGTTTCTTATAGCTTCCTATTCCATTAAGATTCCAGGAGATAATCTTACTACTTGTATGGGGATTTACTGCCATGGCCAAATTTTACTCTTCCAGTTAATCTCAAGGGTATTGTCAAGATGTCTATATATGTGTTTATATGTCTGTATCTGTCTATGTATATGAATGTTGGTTTTAGAGTTTCTATTCACAAATGAGGACTTTTTTCTTTTTTCCCCCTCCCCTCCCCCCCACTCCCTCCCCCAAGGAACCCTCCCTTCATCTTGGGCGTTTGTCCTGCTCCTGTGGAGCTCTCCACCCTACCGCGCCCTATCCATCTATCTTATCCCCTGCCCGATTAGCTAAATCTGCTTTTGTCGAGGTGAGTTAGTGTAAATTAATAGTGTAAATTAATATAGTTTAGTACTTCCCTTTTTCCCTTTCCCTACCTACTTTCCCCCCCCCTTATCTTTTTCTATTTTTTTTTATTTAGTCAAGTGTAATGTGCAAACCCCGTTATTATAAATGCATGTTTTTTTAATTTTTTTTTATATATATACCTCGTGCAGTTTAATGTGTAGTTTTTATATTTGTCCTAAATCGCTAAGTTATATCTTGCCGTACAGGCATAATCTGAGTGTGCAAATATATACAAATACATGCAAATATGTACAAATGGAGGTCTGATGTCAAATGCACTAAATTTTTGAGGCTGGATATTACCAGCCTAACCTAACCTACTCCCTCATTTTCTGTAACAATTCATCTACCTCCTCCGGTTGATTACAAGTATATGTTTTATTATTCCACATAACCTTAAGCAAGGCTGGAAACTTCATCTGCACTTTTGCTCCCAGTGATCTCAGCTCCGGCATTCTTGATCCCAATTCCCATTGTCTCTGAGCCGTTCTTCCTCCTATGTCCGACCTGATCTGATATGGGTTGGCCCGATAGTGGAGAGAGGCACTTGCTAGATCTCTACTCAATATCAGCTCTTTAACAGTACAAGTCTGGAAATAGACCAATATTTTCCTGGGTCCTTTACGATCTTGATGTATTCTGAAAGGATCTCTATGAACTCTCTGAATTTCTGCTTCAAGATCTATGTCCGGACGATCTTTCAATACCCCCTCTCTTAGGAGTCTGCAGACGAAAGCTTTTATATCCCCTACTTCCTCTCCTTCAGGTATTTTTAAAATGCGGAGGTTGTTCCGTCTCGAGTGAGTCTCCAATCTTTCCATATCCATCATTAGAGCCTTATTCTGTTTCTTTAAGGCACTTAGTTCCTCAGTATTTTCTGTAGTAGTAACTGAGAGGGTAGAGACATTTTTCTCCAAAGTAACTGTTCTTGCTTCTACTCCTTCTGATCTAGTTTCTAATAAATCAAATCTATCATGGAGTCTTTTTTGATTCGTCTCTGAAATTTCGAAATTCTCCAACAGGTCGCTTCTTAAAGAATGAAGCAGAAGTCCAATCTTATCAAACTCCTGGGGGGAGTAGAGATCAGACCTGTGTCTTTTTCTGTGTCTTTTTCTAACGTAGCCCAAGTTTTAGGAGCTAAGGTAGATACACTTTTGGGGTTTTCCGCAGACTCAACATAACTACATCGCGCAGTCTCTGATGTCTGTAGATTCAAGGAGTCTTGATGAGAGGAAGAATTCTCGGAGGGACTATTGGGATTGCTACAACTTATTGGTATGTCATTATCTATGTTGACTGGGCTCTCTGAATCTTCTAGAACTTCCTCAGTTTGAATTTCAGCTAACGGGGAATACCTGTTAACCAAGACTGTACCAGATAAGGAGGGGGGCACCATATTCTGAGTGGACCGCTGGGCCTCTTCCGTATTTGCTCCTTCTTTTAAAGAATTCATTTTCTCTAACACCTTAAAGTAACTTTTAAGAGAAGGAGTGTTTTTTAGCGTTGAAATCTGCTGGGGGGATTTACTACTAATAGTTTTCTTAGAACTCGTTTTCCTCTTGCTTTTATGTGGAATTAGAGGTGAGGGTCTAACCTTCTCCCCAAGTTCAGCTGAATTTAGAACCCCCTGCTGCTTTAATTCTTGTCTTGACCTCAACTGGTATCTGTTCTTAACTACCTCTCCTCGACTCTTAGCCTGCTTACTGTTTGCCCGGTCTTTCCCCTTATGCTCTAAAACTCTAGTAGCTTTGGCTGAATGTAAGTCTACTGGCACAAGAGTATCGGTGTCAGACACAGTATCTGGGCTTCCTTCCCTCTGGTTCAACAGAACTGGTGCTATTACTGCTGCTACAGATGAAGCTACCTCCATACGAACTCTACCTTTATCAAAGGTGATCGGGGTAACTGGGGAGAGGTATCTATTAATTGAAAAATGCCCCCAGCAAACAGGCCCCCTATAATGCTGCAGTGGAAAGACACTTCTCATGTGCTGCCAGATATCCCACTTCCAAGTAACCCCCTCCCGAATTTTCGCCGCAGCGGCTCAAGTTTGGACTTATCTTTAATACGTGGGGTTGCCTTGGAGAAGCTCTCGCGTTTGTAATAGGTTCCTTCGCCATGTCTCCCGGGTCTGCTCTCGCCACTTTCACTGCCTCGCCTCTCGTGTCCTGCGTCCGCCCTTCCTCCGCGTCCTCACAGCACCCATTCGCTGCTGCAACCATCCCCCAGATCCAAGGTCCTAGCGCCGACTGCCGACCGCTGCTCTTCTCCTCGTTGTTGCGTGAAAAAGGGAAAGAACAAAACCTCGTTCTCCTGGCTAAAAGTAGCTCGCAAGCTTCGCGCTACCAATTCTCACCATTAGAATTCAGTCGGGACACCGCGTCAAACAATTCGATGCGCTCAGGTGAAGAGCTCCGCGACAGCCGCTAGCCTGCCGCCGCCATGTTCCTACTCCTTAATAAGTTGTTGTTTCGTGTCACAATATATGTACCGGACCTTACAGGAGGGAACGATTCATGTGATCAATCACTTCTTACTTTGCTGCAGGATTTACGGCAAACCTGCGATGGTCTACGCTAAACTACAAACCTATTTCCAGTTTTTGGCTGGCTGCTGTAGGAAGGTTAACTCGTAGTAGAGGAATTGGAACTAAAGGAAGAGTTCAGTCTACCCGATCACGATCCTGTGTCGGAGTTGTGGACAAAAGGAACAAGTGAGTTGATATTACAACCAGTACCTTGAAAAAAACAAAGAATGTGATTGTGTCTGTGGATACGGTAAAGCCAGATCATGTGACTTATTCCATACAAAAGAGCAGCGCAGTGCAACTTTCAAGTAACTGATGATTGTGCAACCGAAAACCCAGTCACAGAATATGTACCAGTCAGATATTCCTCATGAAACTGAAGTTAAATCCATCCTAAGCACAAGCGATAAGCACTGAAACAACTTCTGATAACATTTTTGCCAACTACACTATCTTTAGTACTCAAAAGTGAATAAGATTAAACCTTTCAATGTTCAAATATTTGTACCTCACAAGATTCAGATGCAGAATTATCAGAATGTGAGACTATCCTGCGAAAAAAGTACAATAAGAAAATATAACTAAGTGAAAAACAGTTTCCAAAGAGAATTCCTTGCAAAGCAAAAGGATGCACTTTGAATGTGTCATGGAGGAACATGTGAAACCACCTTGGACTTGTGTTAGCCTCACACTAACATTCATTTTAGTGGTATTTTGGATCATGATGGTGGTATTGCTTGTACGGATGGTCAATGGAGAACATGATCCAGATACAGAAATTGCAGCTGCAACAATATAAATGGCAAAAATACAGAAAGGACTCAAACCGGATGGTTCAAGGGAGCATTTTCTCCTGTTGGTCAATACAATAATCTCAAAACAACAGAAGAGTACCTAAAAAGGAGACAAGGTATTTATGGGAGTGAAAGAATTCACACCACCACCATAAATTAATCCGACAGACAAAAGAGATGTTAGTAAGAAAAAAGAAGAACCCTCAGGCACCAACTAGACGTTTGGCTGCCATTTGTCTTCATTGGGTCCTCCGTGTGAATACGTGAAATACTACGTAGAAAGTGCATGTTAAAAAGAGTATCGACTGCCACCCATATCGAAAGATTATTTTAATGTGGGGGTAGTTCTAACTCTGTTAAAAGCGTGATAAAGAGACGGACATATCAGTGGTGGAGTTACTTTGAACCACATGTCCTAAATTAAGGTCGACATGTTTCTGCTGGTGAGCCAAACGTCAGCTTAGCATTCCTCAGTACCATACATACCCTCGCCTTAGAAGAGGCACACACAATGGTGCCCGATCCTTGAGGGATAGAGAGTAAAAAACTTGACAAACTTGTATGTAAGTTGATGCACAGGAAACAATCATGTGCTATCCTTCCAACTCGTAAGATCTGTGAAATATAGCATAATCGGGAGACATGCCCCCTGGGCTCATGGCAGGGGAAACCTTCACGCCCGGGTAAATATTCTTTCCGAGAGACTACCCGCCAAATGACCTACTCGAGTCACATCCACGGCCCGTATTGTCAATACAATAATGCAGGAACTACGGTACCAGATCATTCTGAGTAGTCGGATGCAACATTAGGGTAAAATGTTACAGTCACTAATACAGGACTCAAGGACTCGGTTCCCTCACCTTGAAAATCTAAAAAGGCATATAAAAAGAGACAGGAAGGGTACCAGCAACAGATAAAAACCTCTTTTTATCACAGGTCGTTCAGAACTATTGTGGCAAATAAAGAAGCCCATTTGAGGCACAGTGACACTAACTGTACTACAGTAGTACCACAGCACCAACAACTAAAAAAAATATTAAAAAAAGATGCTGGGGATTGGCTCCTCGTGGCAGGTTGGGCAAAAGGACTGGAACGAGGCTGCACATTGCCAATGGTTGTGGCAGTGGAAGCTGGCAGCAGACTTTGGGGGGTGGGTTGGTCGCAGGGCGTTGACTGCCTCCGGAAAAGGGAGGTATGGGTGAGGGCTGATCACTCTGCCTGGCCATGGCTCTATGATGGCGGCAAATGAAGGTTGCAGTCTGCAAGAGCATGAGCACTGATGAGCGAGGTTGGACTCAGAAGCACTAGAATCCAGTATTTTGTGAACCAACATTTCGGTACAAAAGATGGTTCACAAACGATCATACAATTCGCAAAAATTTTGGATCGGATATTGTGACCCCTTTCTGCAACTTCAACATTACAAATTCTGGACCAGGTACATAGTAACAAACTTTGTCAGGCATGACACACAAACATAAATATCTAACCCTATCAATTTTTAACTCTGTAATTTTTTTTAATACCTTTTTTGAAGGGGAATTAAATAGCATTTAGTAATGGACCCCATCATTTTTAGAAAATGATGATGGATTGAACATACCGTCACAAGAGAACAAGACTCAGTCACAAGAATAGCTCTCCACTGGACCTCAAAAGACAAATGGAAGACAGGCAGGCGCAAAGAAAACCTGGCAGAAAACTGTGGAAACAGAAATTAAGTCCCTACACCACAGCTGGTGCACGATACAGAAACTTGCCCAACACAGACAGAAGAGGAGTCACTGCTGCTCCACATGCAGCCGGCTTAATAAGCAAAAAGTAAGTAAAATAGAAATAACTCAAAAATAGGGTGTCTGATCTTAGGAAGAGAAATTTAAATTAAAAAAAAAAATTCAACTTGCCTGATGAGCTATCACCTGGTTCTTCTAAACAGTGGCACTCTGCTCACCTACAGATGTTACTTTGTCACAGTCAAGACAATTCAGACATTGCTGTTGAGCTGCTACCCAGGGGATGTGAATCTTCAGGAGTCACTCGTGCTGGAGGGAGGTGCTATATGGAGATGTGCCCTGCTCTTGCCTTTTCCTTTTTGCAGCACTGAACTGGCAGGAATGCCAATGCATGGAGATGATTATGCACCCCGTAAGTATCAAAGGAGTACTTTTCACCTGTTACTCTGCTGAATTTCTGGTTACAGATTTTGAATGTGACTTTCTTTGCAGAGACCTTCTTCTAGCCAGGTCAAATTGAGAAGAACTATAGTATTGGTTTGGGAGGGCCTCTGCTTTCCTCCTCCTTATATTCAGAGTCTCATTCGTTTCACAGTGGTCTCCTCCTGATGGCTTTTTTCAAGTTAGTTTTGATCTAATCCACGAAAAAAAGAGGCAAGCCCAAAGGCAAAAAAGAAAATAGGAACCAATTGCAAAAGTTATGAACCACATGATATCGCAATGCCTAATAAGGAAATGGTGCTTAAATTGAGATTGTTTGGATACAATCACACAGCCAATCTGCGTGTTTTACTGAGAGTCTTTAGTACCACAGTACCATATTTTGGTACCACTACACTTGCAGAAATTACAATAAAAGCTACAAAATCTCTTACTTATTTGGACCAGTCAGGAAAACCCAAAGCTCAAACTTGGAAAAAATTACCACTTCATATTAAACTGAATTTTCGATCAAACCTCTGGGTCTCGCTGTAGTTTGTGGGTACCACAGGCCCCGAAAAAGAAGCAAAGGTCTCACAAGAGTATGTTTGCACTCTTTCATTGACGCTATGGGTGCAGCTGGAGTACCACGGTACAAATAAGGCATAAAAATATTAAAGCAGCAATCTGATTTGAAACTCAAGGTTCACTACTCAAAAGAGTACACCCACAGGCTTCAGAAAAAAAGCACAAAGCAATTTCCTGAATACCATTTACACAGTGCTGTTTTACAAAGGAGTGTTGCTGCCCAGGGAATGTAACAGCATCATTTCAGGAAAATAACTCCCTCCTGTGCTGTAATATCACAAGATGATGTGCTTGCACTGTCATCAATAGTAATACCTTCCACTAGACTCAAAAACGGAACCAGTGGCTTGGAATATTTTTACATTTCCAACTGGGCGAATAGTAGATCAATGCCGAAAAAGTAACTTGCACCTTGGACAATGAGATGTTGTACCGGGGCCAACCTGGGCAGAACTCTACAGGTACATGCAGCATGGTAAGCACATGCAGGCTTTGCACCCTAACCAGGTAGTTAAGGTAGAGATGCAAAGAGGGCGTCTGGTAACAGAGTGTTGAAACATCACCTGAAGAACAGCAGCAACCACAAGGGGAAGACAATGAAAATCACCAGTACTGTAAACAATTCCTTGCAGGTCATAGACTTCAGAGAGACAAAACTATTTTTTGCAAAAGCAATGCTGGGCCATTTGAAACACCACCACAAAGACTTGTAAACGCAATATAGAAAATAAAAAGTTTCAGTGCAAGCAACAAAAAATTACATTAAAATTTTAAAACAGTAGCAAATTGTTAAAAAAATGTTTGTTAAAAAAAATCATTTGCACAAAAAAACGCTTTTAAAAACAAAGGCAAAGCCATGAATCCATTCTCCTCTACACATGACTAGGAACTGTGTGCAGAGGGGGTCAGGTTGGATGCTCACAGAGGGTTGGGTGCAAAGCCTGACTGGAGGTCAGACTCTGCGCAACCACCACTGCGCATGGCCCTAGGTCATGAACAGTAGTGTTGCCCACCTTGGGAAGGTTTTACATATGCTAAATTTAGAATATGATCCCAGAAAATTCCTCAGAGATTCACTGAAAAAAAACAAGATGTTGGTAAAAAATACTTCTATTTTCCAGTTATAGTACAGTCAACTATTACTTGCGCTCCCATCATGCACTGGTAATAACCACACATACCATATTTCTAATTTTAAATTACATTACTCATGACGTCATCCAGCGACTGTGATAGTATGCTGTAGGCATTGTGGGATGTACAAAATTTCATCAATCCACACCTGTGCCTAATTTTCCATAGACAATTAAGTGATAATGGATATAACCTTCTTTATTGGTGTTCACCCTTCTAATAAACAATATTTCTGTGTATACTTTGATGTGGTCTCTTACTTTTTAAACCTTGAACATCCTCCAAAATAGTGTGTTTTTAGTCACCTTGACCAGATCACCCTCTTAAATACCTCGCATAAGCCACTATTTTGAGTCAAGAGGTTGACAAGTTTGCATAGCCACTGATAACACACCTTTAGTCAGGATGTATGCACAACCCTCTATAGTTTGGTAAAATTCACTGCACACAATACTGAGATGAATGTACAATCAGAGTCATGGCTACAACTAACCTCTGAGTTACACCATCTCTAAGTGGTTCAACCGTGTACATTATTAAACAATGTGAGATGCATCAAATCATCGGGGAATTCTGCAAATAATTGTCCACACCTAATAAACCTCCATTTTTTATAGAATCGGTCTACAGCAGTGTATGACATATTTAATATGGGCCTGTGTGCATCCATCCACAGGCAAATAATCAACTGTGAACAGAAGCTTTCACTGACAGATTTCTGGCAACAGCTTCTTTTTAACCACAACACATTTTGAAAAGTGCCTTTGCAACCTGCACAGGTGTACTCATCCTTTACCTTGCTTAACATGGAGTACTGATTGCACCCGAAACCAAGCACCATATCGCTTTTAACATGCAGAACCAGACTTGGCTCCATGGACTACAATATTTCAATTTTATGCACTCCCATGTATACACAAAATATTTCTATGCTGTATGTGGCTTTAGGTCCTTTACTAACAACGTATAGTAAAGGTGTAGTGTAGTTCCTATTTTCCCTATAGGCCTTGCGCATTGGAATAACATAAACAGCAGTGTAGACGTAGGACTGAGGTCTTCTAGGTCTCTACTGACTATGTTAGACTTCATTTAGGTTTGCGCCAGCTAGCTCAGAGGTCACTGGAAACTTTCTTGACTGAATAGGAAGTGATCAGCTTCCCTGGCTCAGACAAGAAGGGATTCAGCTTCCGACAACCGCATAAACATGACAACTTTGCTCCCCAGAATAAGAGTCAATCTCTAGAGTTGTGTGAAACAATAGACAGCTATATCACTCAGTCAGTTGTGCATATTTAATTTCACCAGGGTGCAGAGAATAGAGAGACGGGCGTTTTCAATAAAAGGTATTATTTATTGAGCAGTCTTCCTTCTCATGCAAGAGAAATGAATTGCCACAATTGCAAGACTTGTTATAATGAAAAGTGCGTACAGTAAAAGGAGTATTATGAAATAATACTGTAAAAGCATTGATATGGTTTCTTAGCCATAAGATAGTTAAAATGAATAAAATATATACATTCATATATACATTGGCTAACGACCTCAACTGGTGCTTCTAACTACGCCTACCCCGGTGTATCTGACCTAAGCCTAATACTTGGGAGGGAATAAGTAAGTAGCAGTTTAAGTTAAGTTGGTTTTGCCAAGAGTTTGATTCAAGAATTCTCTCTAAGGGTTTAATCAGCACCGTACCTCTGGAATAGAATGTAGGAGGTCTGGTATCTCCCTCTCAGGACCTGATATCCCAGTCACCCGCAAGAGTAGGCTGGAAACGCCGGAGCTGGATTTTCTCGGCAGGAGAAAAGACAGCGTCTTTCTCAGCGCGTCAAAGAGGAGGGGCAGCGTCCGTGGGCTTCTCGCATCTGCTGGGCTCTCTGCAAGGGGACAGCTGTTCTGCTCCAGTATTCACCACCAGCGTGTGTTTGCTTAAGGCAACGTTGGTATATTTATACCTGAAAGGTGCCGAGTTTGACGTACGTTTTTGGACATAAGATGTCAATAAAGATGTCACTAAGAACTGGTCGTTCTTACAGTGCTCGCAGGAGTTCTATTACTAATCAAAACAAAGCAAGCGGGGCTTTCCCAGGTTGCTGGGGGTTTGGTATGTCGAAAGAACTCGGTGTGCTCTCTAGGAATCTAAGGAAGTGGCTTCTGCTGTGTCATGGGCTGCAGAGGCGAGTTACTGAAATATGGCTCTGATTATTATGCCATTATAGGGATATTTATTGATTATAGCCGTATAGGGGCATAAGGTCACAATATTGATCGGGTTCCTAGATAAAACACATCACCCACTCCACGATTTTATGTCCATCAATTACTAAAAACCTAAGCAATAAAGATGCACGTGTATTCCTACCCACCCCAAAATACATTTTGCATATGAAATGGTGTATTCGAAATACATGAAAATAATAATAGGTACTGTACGTTTTAAGCAGAATAATCATTCAAAAAATGTTTGCATATATATTCAGTTGAACGATTTTGCGAAAAATTACACATGAAATGTCTCTCAATACAGAAAAGAAGGGCGAGACTATTTCATCACATATAAATACAATTGCTGTAAAAATGTGCTAGAGGCTGAGGTAATATTTTGTCTCTAGATCTACTAAAAATAGAAGCTCTGTTCTTTATGAATAGTTCTACTTTAAGCAAAGTACGTGTGCCAGAAAAAAGGTAAATATTTTGGAATTTTTTGGAAAAAATAATTTCATGGTGAGCGGGGCAAAAAATAGTTCCAAACACTTTTCAGTAGCTTTTGTTTATCAAATCCGAAGGCCGAATTCAGAGTTCATGGGAACGCTGTGTGCCGGATTGTTTTCCAAAAAGTTATTGTTTCTGTTCAGGGGAGAACATCATTTCAGACAGGCTCGCAAAGAATTGGTCTATATATTCAGGTGACAGTTCGACCAAGTTCGATAATGCAGTAACTTGGCAGTTGTGAGAATGATTGCTATCATCGATTTCAGGATCAGCAATGCTCACAGAAGGTCGACCTGGGTGATGTTGCTTTCATTTCTTGCGTCACTGCCACCACCTAATCGTAGCGCAGGAGTCTCAACGAATGCCGTCATCAGGATTGGTAACCGCTGGGGACAACACGATGCAAAAGCCGTTACTGGACTTAGCAAAGTATTGATATCCATTGGTACTGCTGATTGTAGTGCAAGACAGGTGTCTAACACGCATTCCTCTCTGGATAGCATGCATCGAAGCACAGGTAAGATGCAGGTCTGCCATATAGGTCTGAATGAAAGAAACCAGGTCATATTCAGATCTCTTAGCCGGGCTAGTCCAAGGACTTTAGTTATGCGGTCCCGGTAGCGTATTGCTAGGATTGTTTCTTCCATCCTTGCCGGAGTCATGTCTGCGTTTTGGCTTGCCATTTCGGAGCAGGAGGGTCAAAAATAAAATACCTGCTACGAGTCCCAAAAGTAGTGGTAGGCCGCCAAAGACCGAATGGACAAAATTGGGAAAGATGCCCAGGACTGCTTCGAAGGGTGTTAGCAGTCCCGAAAAAATTGTCTTGAATACATTCGAGATACCACTGGCATTCGACATATTTAGGATTTGGCTGAGCATTTCTGTGAAATGCACGGGGCAATTTGTTGATAAAAGTGTATGTATCTCTGCAGTTGTCCTTGCAACTTGGAGATCATACGTCTCTTTTGATGACGTGATGGGCACTGTTGTCTGTAAAAGCACAGACTTCATTCTGCTTAAAGTATCAATTCGTATAGAAGAGATATTTAACGGAGGCCAAATCGGAGCCACTGAGTCTCCAGGGCCATTTAGATACAATGCTTGCATACAGCAAGTGACCATGGAGCTAACGCTTAAGAGATATGCTTTCCCTGGCACCAACAAATAAAACAGGTGATGGACCGAATGTGGATCAATGTCACACATTCATCCCAGTCCAAAGATCTGGGCCCAAATCCATCGTTTTTTTGCACTCCACACCACCCTGGGTTAGACAATAGCGATATGCAAATCAGCTCTGACCCTGTGCCCCATGGGAACAGTCCAGTCCGAACTACAAAAGCCATGTCCTTCCCAGAACGGAATCAAGCATCCGAGGACCGGACCGGTTTCGAGGTAACACCTCTCATCAGCCTGGCTAGCTTGACTACAGTGGTGTGGAGTGCCTGGGACCCACGTCTGAGCATCCCCAGCGCACTTATGGCGGAATTTGCAAATAAAACAGGTGATGGACCGAATGTGGATCAATGTCACACATTCATCCCAGTCCAAAGATCTGGGCCCAAATCCATCGTTTTTTTGCACTCCACACCACCCTGGGTTAGACAATGGCGATATGCAAATCAGCTCTGACCCTGTGCCCCATGGGAACAGTCCAGTCCGAACTACAAAAGCCATGTCCTTCCCAGAACGGAATCAAGCATCCGAGGACCGGACCGGTTTCGAGGTAACACCTCTCATCAGCCCGGCTAGCTTGACTCCAGTGGTGTGGAGTGCCTGGGACCCACGTCTGAGCATCCCCAGCGCACTTAAGGCGGAATTTGCAAATAAAACAGGTGATGGACCGAATGTGGATCAATGTCACACATTCATCCCAGTCCAAAGATCTGGGCCCAAATCCATCGTTTTTTTGCACTCCACACCACCCTGGGTTAGACAATGGCGATATGCAAATCAGCTCTGACCCTGTGCCCCATGGGAACAGTCCAGTCCGAACTACAAAAGCCATGTCCTTCCCAGAACGGAATCAAGCATCCGAGGACCGGACCGGTTTCGAGGTAACACCTCTCATCAGCCCGGCTAGCTTGACTCCAGTGGTGTGGAGTGCCTGGGACCCACGTCTGAGCATCCCCAGCGCACTTATGGCGGAATTTGCAAATAAAACAGGTGATGGACCGAATGTGGATCAATGTCACACATTCATCCCAGTCCAAAGATCTGGGCCCAAATCCATTGTTTTTTTGCACTCCACACCACCCTGGGTTAGACAATGGCGATATGCAAATCAGCTCTGACCCTGTGCCCCATGGGAACAGTCCAGTCCGAACTACAAAAGCCATGTCCTTCCCAGAACGGAATCAAGCATCCGAGGACCGGACCGGTTTCGAGGTAACACCTCTCATCAGCCCGGCTAGCTTGACTCCAGTGGTGTGGAGTGCCTGGGACCCACGTCTGAGCATCCCCAGCGCACTTATGGCGGAATTTGCAAATAAAACCGGTGATGGACCGAATGTGGATCAATGTCACACATTCATCCCAGTCCAAAGATCTGGGCCCAAATCCATCGTTTTTTTGCACTCCACACCACCCTGGGTTAGACAATGGCGATATGCAAATCAGCTCTGACCCTGTGTCCCATGGGAACAGTCCAGTCCGAACTACAAAAGCCATGTCCTTCCCAGAACGGAATCAAGCATCCGAGGACCGGACCGGTTTCGAGGTAACACCTCTCATCAGCCCGGCTAGCTTGACTCCAGTGGTGTGGAGTGCCTGGGACCCACGTCTGAGCATCCCCAGCGCACTTATGGCGGAATTTGCAAATAAAACAGGTGATGGACCGAATGTGGATCAATGTCACACATTCATCCCAGTCCAAAGATCTGGGCCCAAGTCCATCTGTTGTGTTTGCATATTTCGCCCTAAGTGCGCTGGGGATGCCCAGACGTGGGTCCCAGGCACTCCACACCACTGGAGTCAAGCTAGCCGGGCTGATGAGAGGTGTTACCTCGAAACCGGTCCGGTCCGCGGATGCTTGATTCCGTTCTGGGAAGGACATGGCTTTTGTAGTTCGGACTGGACTGTTCCCATGGGGCACAGGGTCAGAGCTGATTTGCATATCGCCATTGTCTAACCCAGGGTGGTGTGGAGTGCAAAAAAACGATGGATTTGGGCCCAGATCTTTGGACTGGGTTGAGTGTGTGACATTGATCCACATTCGGTCCGTCACCTGTTGTGTTTGCATATTCCGCCCTAAGTGCGCTGGGGATGCCCAGACGTGGGTCCCAGGCACTCCACACCACTGGAGTCAAGCTAGCCGGGCTGATGAGGTGTTACCTCGAAACCGGTCCGGTCCGCGGATGCTTGATTCCGTTCTGGGAAGGACATGGCTTTTGTAGTTCGGACTGGACTGTTCCCATGGGGCACAGGGTCAGAGCTGATTTGCATATCGCCATTGTCTACCCCAGGGTGGTGTGGAGTGCAAAAAAACAATGGATTTGGGCCCAGATCTTTGGACTGGGTTGAGTGTGTGACATTGATCCACATTCGTTCCATCACCTGTTGTGTTTGCATATTCCGCCCTAAGTGCGCTGGGGATGCCCAGACGTGGGTCCCAGGCACTCCACACCACTGGAGTCAAGCTAGCCGGGCTGATGAGAGGTGTTACCTCGAAACCGGTCCGCGGATGCTTGATTCCGTTCTGGGAAGGACATAGCTTTTGTAGTTCGGACTGGACTGTTCCCATGGGGCACAGGGTCAGAGCTGATTTGCATATCGCCATTGTCTAACCCAGGGTGGTGTGGAGTGCAAAAAAACGATGGATTTGGGCCCAGATCTTTGGACTGGGTTGAGTGTGTGACATTGATCCACATTCGGTCCATCACCTGTTGTGTTTGCATATTCCGCCCTAAGTGCGCTGGGGATGCCCAGACGTGGGTCCCAGGCACTCCACACCACTGGAGTCAAGCTAGCCGGGCTGATGAGAGGTGTTACCTCGAAACCGGTCCGGTCCGCGGATGCTTGATTCCGTTCTGGGAAGGACATGGCTTTTGTAGTTCGGACTGGACTGTTCCCATGGGGCACAGGGTCAGAGCTGATTTGCATATCGCCATTGTCTAACCCAGGGTGGTGTGGAGTGCAAAAAAACGATGGATTTGGGCCCAGATCTTTGGACTGGGTTGAGTGTGTGACATTGATCCACATTCGGTCCATCACCTGTTGTGTTTGCATATTCCGCCCTAAGTGCGCTGGGGATGCCCAGACGTGGGTCCCAGGCACTCCACACCACTGGAGTCAAGCTAGCCGGGCTGATGAGAGGTGTTACCTCGAAACCGGTCCAGTCCGCGGATGCTTGATTCCGTTCTGGGAAGGACATGGCTTTTGTAGTTCGGACTGGACTGTTCCCATGGGGCACAGGGTCAGAGCTGATTTGCATATCGCCATTGTCTAACCCAGGGTGGTGTGGAGTGCAAAAAAACGATGGATTTGGGCCCAGATCTTTGGACTGGGTTGAGTGTGTGACATTGATCCACATTCGGTCCATCACCTGTTGTGTTTGCATACTCCCTGGCACCAAGCCACAACCGCTGTGATCCGTTATTAGAACGTAACTCCCGTTAGAAAGCTGTCTAAAGAATGGCTCTATCTGTGTTGCAGGTGTGCCGTGCTGGTGGCATGAAAGGTTATTTGAAGTCCCCTCACAGACCCCATGCAAGTTAATACCTTGGCACAAAAGTATACCGCTTAGTGATTGTTTACACTCATTACCACTAAGAAATACATTTTTGTTGTTGTCACTATAACATGTGTGTGTATAAGGTAATTTCAATGATGACTTAATGTATCCTTTACCCAACTTTTCATACTGGCTTGCTGGTATATACTTTAGGCAATTTTTAAATTGGAAAGTTGTTATCGGAATTGTGATAATCCCGTGTATTATCCATTCAATGACAGGTCTTTCTGACATTGTCAATGGTAATCTCAAGTTTTTCGATGCTCAGGATTGTATAGTCTGCTCCTTTCTGTGCCAAACTGATTTGTTTATCAGTAAGGTTAAAGATAGAAAACCATGACGTTGTGTTGATTAAACGCCATGGCACATAGCCTGAACGGAGGTTTTGCAACGTCCAGCCTAGCTGTACAATAGAACGTAATTGGGACTGGCCATGTTGTAACATTAGCAAGTCCTGGTCTATTATATCAATAGCAGATGATACAATACTGTCCAGTGAATATATTCTGGAGGACAGAGTCATTAACCCATTGTCCACAACAGAAAGTGATTTTTCCAAATTAATACAATCAATTTCTCGTATTTTCTCTGCTGTCCCAATTTGAGTCACTTTCCATGCCTCGTTGTAAGCAGCATATATACTGGCCACTATGAAACGTTTTGACGCTGTTTGCGTGGTCCCATTATGAAATCGCGCAAGTCAGCACCCATCTTTAAGTAACAAGTGTTGCTTAATTTGTGCCAGTGTGGATGTTTGTAGCCATTCAAGGCATAGTTTCCCTACACTGTATGTTGTTACTTTCCCTGGATGTTGTCTCTGTGAGTATCTAGGGTCTGGTCTGGTCATTTTTAACCCCTGTATTTTGTTCAGGAATCTGTCTTGACAGTTATTCGTGTCTGTAGGCCAGATTAACCACTTTTTCCAATCAGGATGTGTTCTGTTTTCATTTAACATTTTTGATACGTCTACTTCAATATCTGTGGTTGCATTATCAGGTATTGGCTTTGGAATAGACGGTTTGTTAAGGTCTTTAATCTTGGCTAGGCCAAGACAGGTCGTTTGTTGGATTGTGTCATTCAAGAACAATATTTGTTCTGGGATCATGCAGGCTCGAAATAATGCTTCTAGGCCTTGTACCTGCCAATCTTTTGTACCCCAGATGGTTTTTGTTTCAATGTTATTCTTCCAGAAATAAAAACCAAATGTAATCATTTTTTCATAAAATGCTTCTGAATATATCAATTTAGTATTTGTCAGCATGGTTTTTGTCCCTGTTTTATCTAACAGTTTATAATAAAATGTTTCTGCATCACTTGTGTTAAACCCTGAGAAGTATTGGAATTTCTCATAGAATGTTTTTGAACTGCTTTTAGGTGGAGTAGCACAATGTTCCCATTGGTTATATTTAAAAACATTTCTAGGTTGAGCAGATTTATGTAAATAGTGGTCTGCATAATGAGTAAAACAGTACATCTGTTCATAATTCGATGAACCTTGCAAATAATCATGTTCTGTAAATTTTGCTGACAAAACTAAATCCGACATCATATTATTTATATTTTCAAAGTCCCAATCATCAGAGAATGTACTTGGTTTTACAAAGTCACTTAATGAAACCTTAAACTGATGAGGATATTTCCAGAGTTCGACCGGGCCATATATTTCGTAGTCTGTTTTGACCCAAACTACCCCGCCGGGTATCGGAATGGCTGTGACATTTACTGATGATAGTTCTCTTTTCTCGATGTGAGATGACTTGTGAGGCTTTAGAACTAAGTTGATGTTCTGACTTGCTGTGTCCATTGTACTGTAATACATTTTCCTAAAATTAAAACTAAAATTAGGCATAGTAGGAGTATAAGTACCCCTGATACAATCCAATGTTCAATCAATGGTGCGTTTAGATAAGCTTCTTTGAGTTGATGAAAGAGTACTGTTACTTTTTCTTTAAAAGTCTTTGTTGCTGGCGTCACTTCAGGATCGCTTTGATCTTCAGAGAAATTATTGAAATTGATGAAGTAGCCAGATGCAGTTCTGTCGATTGTTGGAATTGTCTTCTCCATTTGGCTTCCATTAGCACATTCTGATGCTACATCATTGTAGACTGGTGTTTCATGACTGACTGTTTCAATTTGGGTTTCAAGAGGCACAAGTTCCATGGCATTTCTGCATAGTCCTTTTCTATTCACTGCAGGTTTATCAAAGGTGATTAGCCTTTCAGTTTGAACCTCTTGGATACTAGCAAATTTGGGTATTCTGTTACTTCTTGGGAGTCCACCGGGCCTACTATTTATTATAGGCCACATGATTGTGGTTTTACCAGGTCGATGGATACAACTCTGTTCTCCTTTTTACCAGCAAGGGGCGGTAGTACTACTGATCTTGTTCCGTTGATTGCCAAGACAGGTACTGCTTTTCTGTAAGAAGGCCCAAATTCCTTCTTCACCGCTATTTTCTCTCTGACCAGATCCCCAATCTTTGGAATCCAGACAGGTCTTGCTGGGACAGGTGGTGTGTCTTCAGTGGTTGTTGGCTGTTGTTTTAACTTTATGTTGCTCAGGGCTTTTCTTGTTTCATTTAAGTCCTGTAAAACAGCCAAACGATCTTTGATGTCAAAGTCTTTTTTCTTATCTTCTACCACTGAAGCATGACTATCTAAGTCCTGAACATACATTCTAGTTCCGAACAATAGTTCGTACGGGCTGAAACCTTTTAGAGAATTTCTTGGCAAGTTGTTAAGACTACGTTGGACACTTGTTAAATGCTGGACACACCCATCTCCCAAACCTAATACCTTTGCCGTGATAGATTGCTTTATGTCTCGGTTTTTTCTTTCCACTACCCCATTTCCCTCAGGATGGAAGGGACAAGAGAACCGCAATCCAATGCCCATGCTGATCATGGCCTCCTTATAAGCTCGAGAGCTAAAAGCAGGACCCTGGTCAGACTGAAGCATGGCAATTGCGTATGTGCCGATAAAAGACTTGCAAATCTTTTATAACAGTTCGGGCGTCAGCCGAGCGCTGGGGCCACATTTTTAAGTGAATATAGTCTCAAAAAAATTAATAGGACGCTGGATTTCATGTGTAGATAGCCCTATGCTACCTACAGAAATGGCCATGGCATTACTCCGGTTGACTCGTTACTGCGGTCTCTGTTGCAGTCTGGACAGCTCTTTACAAATTTATAATGTTGCAGGCTCATCCCCAGCCACCAGTATTCTGATTGTAATTCTTTCAGAGATTCCTTCATCTGATTGTGCCTTGGACCCAATCCCATGTGTGCGTCTGCTATTAAAAAGATTCTCCGGTTTGTGTTTGGAATTACCCTATCCCCCACTCCAGGGATTCGAGCGAAAGGAACGGAGTTTGCATCAATTACGTATGTATAATTGAGTGGATAGTTCACAGGTAATGCTGCACAGTTGCCTTTTGAAGACGTTTTTACCGCCAGCATGGTTTCCCCGTCTATGTATTTTCCTGAACGCTTTTTTGTGGCTACGGAAGTCGGTTTAGTTGCTTCCGCTGTGGCTGTATTAGCCAATGAATTCCCTGCAACGTGAACGCCATCACGTTGATGACTCAGAGTGTGTATCACGTGAGTCTTTTGTAGTTCTTTCTGTAATAGAACTACTTGTTTCCAAAGCATTTTATGCTTGATTGTGGCACCTGTGTCCTCTTTGTAATCATTTTGAACCCAGTTCTGCAAATCATTATTGTAAGAATTGACGCAAAAATGCGAATCGCACACGATTAGTGTCGGGAATTCACGTTCGGCATTTTCAAGCGCCATCTTTAAAGATCTGATTTCAGCTCGCTGAGCTGAACATTTTCTCAGTGATTCAGTTTTTGTTATTTTCGGTCTGAATTTACTGCAGAGCCAGCGACCTTTAACAATCGTGCAGGCTGCATTGTAGGATTTATCATCTACATTGTAATGCTGTACAAATCTGTCTGTATAGATTATACAAGAGTACTGTTCTAGAGGCAGAATTACGACTGGCAGAGGATATTCCTTTTCATATTTTAAATCATTCAGTTTTTTCATGTTCGGGGCAAAATAGTATGTCACGTCTTCTGCAGCAAGAGAATTTTCCCACTGTATCCATTTCGGATCAAGTGCCACTGTTTTTAGATTAACTGGGCTGAAAAGCACCTCGAAGGCTGATTCTGCTGTGAAAACAGTTATTCTTTTGCCTTGGGCTAGGGCTCGTTCTCTTGTTACAGCAGTTCGAACTGCCTTTACAGTATTTTCTGTAAGACTGAATGTTTTTTCTGTTTGTGTGTACAAATGTGATTTGTAAGCTATTGGTACAGTTTCTCCCTCATTAGAGGTCAGGTAAGCGAATCCGCATCTTCCTGGACCCGGATTACAAGGTTGCGTGTGTTGTCACGTGTTTCTAATTTTGTTTTAGCAACATGTCTGTTTGCAGTGATCTCAAAATTTCTGTGTGTTTTTGAGTCCAGTTGATTGGTTTAAAATCAGGTTTTATTAATTCGTAGAGGTTTAACCCTCTCTGCATAGTTTAGAATGTAAGTTCTTCCGAAATTCAGGAAGCCTAGAATCGATTGTAAGTTCTTCAGCGTTTTTGGTGCTTGGAGTACAGCGCACTTCTCTAAGAAGTTGTCTGCTAGGCTTTTCCCTTCACTTGATAAATCGTATCCTAAAAATAGGACAGTTAGATGGGCAATTCGTGATTTTTTAAAGTTGAATTTGTAACCCTCTGCTGCGAACCCAAGTATTATGGTGTTCACTCTTTTCAAGTGAGTATCCAAGTCGTCGTCTGTGAGATAAACGTCATCGACATAAGAAAATGCCTCATCATCATACATTTGTAGTAACTCGGTTACTCTGGCTGAGAATAGTCCTGGGCTGTTCTTGAATCCCTGTGGGAGCCTACAGAAATTTTTCTGTGACCCCATTATTGAGAAAGCGGTCAAGTGCCTGCTTTCTGGTGCAATATTTTGACAAAAGAAACCATTTGATATGTCTAATGTTGTTTTGTATTTTTTGCGAACTATGTTCTTCATTAGTGTCGCACTGTGCGAATTTTTGTACCGCAAATGTTTTGCAACATGAGTTAAGGTGTCTGTAATCCAAGACTAGACAATACGAATCGTCTGGTTTGGAGACAGGAAACAAAGGATTATTCATTTGAGAGGTGCATGTTTCAATCACCCCTTGGTATTCAAGTTGATCTAAAATCTCCCTGACCTGTTTTTTAGCTTCTTGCTTAATTGGGTACTGCCTTTGTGCAGTTGGTTGACATTTTAACTGGATTTTGTGAGGAGGAGAGTCCTCATCCCATCCTACATGATTCTTATATAGTGCAGGTGCTTGAGCTACTGCCCATTTCCTTGCATATATATATTTAGTGTGAATTGGAATATGATTTGAGAAGGCAGGCATAATCATTTCTTCGCCATGAGGGCACTCCCTGACAAACTCCGGGGGCCAATCTTTCTCGGCTAACAGGATGTCATAGCCTTTTGAGAGGTTATCCCAAAATAGACCCCTTATTTTCCTAGTCTTATCTCCCTCTATACGCAGTGTTATTTCGTATATCTTATGAGGTTCGCTAACTCTGGTATCTGCAGTTTCTACTTGAATGTATTCATTCGTGTCCACTGTCTCCACATGACTCATCAGGATCTTGCGAGCTATGCTGATTTCTGCTGCACTGTCTAGCATTGTCTGTGCCCACTCTCCGTTTTTCAGCTATGTCCTCAGTATTCTCGGCATGTTCGATTACTCTAATACTAACTACCTTCTTTCTTGGAAATTGTAATTTTTTACTTTGAGCAGGTTCCTTGTCTCTGGACTTGGTGTGCTCTTCCCTTGGATCTGACCGTCCTCTTCTTTCCGATTTCTGCGAAAAAGATCGAGAGAGACGTGTATCAATACTTTGATATCTATCAGGTTTTTTCAAGTTATCCCTATTTGTAAGGTTATATCTTTTCTCAGAGTGCTCCCTCTGGGGAGACTGGTGTTCTCGATTCAGAGTTCTTTCTCTCCGCCGAGGAGACCTTCCTCTGGACTGGAAAACTTTTTCTTTGGGAGTGGAGTGTTTATTTCTATCCCAGCTCTTTTTAGGAGTGTTTAGATTATTTTTAATAAATAATTTTTCAGGATTTTCAAGTAGTTGGGGTTTTACAGGTTTCCCACCCAAACTATCTCTACCTAATTCTTCAAAGCATTTTTCTATGATTCTGGCAAGTTCAATTGGTTGATCTGTTATATCTGTTTCTATCAATTTCTGGCGAATCGCCACAGATGCTGCTTCTCCTTTTATGTTGGCTAGTAATATAGCCGAGACCTGCTTGAAGTCTTTCAGTAATTTCATACCATGAGTTAAAGCAGGTTCTGGACCGTATTCATTCTGAATTTGTTTTAGCACATCTGGTATTACCTCCATAGACTGAACACCATGTGTTTTTGTGTAAATAGAAGCAAAGACTGTACCCCAAGTGTCACAGTCCTCCATATGTGGTGCGACCCCCATTGGAAGGCAGATAGTCAGAATTCTGTGTTTCTCAATAGGGGTAGTATTCGGAAATACTGCCTCTATTTGAGTTATTTTTTGTGCTAGCCAGAATGGAATTTGTTCCCGTTTTGCGGGTGTTTTTCCAAGACATGATTGTATGTTCTGTGGTGTTATTTTATTTGTGTTCCCCTGATGAGGGGTTAGCTGTGGAATATTAACAGCTGTTTGGACTGTTGCAGTCCGCATTACATATTGGACTAACTGTCTGTGTATTTTAATTAATAATTTTAGCTGTGCTAAAAGTTCTTCTCTTGACATTTTATCAATGTCTGGATGTGGTGTGTAGCTGGCTAGAACCGGCCACGTTGCTCCTGGTCTACCTAGTGGACCGAGCCTGGTAATGTGATAATTATGTTTTAGGGCGCCTTTAAACCAGAGCAGGTGCTCTTGGTATTTTAGTGGGATTTCAATCTCCTCGAAAGGAGCGTATTCTTCCGGTGGTTCCTCTATTTTGTAATAGTGGAACTCGTGTGTTGTAGCGTTTGCCGCTGGAAAGTTTATCCATGAATAGAATACCTCTGTCTGCCGATATTCGTGTGCCTCTATCACAAAAATGACTGTACCACCTCGTGCTGTCAGTCCGTTTTCTATAAGTTTTAAAGTTATAGTTTTTCTTATGTTGACCGGAATGAGGATTGCATTCCGGTCATTCTGTAGGAGACTCGTGTCGTCCTCCATCAGTTGATTTGCTAATATAGCAGCATCCCTTTCCTCATCACTCATTTTACTATCAGAAAGGGTTTTTGTTGCAGATCAGGTTTCAAGGAAACAAAAGATTAGGTGCACAATATTTTGGAACACTGTATCCTTCAACGTTGAATAAACCAGAAACCCTACATAGGAATTTCTTCCTACTAAGTTCCGGCGGATTTTAACCTTTCACCCACTCCAGACGTCTATTGGAGTATTTACGGGAGAAAGGGTCTATGTGAAAAAGCACGAATGAGTTACTCTAACGTCTTGCGTTAGTTTTATCGTCTTACCAAACGTTGGGCGCCATGTAGTGTAGTTCCTATTTTCCCTATATGCCCTGCGCATTGGAATAACGAACAGCAGTGTAGACGTAGGACTGAGGTCTTCTAGGTCTCTACTGACTATGTTAGACTTAATTTAGGTTTGCGCTAGCTAGCTCAGAGGTCACTGGAAACTTTCTTGTCTGAATAGGAAGTGATCAGCTTTCCTGGCTCAGACAAGAAGGGATTCAGCTTCCGACAACCGCATAAACATGACAACTTTGCTCCCCAGAATAAGAGTCAATCTCTAGAGTCGTGTGAAACAATAGACAGCTATTTCACTCAGTCAGTTGTGCATATTTAATTTCACCAGGGTGCAGAGAATAGAGAGACGGGCGTTTTCAATATAAGGTATTATTTATTGAGCAGTCTTCCTTCTCATGCAAGAGAAATGAATTGCCACAATTGCAAGACTTGTTATAATGAAAAGTGCGTACAGTAAAAGGAGTATTACGAAATAATACTGTAAAAGCATTGATATGGTTTCTTAGCCATAAGATAGTTAAAATGAATAAAATATATACATTCATATATACATTGGCTAACGACCTCAACTGGTGCTTCTAACTACGCCTACCCCGGTGTACCTGACCTAAGCCTAATACGTAGGAGGGAGTAAGTAAGTAGCAGTTTAAGTTAAGTTGGTTTTGCCAAGAGTTTGATTCAAGAATTCTCTCTAAGGGTTTAATCAGCACCGTACCTCTGGAATAGAATGTAGGGTCTGGTATCTCCCTCTCAGGACCCGATATCCCAGTCACCCGCAAGGGTAGGCTAGAAACGCCAGAGCTGGATTTTCTCGGCAGGAGAAAAGACAGCGTCTTTCTCAGGGCGTCAAAGAGAAGGGGCAGCGTCCGTGGGCTTCTCGCATCTGCTGGGCTCTCTGCAAGGGGACAGCTGTTCTGCTCCAGTATTCACCACCACCGTGTGTTTGCTTAAGGCAACGTTGGTATATTTATACCTGAAAGGTGCCGAGTTTGACGTAAGTTTTTGGACATAAGATGTCAATAAAGATGTCACTAAGAACTGGTCGTTCTTACAGTGCTCGCAGGAGTTCTATTACTAATCAAAACAAAGCAAGCGGGGCTTTCCCAGGTTGCTGGGGGCTTGGTATGTCGAAAGAACTCAGTGTGCTCTCTAGGAATCTAAGGAAGTGGCTTCTGCTGTGTCATGGGCTGCAGAGGCGAGTTACTGAAATATGGCTCTGATTATTATGCCATTATAGAGATATTTATTGATTATAGCCGTATAGGGGCATAAGGTCACAATATTGATCGGGTTCCTAGATAAAAACACATCAAAGGTTTATTGCGCAATGAGAAAGCCAAAGATATGGATGGTGTCATCAATTAGGTTACCAATTATGTAACTTAACATGCTGTGAATTTTGTAACGTGTAAGGTAATTAACGGTGAATAACAGATGCACAAGTTATAGCTAGCTGATTAAATAGAACTGGTGAATTCCAGTGTTTTTCCGTTTTCAACTTTTACAATAAGATAAGTATTTCCTTATTTTACTTTAGGCGTATGTCACTTAAAAAGGGGTAGCAAGAGTTTATTTGGGTGTCGAGATGAGTAGTTTTAAAGTGTTATAGAAGTTTTAAGGGCTCCTGGTGGGTGGTTTTAAGGGGTACTAATGACTTTTAAGGGGTGGATAGTGTACATGGGGTAGATAGGAGTTTCTAGGATTCAGGGGTGGGTAGTGTAAAGGGCAGTAAGGGGTTTAGGATTGGCAGTTTTAATAGGTAGTGAGGAGTTGTTAGGTATTGGGGTGAGTATAGGGAAGTTACAAAATTATTATATATTATTATATTGATATATATTTTTAAATTAAAAAGGAATATGTGTGGGTGGTTTGCCGAATCTCACACACACACACACACACATATATATATATATATATATATTCACTGAAAAAACCATAGGTTTCACACCAGTTATAGTTAGGAATTAGCATTTAAAAAACCTATTAAATTCACTGAAAAAACCATAGGTTTCACACCAGTTATAGTTAGCTGGAAATTTTACTGATATAAAACCATTGAAATTCCCACGTTATAGTTAGTCGGACTCACTATAACTTGCGCGTGCAATGCACTGCTGATGACATCACATATTACATCACTCATGACATGGTCAGTGACATCACTCATGACACCATCCTTGTGACATAGTGACAGACCTCCTTTCACTATAATGTAACCCTTGAGACACATATTCAAAAATAGAAACTGAAATTTTTTAAAAAATGGAGATACCTATATCAGTTACAACAAGCAATTCAGTAATTCCACTATCTATATACACATCCACTCATTCACCAATAGTTCTATATAGTCACTCATACATATACTCACTCATCATATGAAGTGATACACCTATACATCCTGTTACACACCGACATTCATCCAAAAGTTACTCACACACATATTCACACGTGCAAATAAACTATTGGACATCCATTTATTTGAATATAGAGTTATACACACACTTCCACCTTACTTCTATTTAAAATTACACATATTTATTCTCTTAAACAATCACTTATAGAAACACATACTTATTTAAACAGGAACTCTTACAATCTCTTACTCTCACATATACTCACTTATATACATCAATATTCATATATACTAGATTAAAACATATGTAGTTACTGATAAAGACACTAGTGAGACAGTCATTCACTCACTAACAAACACATATAGACACTCATCCACCCATACAGTCCTGTACATATGTTGTCTTCAAAACACATACAAACAAAGAGTCAGTCACTCATGCATCTATGTGCTAAGTAATACCCCCACCAAACCATATAGACACTCATACTGATACTAATAAAAATATCTAATAACCCATATACATACACATGAGTGGATGTGTATTAGATGGTGATATTACTGAATTGGTTGTTGTAACTGGTATGGGTATATCCACTTTTTTGAAAATATTAGTTTCTATTTTTGAATATGTGTTTCATGGGTTACATTACACTGAAAGGAGGTCTGTCACTGTGTCACAAGGATGGTGTCATCAGTGATGTCATGAGTGATGTCACTGACCATGTCATGAGTGATGTAATATGTGATGTCATCAGCAGTGCATTGCACGCGCAAGTTATAGTGAGTCCGACTAACTATAACGTGGGAATTTCAATGGTTTTATATCAGTAAAATTTCCAGCTAACTATAACTGGTGTGAAACCTATGGTTTTTTCAGTGAATTTAATAGGTTTTTTAAATGCTAATTCCTAACTATAACTGGTGTGAAACCTATGGTTTTTTCAGTGAATTTCATAGGTTTTTTAAATGCTAATTCCTAACTATAACTGGTGTGAAACCTATGGTTTTTTCAGTGAATTTCATAGGTTTTTTAAATGCTAATTCCTTTGTATATCGAGTTTCTAACCTTTTTTTTTTTTACAATTTGCTGTTTTTTTTTAAGTATTCATTTTTTCTTATAATTTTTTTCTTTTGCGCTCTGGGTGCGCGCTCCGGGAAGCTTTCAGCTAAGCTCTCCTGTAAGCTTCTCCGAGAGCTCATCTGAAAGCGCACCCAGAGCGCAACTGTCGTTCGTGAAAAAAAAATATGAATGAAAAGTTAATAATAATGCAAAACATTTCGTACCATACAAATAAAATTAGTTTTTTTTAATATGGAAAATGATTATGCATTTCTATAAAAGATTGATGACGTCACTTCGGCGCGCAACGTAAGTGCCCTCGGAAGCGCATACGTGCGCGGCGCATAAACGCACGGAAAAGCGCCTACGATCGCGCCACGTTTGCGCCCCGGAAGCGCCTACGATCGCGCTGCGTAAACGCACCCGGAAGTGCTCCGGAGCGCGCAGCGTAAACGCGTCGGGTCATGTGACCCTCAAATAACACTTTTCATTGGTTGCTAACAGTTTTTTTTTACAATGAATGAAATCCCCACCCATTTCCTTCACTTCTTCTTTCACTTTTGTGACTGAAAGACCTGCCTTTTTTGCTGCTCCATATTCCTGGATTCATCATGGCTGCCAGACCATCCAGCAGTGAAGATGACTTCATTGATGAAGAGCCTCCTACCCCAAAGGTGAAGGAACATTTCATTTGGAAATTTTTTAAGTTTCCAGAAGGCCAGAAGAAGGTGAATGCACCAAAAGTAGAGTGCAGGATCTGCAAACAGGTCCTGTCACGGGGTAACCCCCAAAAAAAATACTCTTTTGGGAACTTTACGATGATCCGACAT
Source organism: Lissotriton vulgaris (assembly GCF_964263255.1). Lineage (NCBI taxonomy): Eukaryota > Metazoa > Chordata > Amphibia > Caudata > Salamandridae > Lissotriton > Lissotriton vulgaris. The sequence continues at coordinate 1,229,675,485 of NC_141694.1, read as the reverse complement.
GTGGAGAGGAGGCACCCCCAGAATTTTGCCCGGGAAAGTGTCAGGGCTCTGGCACAGGAGGTTCCCAGAGATGGGGCCTCTACATCAACAGGAGGAGCAACTTCTTCTGGAAGAGACCAATCTCAGGGGCAGGTAGCCAACATCCAACCTGCATTCAACCATGGGCTCGTCAGATGCAGATACTGCAATCAACTCCTCACCTATGGGGAGCAAAGTGTCCAGCTCATGGTTCGGGCATTAGAGAACCATCACTGCCCTTCCCACCCCTAATTTTTTTCTTTTCTTTTTGCTCCTGTTGAGCAGTTTCTATTCCCTGTTTTTGTTCCTCTTCAGTTAAAAGAAGAAAACCAAAAGTTCTTTTCAGAACTACCTCCAATTCTCATCAAAGAGCTATAATCTTAAAAAATGAAGAGTAAGTGAAATATAGTGCATTGATAATTGAAAGGAGAATGAGTAAGAAAGAACAGAAAGGTATGAGAGGTGAAAGGAAGTGAAGTAGGAGGAATGAAAGAAGGTGAGTGTTAGAAAAGAAAGTTATGACACAGTGAATAAACTGGAGTATTTCTGACATATCTGTAAACACAAAAGTAACGCATTGCAGGAGTGCGTCACAAAAGTGACGCAACTCCAGTAATGTGTCCTTTCACATGGAAAAAGCACCATGTGAAAGGTTTGCTGTGAAGCAGGCGCAAGATTTTGGCGCAACTGCATCCTAAAAGTGACGCACTGCGTCATTATTACCAAGCTTTTTGCAAGGAACACCCCCTCTGCATGCATTATACCTGACACTATTTTTTAAAAAGTGACGCATCTAGGTACATGGGTCACTTTTTAAAACTCTGCGCCATATTGTATCTGCATCAGGTATATTGTATGCAGAGGGGCAATCCCGCGCAAAAAGCTTGGTAATAACAACGTACTGAAATCTATGAGATTTCCCTGCGTCACTTTTAGGATGCTATTGCGTCAAAATTTTGCGCCGGCCTCGCATCACTTTTATGTTTACACATATGTCAGAAATACTGACGTATCTGTAGCTCCTTGCAACATGATTCGTCATACATTAAATATGACACATCTGGAATGTCATAAGGACTGTGGACAGAAAAGTGACGCATCACACCAGCAGTGTAATAAAATGTGCCTCGTTGCACTATATTTAAAGGATGCAACAGCATCCTAAAAGTGACGCAGTGAAATCTCAAACATTTCACTGCGTCGCTATTACAAAGCTTTTAGTGGGAGAACACCCCCTCTGCATGCATTATACCTCACGCAGATATAATGTGGCGCTTGATTTTAAAAAGTGACCCATCTACCTAGATACCTCACTTTTTAAATATAACGCAACGCGGCACATTTTTTTACACTACTGGTGCAATGCGTCACTTTTCTGTGCGCACTCCTTATGACATTCCAAGTAACGCATTGCTGGAGTGCGTCACAAAAGTGACGCAACTCCAGTAATGTGTCCTTTCAAATGGGGAAAGCAGCATATGAAAGGTCTTGCCTCAGTCTAACACCTGCTGTAAAGCAGGCACAAGATTTTGACGCAACAGCATCCTAAAACTGACGCAGTGAAATCTGAAAGATTTCACTGCGTCGCTATTACAAAGCTTTTTGCGGGAGAACACCCCCTCTGCATGCATTATACCTGACGCTATTTTTAAAAAGTGACGCATCTAGGTACATGGGTCACTTTTTAAAACTCTGCGCCATATTGTATCTGCAACATGATTCGTCATACATTAAATATGACACATCTGGAATGTCATAAGGAGTGCGCACAGAAAAGTGACGCATAACACCAGCAGTGTAATAAAATGTACCTCGTTGCACTATATTTAAAAAGTGACGCATCTAGATAGATGCGTCACTTTTTAAATATTGCATAACAATGCGCATTTTTTTACACCGCTGGTGCGTCACAAAAATTGACGCACAGGAAGCGCAAAACTAACAGCGCAAGGCCTTCATAAATATAATCCTGGATTTTCCCCGTGCTTCGCCGGTGCGCGTACCATGCGCTTCCCCCGCGCAAAACGAAAAAAAAATTTTAATGCCCTGCAGGACCCTATTTTAGTCCCTACATCAAACCTAGGGGGTCAGAGGGGGTCTACTCTTCCCCCTTATGGTCATTTGCCCCTTTTTTTTTCAAACCCCTTGTGTCTCGATTTTACCGAGACACAAGATGGCGGCCGCTCCGGACTGTTTAGAATGTTTACAGACAACTGAGAGCCAATCAGCTTCCTGCGCGCAAGTCGCGTGTCGCGCCGGGAGCGCTCACGGGTGCGCGCACGGGAGAGCGCCTATAGATATATATATTTTTTTGAACCTAAATTACTCAAAATCCACTGGAGCACATATCTTGAGACATAGCAAAGGCACATCGGGCTACCAGTCCCTACAATTTTGCCAAGTTTGGTGGAAATCCATTCAGCCGTTCGGGCTAAAAGTGAAATCGACCGCCCTATGGAAATTAACATGGGGAAAACGCGTTTTGGGACCCCCCTTTTATCTCGGCCCCCGCTTGACGAATCCCCCCCAAACTTTCAGGGAAGGACCGGACCGCCATGAGACCATTTTCCTGAAAATTTCAGGCAGATTCGTCAACCGGCGCCAAAGTTATTCAAAATAGAATGTTGAGATTTAACATTGAAAATTATCCTAACTATAACTACCTACTGGCGACTGCCAGTAGGTAATATATATATATATATATATATATACATACATATATATATGTATATATATATATATATAATACATACATACATACATACATATATATATATATATATACACACACGAACACACACACACACATATATATATATATACACACACATACATACACACACAAAGGCAAAAATATATATATTGTGTGAATATATATACACACAATATAAATAGATGATATATAATATTAAAGTTTTGTTTATCTAATATCTTTGGTACTGCTTAATGATGCTGTGGTGCATCGAAACATTTGTGTGAATGTCTGCAATTGGGCATTGGCTGCCCGCGAGGAACTGAGTGCAGGCCAGGACCTTTGTTTAACCTCCTACTGGGCCTGGTCAAAGTCTATCTATGCTCATTGAAGAAGTTGGGCACATATGATTAAAAAAAACAGAACTTCAATGAAAAAGAGCAAAGGCTCAATTAATGGTATTGTTAGGTGTGGTAATAAGATCTTACTTTATGTTCAAGAAATTCACTGGAAAAAAGCTGAAAGTGATATTATAGTTAGATATGGTAATATGTTTTTTTGCTTACAATAAAAAGAAATCCTAGAAATTCACTGAAATAAGCAAAGGTTAAAATGACAGATTGGGGCTCATTATGATGTCGGGCAGACGTAGTGGTCTGGAACTGCCGACCAGTAGGTCAGCAGTTCCGACCTCAGTATTAGGATGTGTCCGACCTATGGGCAGTCGAAAACCTCCATTTTATAATGGCAGCCTTGTGTGGCCGGTGCAAAAGGCCGGCAGCAGAAGCTGCTGTTGCAAAATGGATGTTTTTGAACATCCCTGCACCCTGTGGCAGGCACCTCACGATGTCTGCCACACGGTGCAGGGATGATTAGGGGGGCACAATTGGTGTCAATCAGGCACCGTAGCAGAGGGCCAGGGAGGAAAGGGGGCCCTGCTAGGGGCCCCCGAAGACACTTTCCGCTAGCCTTTCCATGTTGGAAAGGCCGTCATGATAAGGCTATCGGAAAGTGCCATCATAATCCTGATGGCAGCGCTGAGCCTGGCTCCACCGTCATTAAGGAATTATGGTGGCTTCCAACACTCTGATGGGTCATCGGAAACGCGCCTGAATCCCCCCGCAGGTTTCACTCCGACCATCGTCATCCAAATATGGCGGTCGGACTGAAACCCACGATGTTGGGCAGAAAGCCTCTGATAGTTGTTCAGAGGCTTTCCGCCCGATATCTCAATCGGGCCAATAGTTGGGCCTTGTAATAATATAAAAACTTTGGTTTTAAAACAAAAAAAAATATCTTCACCAGTTAGAGTTTACTGAACAAACAGTAACTTGCACTTGTTATGATCTCACATATTGCATACAGAAGAGGGAGTGACAAAGGTGGGAGGGATTGGGTTCTAAAGGTGGAACGGGTCTTGAAGCGTAGACACCGGGAGTGACTCATGAAGACATCGGCCTTGTTGGGGGGGGGGGAGGGGTATAGGGAGAGGGCAGGAACAAACATTTGCATGAGAACTGTGAATAAGGAAAATTGTGTCAATCAGTCATGAACTCTAGCCGGGCTGACAATGGAAGAGGGCTCTAATGGCAACAGTTAAACACATGCCACCCATATGTTTTTCGATTTTAGAAGTTAATGAGATTGAAATTTGTTTGGGATTTTTTTCAAAACTAATTTGTGATGCTGGAAAAAACATTTTCATAATGTTTTTGTTTAAACAGAAACCTGCTCTGTAACCTCCCATTATGCAGGGTCTGCTCACTACACACGTTGACTTAGTAGGATTGTATGCCTAGGCATCTGCAGCTTTTCCCTCCACAGAACCAGGCTGATCGTGGGAACTAAGGGGCCAGGAATTGAATGAGGGCTGTCATCTCCTAGGAAAATCCAGCACCCCACCTCAACTCCCTTTTCAGGCATTAGAAAAGGTACATGGTTCTATGGAAACTGCTTGAGCTACATGCCCCACCAAATCTCGTCAGTGGAGAAAGGAAACATGTACTGCTTATTTTTGCCACTTGAAAATATGAATGTTGCTAGCTTTATTATAGTGCTTGATAGTAACAGCGTGTGCTGCTTTGTGCAGTTGCATGCAGCAGATTTTACACACAATCACCTTTTAGCCAGCAAAACTGGGAACAAGCTTCCTTTGTTGATGGACTGGTGAGCACTGCACACAATGCCTACAGAGCACTGCACCAGTTGACTGAAGACTCCAAAAAGGTTCATTGCTCTGAAGTGCCTACAGAGGAGGCATTGGAGCAGCCTACAAACAACTCAAAGTAAATAAAATATATAGTAAATAAAATATTTACTCAAGCAAGGAGCATATATTGCCACTATTTATGACTTTCAGCACTTTTTTACACATCCATTAATAAATGTTCTTTTGAGAAGCTCAAAGAAAAGAATGCTTACCACCTGGCTGCTTCAAAACAACAACACATGTTAACCAAAGTTGCTGATCGTATGTTGTCAGTGGTTGAGATTCCAATAGAAATGGTCCAACCTGAAATACAAGCACAAGGACAGCATATTTTTTTAGATTCCAAAACAAATCATTTCTGCACTTTGGGTTAACTTTAATAAGATTAGGCTCCCACCACCACTTGCTGAACCCCATTACAGACAGTCACAAAATCAAGGTATGCTGCAGTTAAATGAAGTATAGTGTAGATTCTTGTGTGAACAGTCAGGTTTTAGTTCTCTATACCATGAACATTATTCAGCAAGAGTTTTCCAAAAGGATTGAAGGAAAACCGTTATTTATACTAAAGTGAAATATTATTACAACTAAATCTGGCAAATGAATTTTAAATAGACAAACCGCTCCAACACAGTGAACTTAACTAACAACATGAGTCAAGAGTCAATGCAACAGACGGATTCCTGATGTTAAAATTCTCCAACATGAGAGGACATATTGTCAAGTGGTCTTACTTGAACTTCAGCAGTGATACTGCTGCTTCACAAAAAAATAGGTTTAAAGCAGTACATTTGATTCACATGCCATTTCATTCAAAATATGGTTGCTGATAACAGATGTTCATCTGACGTTAATCAGCCTCGTTACATTGGGCAAACCTTAGTAACAGAACAGACTAGCTAACTTGCGACATATATTAGGATTAATTGCCCATGTACAAAATAACCAAATAGGTTATATATTCTCTACTTCCCTACCTAGATAAGTGGAGATGTGATTCAGTGGCAGTGGGACCATCAATCCTCTTTGACCGAGGTAAAGGACAGGAGGATGAGTCTATTAATCTGCAGGGCATGACCAATCTTGAAGCACAGTGTATCAATTGCTCTGAAGGGCTTTCGCTCCCACATAGCATTGATAGTTTAAAATGTAAAGTAAATTGAAAAGTAAATACATTTTTGTAAATGCCTTACATGGCACACTCTTAATTGTTACATAATCCCAAAAGTTTCACATTTTTAATTTTTTCAGCTCACACAGTGCCCGTGAACAAAGAGGTTTCACTTCTTGTTGCCCTTGCCCCAAGCAGCCCAGCTGCTGCCACTAATCTGATGTGGAATAAGGTGTTGTAGCTACTACTTATGGAAGAATGCATTCAGTGTCAGAAATCTGCTGAGGGAGGCAGGAAGCATGGAAGATTTAGGGAGGGTTTTTAGGTGAGTGCAGGATGTAGGTCCACTAGACCTAATACCCCCTGATGGTGCCCCTTCTATAAAGAAATAACACAACCTGCAAACAGCCTCCTCCCAATTAGTTCTGCTAGCACAAAAGGTCATGGAAGTGGAAATATATAAAATTGTAATAAGACATCGATCCAACCTGTCTGATTCCGTTCTACTAAAACCCCTTCAAGGAAATCATTACTCACTTCCCTCTGCTCATTATCTTTCTTTTATGCCAGGGACTGTTGCCCCTGCTGCTCGCTCAGGAGGGTTACCGAGATATGTTATAAACATGGATTTAAGTCAGACTGCAACCTGTCATTGCTATCTTTAGCTGAAAGTTCCTTAATCTGCCCGATCTGTGTACTCCTGCAGCCACTGCCAGAATCAGGCATACAACAGATGAATGTATTATCACAACAAAAATGTAGGTGTATGTATCTGCCGAGTAATGGAGGCTGTAATCCCACAGTGATGAATTTAGTATACTAAGGGTGCCCAAACTACATAGCAAATACATGGGCCATGCCATGGCGGAATTTTATTGGCTTAAGACTGCAAATATACCCAAATTGAATAATAATCGGAACAACTGTTTTATCTTCCAAGCCTTTCTACAGTGATTACTTACATGTTTTTTTATCGAATTATGAAATGTATTGAAATACTGTAAAGTTGATAGTATATTCTGTTTTTTAAAGAGTGATTGACGTACAAGGTAATGATACAATTTGTGGTTGGTCTTAATGAAGGCTCATCAAATAGATATTGGAGCTGAATCGGCTGTGGACCCTGGAACCACACATTGTACGCCAAAAACTGTTGCCAATGTAAAAAGGCAACATTTGTGCAAAAGTAAAATATTTCCATTTTACAAAGAAATCTGCAGTCATCAGAAAGTGTTCCCTTTCCTTTCTTCTAACTTCTCTCTGAAAATAATTTTGAGGCATTCTCATTTACTGAATTCTTCCTCTAAAACTGCTCCTCACTACCTCAGCGCATTTTTCTGTAGTTTCCCGCCACCCATCTTGGTATTGTTTCAGAATATTATTATGTTAAAACATTACACAAATTAGACATTTGCTTATAAAATAATCCAAAGATCTGCAATGTGCATTTAGATTTCTAAGTTAAAGAGCTGCTTAGAAATAGATGGAACTCTACAAATTGAAGAATTATTTTCAGTTCTCACGTTAGTCGCAGATACATAAATTCACATTACTTTTGCCCAGGTGCCCGAGGTCGACAAAACACTCCTGTATCTGTAACGCCACCAAAACCCGGGTCATTTTAGGACCAAAAGGCAGACTCAGACAAGGGGATAAAATAAAAAGAACATATGAATGTTTCCAAAAATTGGAGATTAACTGTGCAGGTGTCTAACTCACGGAATAAGCTGGTACATGCCAAAAAGTGTTAATTGACATACCAACATTAAATACATAAACTTAAAGAGCAAAATAAGGAGAGGAGGGGCAAAGAAGCAGAATTATACAACTACAGTTAAGGCAATCAAAGGAATGAGCCTGAAATTAGGACTTCTTGAAATCCTCTGTCACTCTAATGCATCTTTTAGACCTGGTCTCGGCACTAGAAAACCTCTCAGAAGCAGGATGCAAATGGAGTGCAGCCTGCATACTCAACTCTACTAAACCTTTGCAGGTTGCACTATAGAATAGTAAGGTGCTGTGCATGTTTTCATTTCCTCTTTCCTAAAAGGTAATGGCTGAGATGGAGATGTGAGGTAGTGTGCAGCCCTTCCTTCCTCAGTCATCACTGTCCGCCATCTCCACCACACACCATCCTGTCAGAGTTTCGCCCACCCAATGGCTCTGGCATATTTGACCGGAGCTGAGAGCAGATTCTCTCTGGCTGTGCCTCTGCGCTGTAGCCCGAAATCAGAGCGGAGTTTGAGCTAATGCTTTTGTTACTGTATCAAACTTAGCCTAAGTGCAGACTTCGTTCTAGACTAGGTGAGGAAAGGCAGAGGCAACAAGCTGAGGTAGCGGCCCTGGAACAGGCCATTTTGAGTCGGGAAGAGGAGTACACAACCCATAAGACTACCGTCACCTTGAGACGGTTACTAGATGCCCAGAAACAATATCGGGAACTGGTGACCAATGAGGCCAGGACCCAAGCCTTAGCCACCTTCCATAGACTATATGATGTGGGGGACAAGTCCGGAAAGCTACTAGCATGGCTCAGCAAAAAAGAGCGGGCGGTAAGATGGATAGACACTATCGCTACTGCTGACGGAAAGGTGGTCAACTCCGACTTAGAGATAGCAAAGGCTTTCGCGACCCATTATGAGGCCTTCTACGCCGCTCGAGACCTAGCTACCCCTGAGGTGGCCCTCCAATACTTGGAGGAGACGGCTCTGCCGACCCTCCCCCCTGAGGCCATGGAGGCATTGGAAGCGGACATAACGTCTGAGGATATCACCAATGCTATTGCCAAACTCCGGCCAGGCAAAACCCCTGGCCCAAATGGCTTCCCAGCAGAGTTGTTTAAACGCACGGCAGACCTTTTGACCCGACATCTTCAGGGCCTCTTCACGGGTGCCTATGAAGATGGAGAGCTCCCCCCAGACCTTGCAATGGCCACTATAATACCGATCTATACAGAGGGCAAACCACGAGATAACTGCGCCTCCTACAGGCCGATCTCTCTGCTCAACACAGAAGTGAAACTGCTGGCAACCATCTTGGCTACCCGTCTGAGGACGGTCATCACAGACCTCGTACACCTAGACCAGTTGGGCTTCTTGCCTGATAGGGCAACGAAATTGAATCTGAGGAGAACCCATAATTGGCTCCAGGAGGTGAGGGGAAGAGGTGACCCCCATTGGTTCCTCTCCCTGGATGCCGAAAAGGCTTTTGACGCAATCCATTGGCCCTTCCTGTTTGCAGTGCTCCAGAGGTTTGGATTTGGGCCAAAGTTTATTGCTTGGGTCCGGTTGCTCTATACTGGCCCAGTGGCCAGGGTGAGGGTCAACGGGAGGCTCTCTCGGGAGTTCCAAATCCAGAGGGGGACTAGGCAGGGCTGCCCCCTGTCCCCTCTCCTCTCCTCTCCTCTTCACGCTGGCCATTGAGGTGCTCGCGGCCAGAATTCGACATAATGAGGACATCCATGGCTTCACTAGTGGAGACACTGCACTGAACCCTGAAAAGGTCTCGCTATATGCAGACGATGTTTTGCTCTACATCACTAAACCGGAGGACATGATACCGGAGTTATTTCGAGAGCTAGAATGCTACGGACGGATGGCAGGCCACAAAATTAACTGGCATAAATCTATACTATATGACCCAGGGGGGCGCAATCAATGAGGGAGACTACCGGAGGACCTGATAACAACAGAGGGCTTCCAATACCTGGGCGTGTATATATTATTATTATTATTATGTTTCTTATATAGCGCCTGAATCGACCCCCGAAGGGGTATCTCCTCGCTTGCCTTGGGAACCCTTCCTGGCTTTTCCCAGTGAGATAGCCCCTACAGGGCATCCCCAAGGTGAAAGCCAGGCATCCCGCCGCGGGGGGGCCGTTGTGGAGATTAAGCAAGCTTAATGCCCAGAGTTGCAGAGTGTGAACCCATGATTAGGTCAGGCACCGAAGCGAGAATTATCGAGTCCATGGACATTTGAGCTCAAGACCCTGCCGCGTTGGGAATTGAACCCTGGTCCCGGGTCTGACCTCTGCTTCAGGGTCTGCCTGCTCTAACCAGTGAGCCACACTTCTCCATATAACAGCGGATAAGACCCTCTCGCTCCAGAGAAATCTGGAACGGATCATATCTAATGCAGTGGCAGATATGGACCGCTGGAGGCAGCTCCCACTGACACTTTTGGGCAGGGCAGCTATGTATAAAATGATCATCCTACCGAAATTTTTATATGCCCTACAAAATGAGTACTACCCATTACCTGTGACAGTCTTCACCAGGATTCATGCGGATCTGAGATCCTTCCTTTGGCTGGGTAAACAGGCCAGGGTGGCCCTGTCTACACTTCAGCGACATCAATATAGCGGATGGATCTCACTACCGAACTTGGAGGCCTACTACTGGGTGGAGCATCTGACCCCAATCAATGACTGGCTCCATACACCAGCGAACCACCCAACGTATGCACTAGAGAGGACTAAACTGGCGCCTAATAACATACTAAAATATTTGTATGGGAGTGGCAGAAGGGCCTCCCTCTTTCCAGCCACGTCTATAACGCTTAGGGCATGGACTAGAGCTACGCGTCGCATGGGGTGGGAGAGGAAGCCCACACGACAGACACCACTGTGGCACTGCCAATGGTTAACCGAGTTGCATAAGCTCAGAGGATTCAAAAGGTGGGATGATATCGGCATCTCCACCATAGGCGACGTGATAGCCAGGGGGAGCTGAAATCGTTCCAAGTCCTCCAGTCGGAGTTCGGACTGCACAACACACAATATCTTAAATATGCTCAATTGAGACACGCCTGGATAGCCCAACATATTACGCTCACAGACCTTCCTGAATACGCGCCATTGGAAGGGAGGCTCCTGCAAGAACAGGTGGTGGGAAAGGCGGTGTCCCTGACATACAAAACATTGACTAACCATATGCTGGGCGACTTGAACAAACTCAGGCACACTTGGGAGGCAGAGGTGGGGGAGATGGAGGACTTAGACTGGGAGATAGTTCTGATGCACCCCCGGGAGGTAGCAATTAAATCTAGATTACGACTCATTCAATTCAACTTTCTCCATAGGACATACTTTGACAGAGTGCGTCTATGTAAGATGGGGAGGATAGACGAGCCACGCTGCCTTCGGTGACTCCAAGAGGAGGGGGATTTTTTTTCACACAGTGTGGTCCTGTAGTGTAATTCAGAAATACTGGACCCAGATATTTGGGGAACTGGAGGATGTCCTTGAGGCTTCACTCCCACGGGACCCCAAGTTAGCGTTACTTGGAATGACAAATGAGGTGGACCTGACTCGCCCATTACTCACTTTCCTAGCCCTTGCGTTGTTGGTCGCCAAACGAGATATTGCAAAACGATGGGGCTCGCCGGACCCTCCAGATCTGGAGGAATTGAGACGAGGGTTAGACCTATATATGGCGGCAGAGAGGGTCACCTACAAGGCAAGGGGCTGTCCAAAGAAATTCCGTAGGGTCTGGTCAAAATGGAGACACTACCATGGGCTGGATGGGGGAACATAGGAGGCTTTCAAATGGCGGGGAAATGGGAAGTAACTGTGGGACACAATACAACTACCTTTAAGATCACGACTGACAATGCTGATCCTGTAGAGAGCCGTATTCCACCTGCTCTGAGGAACGCGACCGTTCGGATACACGAGAGGGGAGGGGAGGAAGGGGGCAGGGATGAGGGTGCGTGACCAATGTATCTCTAGTTTTAAATACCTGAACACTGTGAAGGCTCCTGGCTTGTATGTCTTCTATTGTCCATTTGGGGGGAGGTTTGGGGAGGGGGGTTTTGTTATTGTGTTATCTAAAAAATAAAAAGCAGACACAGGAATTGCCTGGGAAAGCTTACAGCTAGCTCAGCTCTGGTAACCATACCGTACAAATTCTGTTCGCCGCCCAACCCCAGGGTTGTGGGCTACACGGCTGTGTATCTCTTTTAGACAAGTGAACCACCCTGACTGTGATGCATTCCTGTGCCTTCAGACTGCTCCATTTATGGGCTCCTTGTGTATCTGCAATAAAAAATGTTAAAAAAAATAAAATAAAAACTTTGCCTAAGTGCCTCCCAAAGCCCTGCCCAGTACCCAAAGGCACTCCCCTCCACTGAATCTTTTGTCCTCATGACAGCAGCACCTGAGAACTGTAAGAGACACACTAATAACCCTGACACAAAGACAGCAGTTTCCCTGGAGCCTGAAATGCTGGCTGTCTAATCCACTTAATCAGCAGCCTATCTAGGTGCGTTCACTCAGAGACTACATTATCTTTTCTCTCACTACAAAATTAAGGAAATTTCTATCTTTCTCAAAATCAATGACTGAATCTGGTACTATGCCGAGCCAGCCTGTTACTTTAACCTGTGACTCTCTAGGTACTAGCCTTTTTATGGTATATGAGGAGGTCACTGTTACCATGACCTCCCAGCTTCCAGGCCCTGTAAGCAGCGCAACAGACCAAGCGCTGAACCGAACGCCTATCCGGGAATTCAAACATTCTTTTGAGGAAACACACATGCATGTTTGCCAGCTATGATGCCTCCTTCATTGGATCAGAGTGCCCTTCTTATACGGATAATCACGCACCACTCATTTGAGACACGTTGCTCCCTCTAAAGCAATATTTTGCCCTAGAAAACCTCTATTGCAATCAAACCTCAAACAAGCACTGGCCAATCAACTAGGTGTGGGTTTAATGTACCAGCAGCATCAGCATATTACAATAAGACACAAAGGGACGCCGCCAAATGGAGTATACAGATAAGGGTAGAATTGTAAAGAAGTCCTTCATGGATTTCCATGCAAGCACTCATGTCAAGGCAGAAGGCTACACCAGAACCACCATCACTAGGTGACAGAAAATACTCCAATGGGCTGAGGAAAGACATGATTGCTAAAGTCTCAAGCCAATGGCTGAAAGGGATGCACTTAAAGAATATTGTAAGCAACTGGTCCTATCAACAAATGTGCTGTCTAACCCCAGAACGGATAGGACAATGTGTTCCATAGCTAATCAGGTTGCACTTAGCATACAACAGATTGCTAGAAACTCTTACCTGTGTACTTATATTAGTATCTATTTGTAAAGTTGAACTCTCAATCACTTTAGGGCCTGCAAGAAAAAATTAGCAGAGTCAGAATCAGAATCAGCTTTATTCGATTTCAATCATATAAAATCACAAAAGTATAGTACGCATAAAAAGAAACTTCTTGAATATACCTTTGATTTAAAAACACATGTACAGTAATTCTATGTTTCCTCTATTTACATATGCACATAAGCAATGTATATTTAATAAAAGTAATAAGACCTATTTAAAACTATACAGTGAGAAAAAGCATTTCAGAAATATACAACCAGACAAGCTTTCTAAGGGAGTTAGATATCAACCGTTTTCCTTACTCTCAACATGCTTTTTAAAAAAAACGGTCATGACTCCAATACAGTAGACGCTATTCAGGGATTGTAGATATAGAAAGGCGGGTCGGCATTGTCTCCACCCCCTCCTTAATAAGGGCCAGATCCATCTTAATCTCTCCTTAACGCACAAGCAACTTACCTTCGGTAACGATATATCTGTAAGAAACAGTAGTTAGTATTAGATTCCTTACCTTAGAATATCCCCAGGCGTCAGACTGGATCCGGAAACTTTTGCGTAGCAGTTCCCTTGCGCGTCGGTAGGCGTCGTCTGCATCATTGGCGCCGTGATGACGTCGGAGTACTTAGACTCCGCCCTCGCGCGCTGACGTCAGTTCTTATACACAGCTTTTTCGCGCCAGAAACGCAGAGCCATGATAAAAACCAACACTGGTGCCATGAAACTAGGGCCCTGAAAGGGAATGACCTGAACCCTAGTTATCGGTTCGCAGAACGGGGAGGATGGATGGGGCGGTAAGGAATCTAATACTAACTACTGTTTCTTACAGATATATCGTTACCGAAGGTAAGTAACTTGTGCATTTGAAAGAAACAGGTTAGTATTAGATTCCTTACCTTAGAATAGATACCCCAGCAATACCAAACCCGGTGGTGGGTCTGCGAACCAATATTCACACCAGAAAGTCCTGGAGGTCGGAACGGCCAAAGAAGCCAACCCCCCGGACTTGGCTGTCCAGACAGTAGTGTCTTGCAAACGTGTGCCAGTTATCGGACATTTCAAATGCCAATCATGCAGTGTCTGTGACCTGACTGTAAACACCAAAGAATTCCGATTTAATGGCCAAAGCCATCAACTCACGCACCACTCTAACTGCAAAACCCAGAATGTCGTTTATGCCATCCGCTGTCCATGTGACCTACTCTACATCGGCCAAACCACCCAAATGGTGAAACAACGCATAATTCAACACAAAAGTAGGATAAATTGCAAGGTATTAACTGCTCCACTAGTTGCACATTTCCTGGAAAAAGCACATGCGGACACAGATCTCAGATGGATTGTCATCGAGAAACCTACATTACCCGTTAGAGGTGGCAACATGACCGCCCTCCTCAACAGAGCAGAATGTAAATGGATCTCTAGAGTGGACTCGGTGAACCATGGGTTAAACACCTTTGATGAGTGGAACAATACTATTCTCATCTGAAGTGCAACCTGAGCCCTGGATATCCTTGAAACCCCCTACAGTCACCTTGTACACACATGCAGCTCTCATGCCCAGATATTTCTACAATCCAATCCGGCATGCATGCTGAAATTTTACATATGATAATGTTACTTGTCTGAGCCTGCGTGTATGTTTACTCTGCAGTCCCCCTTGTCCAAGACTTATTGTGGAACATTGATTTTTGTAAACAGCCACCTACCGCTTGAACACGGTTGAACTTTATACAGCTGTTCTCCACATCGACTTCATTCTTGTTGATTGATGCTTACATTACCAGTGCCAGACTAGAGGATATTTAATGCCTGTAAGCAACTGTAATAATTGTGTTCGCCGGCTGCTTATATGTAAATGTATATATTTCCTGTTAATTGTGAATTGCTAATGACACATGGTCCGCTTCACAGGACCGAGTCACCATGATGCATCTCCTTGCATCTTATTTACCACCGCCCTGCTCCATCTTAGACACTGGCAATCTGCCCTGACTCGGCTTCCTTGGTTGCCATATCAACCAGCCTCTGTTTGGAATACGCGCGCGTCTTTTCCTTTCCTTTCCTAGTGACCAGAGTTGCCGCGGTAACCAGCAGCCACTCCCCCTACCCCTCAGTGCGCGCGCAGTGACCCGCCTCCCGCCCCGCCCCCCGCCCACCGCTTCCTTCAACAGCGCTGTTTTGTCCGCGCTCCGCTCCCGCATTCATTGCCTGAAGCTACACCCTGGAATCACCCACCCGGCATACCTCTGATTGATTCAGGTAAGACACCTTGTACACCCACCAGCCACCCCCGTTGGCTACTTCATTCCCAGAGTCCCTTGAAGGCCAATGACTCCCTTCTTCTCTTTTTTCCCCCTCCCAGACGCAGATATTCACCGTCTACTCAAGACACCCCTGCTTTCAGGTAAATCCAAAGCCACCTCGGCTCGACTTACCTTTCCTCCATTTACCGCCCTCCTTAACATTAACTCCTTTCTGTGCAGCTCCGGACCTTAATTTCCAGCCCTTCCGACTGCACGACTTTTGACAGCAGCGGATTTGTAAGTTTACCGTTCATCTACGCTTGAGCCATGCTTTAAGCTACTGCTTCCTTGCCCCCCGCATAGCCCCCGCTGCTACCCTCCAGACCTCCGCTGAAGCGCCAGGCCCGGGTTCTCTGCCAGCCCTCTGCCTCCTATCAGAGACCCCAGACAGTCTTGCCTTTTCCAGCGCCCGCGCTTGTTTTTATTCTCTCCCTCCGCAGCGCCAACCCAGACAGTTTTGCTGGTTCAGCGCCCGCGCTCAGTTTCCAATCTCCCCTTGCAGCGTCAACCCGCTAATTAACGCTAGTAGTCTGTTACCCACCAGAGACCCCTGACAGCTTATCCCTGCTCCTGCAGCGTCTCCCATTATCCCCTTAATTGTAGCGTCTCCACTAGCGCCTTCCCTAGGCCCTGTCCCCGGCCGCGTGCCGCACTGCTCCTTACCCACTTAGAAGCCTGGTATCTCCAACAGTGGCCCTTGTTGCCCCTCTGCCACCCGAGCCTTGTCCCAGTCAGCAGCTCATATACTGCTAGCCACTCGCGCGCCCGTCAGTCCTTAGGTTCTTCCCTGACTCGTCCTCTCTTACCCCACAGCACTGTCTTCCCCCGACAACCCCGTCCTGATGATGATCCCGAGTGAAGAGGATCGAAACGCCGTCGACAATACAGCCTAATTTTATGGCGCTTTACCTGTTTTGTACTCCTGGAATTGAATCTTGTTTTAAGTGATTACTACCTAAATCCCTGGAGCCATTACTCTGTGTATTTTTCACTGTCACTTTGCGCCGACCACGCTGTTTTCACCCCTGCACTTGCACTACCGTCACTACTCACTGTACATATTCATGTATATACCACTTGCACCAAGTGCCACCGGGTTGTCACCCCATTTATTGTATACAGTGCTGCTTTAACTGTATGATGTTGCAAAAAGACCTGCCTAGCTTTCTAAATGGTGAATAATACCCGTTTGTCCTCAAATTTACAGTGACTCCTTTTCTTTTCAATTGTAATGCATATTGCATACATCCTTTGAACTGTCTTCCTATTGATACCTGTTGGGAATTGTTTACACTTACAGTCTACACCCATCCCAACTTGGTTTATGGGTTCCCTCCTGTTTATCCTATACTTGCAAACGTGTGCAGCGCGGCTCACGTAGTTGCCTGACAGATGTCCTGCAAGAGGACTCCCCGGCCCAGGGCAGTAGTAGCTGCCGTGGCCCGAGTGGAATGCGCCCTCAGCCCAACAGGAGGCTCCTTTTTATCCAAAGAGTAGCATGCCTTGATGCACAACACGACTCACCGAGAGATGGTCCGTTTGTGCACCGCCCGTCCCTTCTTAGCGCCCACGTAACCAACAAAGAGTTGGTCATCCACCTGGAACTGGCGTGTGCGATCCAGATAGAATGAGAGCGCACGTTTTGGGTCCACACAGTGGAGCCGCTCTTCCTCTTCAGAGGGATGCGGCGGCGGAAAGAAGGTGGGAAAACTGATGGACTGCCCGATGTGGAAGGCTGTGACTACCTTAGGCAGGAAAGAGGGTCTTGTCCGCAACACAACCCTGTCCGGATGGACAGAAAGGAAAGGAGGTTTAGAGGAAAGAGCCTGGAGATCACTCACTCTCCTGGCAGAGGTGATGGCAACCAGGAAAGCAGTCTTAAGCGTAAGAAGACGGAGAGGACAGTTATGCAGCGGCTCAAAGGTAAGTGAGAACCAGGTTCAAGTCCCACTGGGGCATCACGAAAGGAACAGAGGGAAACATATGAGTGATGCCCTCCAAGAATCTATTTACAATCGGGGACTTGAAGAAAGAAGGCTGATCAGGTAGCCTTAAGAAGGCGGAAAGGTCAGAAAGGTAGCCCTTGATAGTGCCCAGAGAAGAGCCCTGCTGGACAAGAGAAAGAAGGAAGAGGAGAACCTCAGAAAGAGGGGCAGAGAGTGGATCCACAGCCTTTGCTGTGCACCATGCCACAAATCTGTTCCACCTGCAGGCGTATACCGACTTTGTGGAGGGACGCCTGGCTGCCAGAATCACATTTCAAACTTCAGGAGGCAAGTCAAATGGCCTCAACTGTCACTGCTCAATCTCCAAGCATGGAGGTGGAGACTGGACAGGTTCGGGTGGAGGACCGTCCCCTGCTGCTGCGACAGAAGGTCCTCCTGAAAAGGCAGACGAATCGGGGGATCGACTGACATGCTGAGTAGCTCAGGATACCAGTATCTCTGTGCCCAGTCCGGAGCCACAAGGATGACTTGGGCCCGGTCGCGCCTGATCTTCTTCAGCACTCTGGGCAGAAGTGGTATAGTCGGAAAGACGTACAACAGACCGCAGATCCACTTGTGACTAAAAGCGTCTCCGAGCGAGTGCCGCCTTGGAAATTCCAACACGCAGAACTGATGACATTGCGCTTTCTCTTCTGTGGCGAATAGATCGAACCAAAGCTCTCCCCACTGCTGAAAGGGGCCTTCCGCCACGTCAGAGTTCAGACGCCATTCGTGATCCATTATGCACGTTCAGGTGTTGTACCACCAGGGTCACGCCCTGATGTTCCAGCCACTGCCTGAGGCGCAGAGCCTCCTGACATAGGGTCCACGACCCCAACCCGCCCTGTTTGTTGAAGTACCACATGGTGGTGGTGTTGTCCGTGAAAACATGCACTACACTCCCCCAGACAGAGGGGAGGAATGCCTTCAGTGCAAGCTGGATCGCCCGCAGCTCCAGAAGGTTGATATGGAGCCGGGACTGCGACGACCCGAATCCGGATCCAGCGGGACCCTGCGGCGTTGGAACTGAAGTCGCCGGGGCCGAAGCACCCGATCCCGCGTGGGGGCCCAGTCGGGCCACTTGGCCTGAAGGCGCCGCGGAACCCGACGGAGGAGTGAGTGACCTCATGGCCCTGAGGAACGCCTCGATCTCCTCCGGCGTCGCGTTCTACCCAGGGACCGGCGGGTATGGAGCAGGCCGCGACGCCTGCGGCTCCGGTGGAGCCGCGTTGTCGCCCGAACCCCCGGCCACGTCGTGCGAGCGTCTGGGGGAGTTAGAAGAGCGATGACGCCTCTTCGACTTCTTGTGCCTCTTACCTGAGGACTTCGAGCCCGAAGACTGGTGTCGACTCCCGGAGCTATGAGGACGCCGACCCGGCGACCGGTCCCTCGACCTCCTCGCAGACCGGGACCTCGAGCGGCGCGGTGCCGACTGCCGGAGCTCGAGACGCTTGCGGGACCGCTCCCGTCTAGCTTTGGACGTCAGGGCTCAGCAGTCGGAGCAGGACTTGTCGTCGTGGTCGGGGCCCAGACAGTGAAGGCACCGGCGATGGGGGTCGGTAACCGACATCAGTCGGTTGCAGTCGACGCAGGGTTTAAACCCGGGCATCCCTACCGGTACCGTTGAGTCGATAGACTTCGAGAAAAATGATCAAAAAGGATCGAAAAAGTTAGTCAAAAATTGACAAAGGATTCTACTTTTCCGGATCGGCGCTTGCTGGCGCGAAAAAAGAAGAACTGACGTCAGCGCGCGAGGGCGGCGTCTAAGTACTCCGACGACATCACCACGGCACCAACGACGGACGCGGAGCCGCAGACGACGCGCAAGGGTATTGCTACTCAAACATTTCCGGATCCAGTCCGACGCCTAGGGATATTCTAAGGTAAGGAATCTAACACTAACCTGTTTCTTTCAGATATAAAATTTACAACTTAAGATCACATGTGTAGTTGTTTGTGGAGACAAGTCGTCACAGGGACAGAAACATAATTCTTTAGACCAGTTGTTCATCTCTGGGTAGCTGATTAACCGGTGAAAAATTCCAAATCTAAAACGGGTTAAAACATATCTGTCATATCCCCCCAGACAACATAAAAGGTAAGCTTGTATATCATATGTTATCAGAGTCAATTGACGCTGGACTACTGATGATTAGCAGAGTCAGCATTAGATGTTTCTAATAACAAAGAAAAGTCATTCATTTGTACATACTACAAGGCCACAACACCTCTTCAGGATAGTTCTTGATTTTGTCCTTTACTTGAGAGGGTAATCAGATATTACCCAGGTTCCACTCTTACTTTTGGATTGTTTATTAGGTTTTATGCAGATAAAGGCAAGAAATATAACAAGAATTGTGAAAGGCAATGTCTGGGTTTCATTAAGTTATGACTAAAATATTTAAAGCCTGCAACATCGAAAAAACGAAACAGTAGATTGCCTTCTCAGTTTGAACACTTCAACACAAATGATACACAAGCAGAATAAATATGGTGGCAAACCACTGAACTGGTCACTTCTAAGCTCAGTGGGAGTGACAATACAACTCAACTAAGTCTCCCAGCTGGAAGCTGGATTGGCAGTCTTGATACGGTCAATGATGGACTTAATGAATATGATGAAATGCCGACACAATCACTATTTTCTTGACCCACTAAACTTTAATGCCTAGAGATGTATGAGAGATATAATATACTATGTGAAATCTTTATATGAATATACTACTGTTTAAAAACTGTTCTTTTGGATATAGAGCACTTCTATTACGTGGCTAAAATCACTACACATACATATCAACCATGTTGTGTGTATTAAACACCCCTACTGTTCCTGTTCCACCAAGACCTGTAGAAATATTTGATAAAGTGAACTGAGTTTCTATTCCTAAGTTCACTGTATGTCCCCAAAAAAATTTCTATGACAATGTATAGATATATTTTTTAATTTTTTAGTCGACACTCCATTTTTGCAATCATGATATTTATGTGTACGTTCAACTGTCCTTTCAACTCTACACACCCCTCTTCCACTGACACTCAATGTTTGAAGCATACCTCCTTCTTTCCGTGGGATATTTGGCCTGGGTTACTTTTCCGGGCGTTATCCCTTTATCCATTCTCTCAACTACATGCCAAAATCTTGCATCCTAAGGGACACCTAAGCTGTGCCTCCTTTTCACAATGTGCTAGTTTCTGTGAGCATTCCTTTTTCATTCTGGTAGGATCCAGCCAGTGTTTAGGTTTTTGGCCATTCCTTTGTGCACCAGGCAGAGCCGTTCCTCAGCTAGTTCCGCGGTCGCATGGAGAAATCGTTTCTTTGGAATGGTAAAGGCGGTCTGAGTCTTGATGGTTTTCGTCCGCTGGTGGAGGGGGTTTTGCGACAATGGCTACCGCCGACAGTGCTCATCATCCTACACTTAGGGGGCAATGATTTGGCAGCAATGGGCAGGAGTGCCTTATTTGAGAACTTGATGGTGGAAGTCTCTTAGTTGGCAAAAAGATGTCCAGGGGCTATCATCGCATGGTCTCACATCATACCTAGACGTGTTTGGAGATCACGGCGGTCAATAAAAGGCATGAATGAGTCAGCCAGGCGCCTCGATTACAGGATGAGGCAGCTTCTCAATACTGCACGGTTAAAGTCGACTCCCCATGGGTGCTCCCATGGGGAGGCCATGTTTCATGGGGTTTGGGTTCACCTGTCAGACAGTGGTCATGAGCGTTTTGTTGAGAAATTTGGTGGCATTTGCAATTCAGAGTTTGTCGCAACACTAAGTCACCCGATCTTGGGGTAGGGGAACCACCCGGGTCGGGGAACCACCCAGGCCTGTGTCAAGGGAGAAGTCTTGTTTGGGCACAAAATAGTTGGACAACCTAGCATCTGTAATCATAGTGCAGACGAATTCAGGATGGAATTAGGAAGCCTTTGGCTTAAACCGGGGCTGGGGGTGCCGTGAGGGTGTAGTGAATGGCTCGGGACACGCGCTACAGCGATTGTCCTTAGCCTTCCACGGTACTCAATTACTGGGCCCCGGAGGAGGTCAGGGGATGACGACTGCACCAGGGGACCAAGGTATTGGCCTGGTTGCCCAGGCCCATCCCCCACTGGGTGCCAGGGGGATCCCTTTTTGGATTGGCTCTGGCATTGTTGTGTTTGGGGGTCCAGATTTCATGCTGGCCCACGCTCCCTCTATCTTGAGGGGCAGGTGAGTTCGACCTTGTGATATACAACTTGTTTGTGATAGGGGGATCACGGTCCATATCATTCTGAATAATCAATGCCATGGTGCCGGGGTGGGAGGGGGGGGGGGCTCAATCATGACTGTGAGCTCTGTGGTTAGGAAAAGCCATGTTTTAATTCCCCTGAGAATATGATGTTTTGATTTTGATGTGAATTTTGTAAATTGTAAATATGAGAAGACTTATGGAGAATGTGTGAATTTTGTGTTAATAAATACGGCCTGAGAAATAGGTAAATTCTCTAACGCAGGAATGTTGTCAGCGTGTCTCCATTATCCTATGCATTGGTCACTGTACAACCAGGCAGTGTGGGGAGGTGGAATGGAACCCCCTTTGGTGGAATGTTTGGGACAGGTCTTGAGACGGTCCCCACCTGTTGGCCCAGGGGGCAATTCCAACCGATAGCGGGCCCCCAGGACAGGTGCGGGCCGGATAGAGGCCAGTTCCGGGCAGCACAACAACAAAGAGCAGGTCTAGACTGACACAAAAGCAAGTTTGGACCCCTGTTATATTAACTGAGTACGGGTAGCATATAGGCCTTCTGTACTTTATCAAACACTGCATAGGGAGAAAAAGGGAGACACTGCATATTATAAAAAAATTCCAAAAAGATAGGTGAAAAAATAGGTTTAAGAGGCAGTCCTCATGTGAGAGTCAAAACATAATTCAATGTTTCAAGATTTGTCACTATCCCACAAGATTATTCACCTGTAACAGCAACACACCCTTACGTTCCAATAGACAGGCTATCCAACAGTTAAAACCTTGCAGGAACAGAAGAACAGTATTTTCAATGTAGAAAGAAAGTGATTTTCTGGTGAGTGAATAGAAGAAAATGACAATTTCAGATCCTATGCTTATAAGACCAGTTTAAAATGCAGTACAATAGACAAAATATCAATCACTGTTACTGGGTAGGTTGTAAGAGGGCAATGGCAAAGAGAGTCAATATGTGATAGTAGAGGTAAGAGTTTTATGGAGTGTTACTGCATCACAATATAGCGTTCTTCAAAGACATGAGTATACAGCTCTTTCCTGGACTGGAGCACTCCTCATACAGGGATATCATTCAAGAGCCTAGATGCAGAGATAGAGCAGGCCAATTGCTTTTTTTCCTCCCTTTCTTCATCTCCAATTCTTTGATATCCTGGCTGCTGGTGTACCTGCAGCTGCCAGAGGAGATGATAAGCTTGTCAGAGAAGTAGGGGTGTGGGCAGCAATGGCCTTTAAAAGAATACATACAGCTTGTTCAGAAGACGATGTGAGCCTGCAAGAGGAGCAAGTGGAGTTCCATCATGGTGGGGTAATGCAGTCTCTTCTGGGCCTTAATGATGCATCCTGCAGGATGCTCTTAAGGAGGACGGTGTTTGAGGTCTGGGAGGTTGTTTATTAGTGCATTGCCACTAAACAGATGCAAAAGTACAAGGCCTCGAACTGCAATTCCGAAGTCGTGTTCTGGGACTAATAGTTTCAGATTTCTGAAGTAAAGATAGCCTGTAGCATGCTGGTACTGCTCCATGTCCAGCAGTTGTCGTTGGAAGAGTTATTTTGATTAGAGATTGGATTTGTTTCAGAGTTACAAATTTGCTTTTTTGTGGTACCAAACACAATAAAGATTGGTTATTTTAAAGTAAACAGAGGAAATCAAATTCTGTGTTTGACTTTAAAAGTCTGATGTAGTTCAACAAAAAGTCAGACCAGCACTGCATTGGAATCTTTCAAAAATGACAAACATACTTCTGAAAAGGTGTGAGGTAGGTATTCGCTGTTGCCCTTGACAGCTCCTGCAGAAGTGGACACCAGTGCAGTGTCTCCTCATTTATTTATTTTGAAAGTTTTCTATAGCGCGAACATGACCACCAGGGGTATCAGAGCGCTTTACAATTTATACATCATGAGGGATACAGATACATGCAATCAAGACAGAGCCAACAAAGCAAAATATATAAAGTCATGTAGAGCAAAGGGAATCTCGTGACCATAGCAGCTGGGTCACAGAACTGCGACTGTGACTGTGACCTCAGTATCCACTGGAATAGCCCATCAGAGGCAAAAATGTCTTCATCAAGAGCACTTTGACTTCCTTTTTAGGTCTCGCCTGGGCAAGCGCATGCGCTGTACTGGCAAGACATTTAGTAACTTGGTTTTCAAAGTGCTACCAAAGGCTTTTGCTGGCCTCAAGCGTGCGGTTACGCGCGTGTGAACGTGCACAGCTGCCATCCGGTTTTCTGTAATGGCTCATTAGGCCTTACATCCTTACAGCGTGTGAATACCCTCCCCTAGCTTCTCCCACTCCCTTTTCGTCAGCTTCATTTTCCTTTTCATTCTCCTCCACCCCCTTGCTCTCTGATCTTTCCTGTTCGTGTTCCCCTTCTTCCCGCCCCCCTTTGTTCATGTTCACTTGATCGCGATCAGTTTTACTTTCACGGGCGGCTGCGTCTCTTTCATGGCCACGCGGCACTCTGAGCACACTCGCTGAGAATGGATATCCGCTTTTAAGCAATGTCTACGACAAGGACAGCATCGCTATTACTTCCCTTTTGTTACCTCATTCACAGAGAAACGTAGCCTCTAGTTCTCCACCAAAACTCTGTTTTAGACTCACAGCTGTGGTGGAGTCTTTCTGCAGTCTCTATGGTCACTCTGAGCATGGCGCGTGTACCAAACAATAACGTACGCCCGGCGCATTTTCGGTGGGGGTGAGTTACAGACTTTATGGCTGCCTTATCATTCTTCGTATTCGACCCTCCTGGTACCTCTGATCACCACTTTACACGTTTCCAGCCGGACCAATTTGGAGTTGGAGGGGAACCTGGGCTTACAGAATATCATCCGATGCGTACTTTACTGTGCGGACGGACTTCCAAACCCGGCTTTCCCACTTGATAACCTAATCTAACTGGAAATGTGTCTTTGTTACCTTATTGGTCAAAACGTTGTATGCTTCGAAACAGTCAATCATCAGAACTAAGCACCATACAAAACAATTTGAAAAGTTGATATTTGTATGCAATTGAGTGCCCTCCCTCTCAGCCTATTTCCGCTTATCCGGCCCCATGAAATGTCTCCTAAGCCTCGATATTTTGTCTGCCTTTCATAACCCCCTTATAGGGTGGTCGTTTGCTCCTGTTCAGCGTGCATCGCTTCCCTATATCAAAAACCCTTTTGTGACCACTAATTTATGTGATATGTTGTACATATTTAGAGTGCTCCATAACAACCTATATTTAACTACCGAGTGCTCATTGCTCTGAAGTTTCTTGGTGGGTGCGCCCTCCTGTCGCAATTCGAGATGTCCACCCACTGTGACTCCTCTGCTTCGGTCTTCATGCAGCAACCGCCGGCCGCACCGGTACATGATGCAAGCATCCCACTAAGGTATGACTTGTAGCAACAAACCTGCTCCCTTTGTAGATGGCCCGAGTGATAAGTAAATACATTCCTGTGCCGTTATTAAACAGTGACAGCTGTCAGACAATGACAGTACATAAGTAAGGCTCCTGTTTCTCTTCTCGATAGAGAACTGCATTTATTGCATTGTAGTTTTATCTGTATAGCTCTTCGAAGCCCTAACAACGGGCATTTGCAGAGTGATAACATGCTACTTCTGGGGAGTATTGGGTGGAAAGCGTGCTCTTCTTGTGACTCGTGTTTGTATGGTTTCAGCGTCTTACGTGTTTCGTTATCATTAATGTATGTCTGCGCCTTGGTGTGTAGTGAGGCGAAAAGGAGCGAGACATAATACGCATAGGCTTGTGAGAGTTGGGATGTGAATAAAGATACATTCAAGAATGTTGTGTGGCCGGTGTTGGAAGTATTTTGTATGTGTATACCAAAGGGCCTGCTTCCAGGCTGAGCTGTTAAGCATATAGCTGCGAATAAGCTTGGAGTGGAGTAGTGAGATATGGGTGTACAAGTGGTGGGGCCCACCAGCCTTATGGTAAATAGTGCCAGTGTTACTTGGGCATGATTCCAAGTCTTGTGTCTTCCTCTGCCAATGCTTTCAATAACAGTAAGTAGTCCTGTTCTCTCCCCATTTACTACCCTGGGAAGAGCCACCACTTCACTGTCTTGTGTCGATTATAGTACCCGTTCTTCACTGATGTAAATTGCCATGCTGGGTTTAAACAAGACTGAAGTCTTCCAGCAGTGATTCTCCCCTTGCATTTAATACAGCCATAGCCGTTTTGTTCGCCCTGAGTTGGCAGGGTATGCCCAGACGTGGGTCCCTTGCTCACTCTGCCACTGGATTTAAAATAGCCTGGCTGATGAGTTGTGAACCCGAAACCGTTCCCAGAATGCTTGTTTCCGGTCCAGGGAAGACATGGCTTGGCAGTTCGGGCTGGACTGTTCCCATGAAGCACAGGGTCAGACTGATTTGCATATGGCCATGTCTAAACTGGGGTGGTGGAGTGCGCTAAGGAATGATGATGGATTGAACCCACATCAATTAACTGGGGGTGAGTGTTTGATTTGCTCAAACGCTCCATCCATCATCCCCTTTGGTATCGCTTTGTTCGCCCTGAGTTGGCAGGGTATGCTCAGACGTGGGTCCCTTGCTCACTCTGCCACTGGATTTAAGATAGCCTGGCTGATGAGGGTTGTGAACCCGAAACCGGTCCCAGGATACTGGTTTCCGCTCAAGGGAAAACATGGCTTGGCAGTTCGGCTGGACTATTCCCATGAGGCACAGGGTCAGACTGATTTGCATATGGCCATGTCTGAACTGGAGTGGTGGAGTGAGCTAAAGAATGATGATGGATTAAACCCAGATCAGTTGACTGGGGGTGAGTGTTTGATTTACTCAAACGCTCCGTCCATCATCCCCTTTGGTATCGCTTTGTTAGCCTTGAGTTGGTAGGGTATGCCCAGGCGTGGGTCCCTGGCTCACTCTGCCACTGGATTCAAGATAGCCTGGCTGATGAGGGTTGTAAACCCGAAACCGGTCCCAGGATGCTTGTTTCCGGTCCAGTGAAGACATGGCTTGGCAGTTCGGGCTGGACTGTGCCCATGAGGCACAGGGTCAGACTGATTTGCATATGGCCATGTCTGAACTTGGGTGGTGGAGGGAACTAAAGAATGACTATGGATTAAACCCAGATCAGTTGACTGGGGGTGAGAGTGATTTGCTCAAACGCTCCGTTCATCATCCTCTTTGGTATCGCTTTAGCCGCTGTCACAGGCAGCCCAGGAGCTATACCCAGATGACAGCTCAATGCGGTCACAGCACCTGAGAATCTGGCCTGTGTCCAACTCAGCCTTCTCTCGCATTCAGCGGTGGATTACGCTGAATATTTTCTGTCCCATTTTATTTTCATTCTTCCCTTTTTCTCTCCCTCCCATCTGCCCCTTCACCAATTTAGCTCCCTCCTGATTTCTTTACATGCACCTGTCTTTGTTATTTCTGTCTCGTTATCTCTGTCCTTTTGCTTCTCTCACTTTTCTTCTCTTTTCAATTTTTACCATTCCTCCCCTCTTTCAATAATGTCTCCATTGTTTCTTAACTCACTCCTCCTGACCCCTTACCATCCCCACTTCCTTCATCTCCCGTTGTACCTTCCCCTCTCACTCCTCCACATTTTGTACCATTCCCTCCTCAATATTTGCCTTTATTTGGGTCTTTCCTTGAGTCCCCCACCCACACTCTTTTGCCTCCTCACTCAGCTTCTCAGCTCTCTTCTATACCCTCCTCTATACCCCCTCTCTTCTTTAGCTCTCTGTGGCTCAATCAATCAATCAAGCAATCATAACACTTGTAAAGCGCACTACACACCCGTGAGGGTCTCAAGGCACTGGAGGTGAGGGGGGGGTCCTGCTAGTGATCGAAGAGCCAGGTCTTGAGGAGTCTCCTGAAGGCCAGTAGGTCCTGGGGAGAGTGTTCCAGGTCTTGGCGGCGAGGTGGGAGAAGTATCTGCCGCCGGTGGTCGCTCTTCGGATGAGGGGGACTGTGGCGAGGCTGGCGGGTGGGGGTGTAGAAGTTGAGTCGAGAGTCGAGGTATGCTGGGCTGGTCTTGTGGAGAGCTTTGTGTGCGTGAATGAGGAGCTTGAAGGTTATCCTCTTGTTGACTGGGAGCCAGTGCAGGTCTCTCAGGTGTGGTGTGATGTGGCTGCAGCGGGGGATGTCCAGGATCAGACGCGCTGATGTGTTCTGGATGCGTTGCAATCGCCTCAGGAGCTTGGCCGACGTTCCTGCGTAGAGGGCGTTTCCATAGTCCAGCCTGCTGGTGACGAAGGCCTGGGTGACTGATCTTCTTGTCTCGGTGGGGATCCACTTGAAGATCCTGCAGAGCATTCAGAGGGTGTTGAAGCAGGATGAGGAGAAGGCGTTGACCTGTTTGGTCATGGAGAGGGTGGAGTTGAGGATGACCCCTAGGTTGCTTGCATGGTCGGTGGGTGTTGGGCTGTTCCTAGTGTTGCAGGCCACCAGGAGTCATTCCAGGCTGAGGGGGTGGAGCAGAGGATGAGGACCTCCGTCTTGTCCGAGTTCAGCTTCAGTCTGCTGTTCCTCATCCATTCGGCGACGGCCTTCATTCCTTCGTGGAGGTTGGTCTTGGCGGTGTGATGGTCTTTCGTAAGGGATATGATCAGCTGGGTGTCGTCAGCGTAGGAGATGATGCTGAGGTTGTGCTGTCGGGAGACGTGGGCGAGGGGTGCCATGTAGATGTTGAGCGAGAAAACAACCATGGGCCTTGACTCTCACTCAGCAAGGCTAAGCCTGAAAACTATAGAACAACACAACTGCCAGTGCTGAGACTGATTACTACGACTTTATGAACATAACATAATAGCCTGCTTTTTAAATTGCGACAATCCAATTTTATTATACTTTTTTAGTCATCATTCATTTTTTGAACACGTGATTTCTTGTGCATGAACAATACATGAAAAACACACAAAGAAACTATACAAATATATACAATTCAATTCAAGAAAATTACACCTGACACACCAAAACTTTAAACATACTATTGGCCAAAAAACACTCATTCCACATTCAAACTTCACACATCCTACAAAGGGTCCCGGTATCAACAATACCTAAAAATACAAATTAAGCAAATTTTCAATACAAATTCAGTTTTTTTGTGTATTTTCTTTCACCCCAATTAGGAAACATTTTTTGCCTCCCTATTTACAACATAGTATTCTATATGACCGGGACCAGATCGGTCGACGCGCTTCGAACCCAGGTGGTTCAAGGGTTCTCCTCAGGACCAACAATTTCTTTAATCGTCAAAGTCAATGATCAACATCTGTATTTAACTGTGTCATTCCAAGACGCATACCAAGAAGGAGCCGTTCCTGTGTGCGGGTCCTGTCTCAATCAGCAGCTCTATCTCCATTAGCTATATGGCTGCCCCCGTTATGAACAGCGACCGCTGCGTGTAATATCTTGTTCGCGTTGTGGCGAGTAAGCGGGCGTTTTAAGTCCTCCGTGCACAATTAAATACAGATATTGATCATTGACCTTGACGATTAAAGAAATTGTTGGTCCTGAGGAGAACCCTTGAACCACCTGGGTTCGAAACGCGTCGACCGATCTGGTCCCGGTCATATAGAGTACTATGTTGTAAATAGGGAGGCAAAAAATGTTTCCTAATTGGGGTGAAAGAAAATACACAAAAAACTGAATTTGTATTGAAAATTAGCTTTATTTGTATTTTTAGGTATTGTTGATACCGGGACCCTTTGTTTGTAGGATGTGTGAAGTTTGAATGTGGAATGAGTGCTTTTTGGCCAATAGTATGTTTAAAGTGATGGTGTGTCAGGTGTAATTTTCTTGAATTGAATTGTATATATTTGTATAGTTTCTTTGTGTGTTTTTCATGTATTGTTCATGCACAAGAAATCCCGTGTTCAAAATATGAATGATGACTAAAAAAGTATAATAAAATTGGATTGTCGCAATTTAAAAAGCAGGCTATTATGTTATGTTCATAAGGTCGTTTTCAAAAATAGTCCTAGTAATCAGTCTCAGCACTGGCACTTGTGTTGTTCTATAGTTATGTAGATGTTGAGCAGCGTCGGGCTGAGGGAGGAGCCCTGGGGTACGCCACAGATGATTTCGGTGGCCGTGGAGCGGAAGTGGGGGAGGCGGACGCTCTGAGTTCTGCCGGAGAGGAAGGATGTTGTCCAGGCCAGGGCCTACTCTTGAATCCCGGCGCCGTGTAGGCGTGTGCGTAGTGTGTGGTGGCAGACCGTGTGGAAGGCGGCTGACAGGTCTAGGAGGATGAGGGCTGCTGTTTCTCCGTTGTCAAGCAGGGTCCTAATGGCGTCTGTGGCAGCGATGTGGGCGGTCTCGGTGCTGTGGTTGCTGCAGAAGCCGGACTGGGACGGGTCCAGGATGTGGTTATTCTCGAGGAAGCGGGTCAGTTGTTTGTTGACGATTTTCTCTGTGACCTTAGTCGGGAATGGGAGCAGGGAGATGGTTTGGCTCCCCGTCCACCACCCATTCTGTTACCACCTCCTCTGTGTTTATCCCAATTTATTTATTTCTCGCTCTCTAGTCTTCTCTGCCTGTGTGCCGTATAAGTATTTAGTTTTGCAGCACAATATCCTTGGTGCAACAACATCAACTGTTGCATGGCTAAAAAGTTATAAGGTACAAGGTTTAGCCATGCAACAGCTGATGTTGCACCAAGGATATTGTGCTGCAAAACAAAATACTTATAAGATCCCAAAAGCGAGACCTATTGCCTATGCCAATGCTTGTTGAAGAAGACAATGGAAGGGTTCACCCTGACTTCAGGGGGAAGGGAGTTCCAGAGCCTCAGTGCTATACCAGAGAAGGCTCGATTATAGGTTTTTTCTTCTTGAATGTTTGTGGTTTGAGCAATAGGGTGCTGGCGCTTCTAGAGGCTCTCTCACCATATGAGAGCTCCCGTTTCTGAGCAAGGTACAAAGGGATATTGAAGTGAATGGCTTTGTGTGCCATGCAAGCAATTTTTAATTGTAACCGAGCTTCACATGGCAGCCAGTTCAAGGACAAAAGGTTAGGGGAGATGTTGTTGTATCTTTTGGTGCCCGTTACAAGCCTAGCAGCGGAGAGGAGTGCAGCCCTAAGAGGAGCAGTCTTCACTCTAGGTAGGCTGCAAAGGGTTGCGCTACCACAGAAAAGATTTGATATCACTACGGCTTGCTCTGCCATCTTTAGGTCATGAGCAGGGAGGTATGGTTTGAGTTTCCTTACAATGCGGAGTTGGAAGTTCGCTCCTTTGGAGAGGGAGCTGAAGTGCTTCTGCATGTTCAGACTTTTGTCTAACATAATTCCAAGAGAGGTTGCAGAATCAACAAGGTGCAGCCTACAGTTAAGAGCAGTGAGATGATTCACCCCATTGTTAGCTGACCGGCGATTGCTTGTGTGGTGCGATATGTAGGAATTCAGTTTTGAGAGCGTTAACTTCAAGTGGTTGTGTATCTGTGGTATAGATGCAAACAACACGGTATGGTAGCTTGTAGTCTTAGTTTATTTAGCTTAGGAGAAGCGCAGCGACAGGAAGCAGAGACAACGGTCAACTGCCAGAAAGGCACATTCTCAAGACAAAGCATGGAACCATGAACAACAGAGGTTCCAACTACAGGTGCCCGGTAGGCACAACATAGAGAACACTACATTATCCTCTTTCTTATAAAACAAAAGACAAAACGGAAATGGTAGAGAAAAGGTGAGAAGAGAAAAGAAAAGGAAAGTGAAGAGAAAACAAAACGAGAAAGAGGAAAAGCAGGAAAGAAAAGAGATTGGACAGGAAAAGAAGGAGAGAAAACATCTGCACTCCAGCAAGAGTAAAATCTGAACCTGGCAGGGATCCAACAAGACTCCTGCAAAGCTTAGGCACAAAAATGCATCACCACGATTATCTGAACCTGGCAGGTATCCTACAAACTCTTAGACTCCTGCGAAGCTCAGGCACAAAGGATGCACCACTACCATTACCATTATAATCTGCAGAACTAGAACGGCAGTTGCCACTCTCCGAGCCAGAACTGGACAAAGGATCATTGGAGG
The DNA here is from genome assembly GCF_964263255.1 of Lissotriton vulgaris. Classification (NCBI taxonomy): domain Eukaryota; kingdom Metazoa; phylum Chordata; class Amphibia; order Caudata; family Salamandridae; genus Lissotriton; species Lissotriton vulgaris. The sequence continues at coordinate 1,229,643,803 of NC_141694.1, read as the reverse complement.
AAACATCATCTCTACCCACCTTAACAATTTTACAAATGTTCCACCAATACTTGTTATTCACACGCACCGCATTCCCACAAACCTTATCAACCACTAGAGGCTCGGAGAACTTGCTCCTTCCCTTGGTGACATGAACTGGATTTTTAATGCGAACAACATCACCAGCACAGATATTAAAAGGAGCAGATCTCTTCCTTTCGTCAAAATAATTTTTTTGCTTCTTTTGAGCTGCAGAAACATTGTCTCTAACAAAACCATCAACGCCATCCATCACATTCATCTCCACCCACTTGGACATCCAACCCGGACAAATTTTAGTGGAAGGTTTCTGACCTCTTAGAAGTTCGAAAGGAGAAACTCTAGTGGAGGAATGCGCAGTGGTGCGGTAGAACCATAACATTGAACGCACAGCATTCTCCACTACACACTTGCTGGCAATGGCCCACTGCACACAATTATTGAGCACACGATTCATCCTTTCAACAAGGCCATTGGCCTGGGGGTAATAGAAGGAACTCTTCTTATGAGAAACACCACCCTGTACAAGAAAACGCTCGAAATCAGAACTAACAAACTGCACACCATTGTCCGTCATGACAACTGAAGGAAAACCCTCCCTCAAGAAAATGTCCTTAAGAAAAAGAATGACATTGGCAGAAGAAGGCTCACTAACGAAACGAATCTCAGGCCATTTGGAGTAATAGTCAATGGCAACAATGGCATAAAGGGAAGAAGAGGGTAGAAGATAGAAGGGGCCAACCAAATCAACACCAATCCTCTCCCACGCTCTCTCTGGCAACTGAATAGGCTCCAAAGGAGGAGTCCTCACTTTGTGACATTTGTCAGAAGACCTACAAATAACACAATTGTCAATTAAAGTGTCAACACAAACATCCATTTGTGGCCACCAAAACACATCTCTCAATCTACGCTTCGTAAAAGTCTTCCCCAAGTGACCTTCATGTGCTCCAGCAACAAGACGTTTCCTCAAACTCACAGGGGGAATGAGCCTAACACACCGCAAGAGAATGCCGTCCTCAACAGTGAGCTCATCAGCAACCTTAACAAAGGTCTGGAAATGCCCAGAGACGCTCTTCTCCTTAGGCCAACCAGATTTCAAGTAATCAACAACTTTTACAAGGACCTCATCCTTTAACAACTCCTCTTTCCACTCAACCTCACTGATGGCACACATACCCTCAAGATCAAATGCTGCAACAAAACAATCTTCTAGATCATCCTCTCTTTCAAAATCACAATCATTCTCAGTGATGGGAAAACGTGAAAAATAATCAGCCCTGACATTCTTTGAACCAGGGAGATACACGATGTCAAAATCATACTGCAGTAACTTTGTGGACAATCTGGCAATTCTTGGAGTATGCTCCTTAATTTTTTCCCCAGACAAAATCGAAACTAATGGATTATGGTCTGTTCGGATCACAATATGACTACCCGAAAGGAAAGGGTTGAACTTCCTGACTGCCCACCAACAAGCCAAAAGCTCTTTCTCTATGACAGAGAAATTAACCTCTGCCCCACGCAAAACCCTTGTTATGTTATGTTATGTTATGTTATGTTATTAAAAATTTATAAAGCGCACATACGCCCGGAGGCTTCTTGGCGCTGGAAAGATAAAAAACATAACAAAGGATGAGTCTGCAGGAAGCATTATTTCAAGTAAGCCTGTGTGAAGAGGTGAGTCTTAAATGCCTTTCTAAAGGCAAGGAGGTCCTTACTCTGTCTGAGGGCTAGTGGCAGAGAATTCCATAGGGTAGCTGCTAAGAAATGGAAGCTGCTGCCACCTTGTCGTTTTTTCTTAAAGCGAGGTACTTCAAGTAGGTCTTTGTGGGCTGATCTCAGGTTGCGTGAGGGAACGTATCTTCCAATCAGCTGCCTGATGAATAGAGGTCCCTTGCCTTGCAGAGCCTTGAAGATGATGCACCCGGCTTTGAATTCGGCTCTTTGGGCCACGGGTAGCCAGTGCAGGGTCTCTAGGCCTGATTTGATCGATTCCCATTTGGGTACATTGCAGATCAGCCTGGCGGCCTGATTCTGCAAGTACTGCAGTCTTCTAAGTTGTCCTACGGGTAGGCCAAGGTATAGGCTGTTTGAGAAGTCGATGTGGGAGAGGACTAGGGCCATGACCACCTGAATTAAGGCGGAGGGAGTGAGGAAATGGGCGATTTTCCTAATTTTCCTCAATTGGAAAAATCCAGAGGAAACCACGGTTCCAATTTGGGATTTTAGCGAGAGGTCCTCATTGATGGTTATCCCCAGACTTTTTACAGTCAGAGATTTCTTAGGGGGAAGGCCCATATCAGCAGGCCAGAAGTTAGGGCTCCAACTGATTTCGCTCTTGCCGGGCAGGATCAACTCAGTTTTCCCTGGGTTTAATTTAAGGTGATTTGAGGACATCCAACTCTGGATTAGAGTCATAGTGGCTTGGAAGTCCTCCACAGCATTTGGGGAATTAAGAACGAAAACTAGCTGCAAGTCATCTGCATAGTTATATACAGTGACTTTGTGCTTTCTCAGGGCAAAAAGAAGGGGCCGCATGTACAAGTTAAACAATAGGGGAGATAACGAAGAGCCTTGGGGCACCCCACAGAAAGACTTGACTTTGGCAGCAGAAAAGGAGCCTAAGCGGACAGACTGAGTACGTTAAAAAATGAACGATTTCAACCAGGCTAGGGCAGAGTCTCTGAGACCCGCCTGTTCGACACGGTTGACCAGGATGGAATAGTCAACCGTGTCGAATGCGGCGGACAAGTCAAGAAGTACTAGGGCTTGATGAAGGTTTTTGTCAGCGTTGGACCTCAAGGTGTTCTGGACGGCCAATATTACTGCCTCAGTGGAGTGACCAGGCCGGAATCCTGCTTGGTTGGGTTGGAGATAGTCCGATTCCTCCACGAAATTAGAGAGGCAGTTGGTGACATGCGCCTCCAACATTTTGGATAGGAAGGGCAGCTAGGATATGGGCCGGTAGTTCGTGAGGTCCAGCGGGTCAATACCAGGTTTCTTGGTGAGGGGAATCAGTAAGGCCTGCTTAAAGCTACTAGGCACTATCCCTGAAGTGAGAGAGTCGTTGAGCAAGGGTATCATGCTGTTGGGCATGGCTCGACCGATTTCTTTCATGATTTGGGGGGGGCAGACATCCATAGGGGAGCCAGATTTGACTCTAGACAGTAGTTCCAAGAAAGTTTTCAGGTCAATAAGGGGAAAAGAATGTAAAGTTGAGGGATTAAAATAGATGTCATCCACTGGGGCGCAAGCTGGAAGTGTGGAGATGTTCTGTTTAATCAATAAAATCTTATCGCGGAAAAAGTCATTCAGGGAATTGCATAGCGCTTGTGTGGGAACTACCGGAGGGGAAGTTCTATCATCATTGCAAAGGTCGTTCACTATCCTGAAATTTCTTTTGACTTATTGGTGGAGTTTAGGATTTTGGATGAGTAATAGGTAATTTTATGGTTTTGTAGAGTTTTTTGGTATGTCTTCCTAGCTAAGCAGTATGTGGCCCTGGCCAGAGGGCAGTACTGGGAGCGCCATGTTCTTTCCTTTTGCCTCACTTCCAGTTTAAGTTTCTTTAGCTCAGGTGTAAACCATTTATGTGCGTCCGGACTCCTAGAGCTGCAAAGACGCGTAGGAGGAGCATAGATGTTAATCGCTGCAGTAAGCCATTCATTGAACCGACCATCGGCCTCCTCCACATTAGTGCTGTCAAGGGGAAGGGAGTCACCTAAAAAGTTAAGAAAGGCTGGCATGTCCATAGAGGTCCATTTCCTAATGGTTTTGCTGGTTTGTAACTTGAAATGGGTAGTCTTGTCTAACTGGAAGGAGAAACTTATGCTGTGGTGATCAGACCAACAGCAAGGTTTTATGTCTATTGAGGATAGTGACAAGTTCAGAGACCAGATTTGGTCAAGGCTATGGCCCTTCTGGTGAGTTTCAGTGTGGATGTGTTGTGTCAGGTTGAGATCGCAGAGAAGTTCACTCATCTCTGCAGCTTGGGGATCCAATGATATGTTGTCAAACCAGAAGTTTAAATCCCCAACCAAAAGTAGTTTAGGATGATTTGTGACCAACGGTGCCAGTAGCTGAGCTAGAGTGGAAGGGAATGTGGCCATGGTTTGGGGAGGGCGATATAGTAGGACCAGTACAAGTGAGCCATTGGGAGTATCTATTTTGGCGACTATGTAGCATAAGGCAATGGTATTATCGATAAGCCCATTCTTCTGAGTAAGAACAGCTCCGAGGCCAAAACCACTCGCATCCACAGTCACGACACATTCCTTATTGGGGTCAAAAGGTTTGAGCACACTGTCACCCACCAACTGTAATTTTATCCATTGGAAAATTTCTTGACAGTTTTTATCCCAAACAAAGGGCACGTTTTTTTAAGCATATTTGTGAGGGGTTGGACTTTGGAAGCGTAATCCTTGATAAATCTGGAATAAAATTCACTAAGCCCAATGAAAGACTTCAAACCAGATTTATCAACAGGTGGAGAGGCATCTACAATGGCTTTCACCAGACCAGGACGAGGCTCCACACCATCATGTGAAACAACATGGCCCAGAAATTCAATTTTTTCCTTTAGGAAAACACATTTTTCACTTTTAAGTACAACGCCCTTATCCTGCATGATCTCTAAGACTTGATTCAAAGAAAAATCATGATCCTCTTTGTTCTCGCCAAAAATCAAGACATCATCCTGGAACACAATTACTCCAGGAGTATCCTTGAACATTTGACTCATTAGCCTTTGAAAAACTGCAGCCGCCGACGCAAGGCCGAAAGGCATCCTGCAGTATTGAAAACTCTCAAAAGGAGAAACAAAGGCCGTCAAATGCCTAGAGGATTGACTCAACACCACCTGGTGGTAAGCGGAGGCTAAGTCTAACTTGGTGAACCACCTTGCTCCCCTAGTGAGAGACAGCAAATCAGTAATTTTGGGTAAGGGGTGTGAGTCAATCCAGATGTTTTTATTGAGACTGCGCAAGTCCACACAGACGCGCAAATCACCATTTCTCTTCCTGGCGACAACAAGAGGAGACAACCACAAAGACGACTCTATGGGTTCTATGACCTTTTTCTTACACAAACCACTCAACTCCTTTTCTAAACCATCTCTAACACTGAAAGGGACACTCCTGACCTTATGCTTGACAGGGATAGCCCCTTCTTTCACTTTTTTCTCGTGGTTGAAACCTTTAATCATACCGAGACTGTCTCCGAAAACAGTAGGAAACTTGAGAATCAGCTTCTTAACGTATTCATTAGATTCTACAACAGCTAACTTTGTAAACTGATCACAGGATTCATCAATACTGATCTGTTCTTTAGTACCAGGTCTGAGAATCATTTTGAACAACCCTTGGTGAAACCACCCCAAGATGTTCAAGCCTTTTAAGGAAACGTATATTTTCCCAAAAATCTTCCTCCCCCTGAAGTGAATGATATCCTCAAAAAAACCAAGGAGGGAAATCCTGCGTCCTTCATAAGAAACAGGAGCTCTATCCGGTGGTAAGAGTTTCCTATCAGGCCAAGTTACTTCAAACAGTTCTTGAGTGATCATGGTAACTTTTTCACCTGAATCTACCAACAAAGTAATGACTTTGTCACCCACACCGAAATCTTCATAGGGGTCAACACATTCTGAAGGGTCCCCTGTGATAACACCACCATCCCGAACAACCACAACCATGTCCCTAAGATCGTCTTGTATACTATTTATAGGATCTGAATCTCCCCCGGGACTACCATAGAACTCTGCGACATTACCAACCACATTAACATTGGTCTGTCCCTGAGGTTTGTTATTGAAAGTAGGATTTCCTTGTTTAGAAACCTGACAAATTTTCGCAAAGTGTCCAAACTTCCCACAATTTCGACACGTAGAGTTTCTTGCAGGACAAAATCTATTGTTCTTGTTGTGCGAAGGATTCCCACACCTATAACAAATGTCATTCCTAGAAAAGGCATTTCTCTCAAAACGTTGAGGAGAAGAAAAACTGTTCTTCTCAAAGCGTTGTGGGCCCAAAACAGCTTTATTGTCTTTGTACTCCTTGGTCCTGACTATGGAAACTGCTTCTTCACATTTCCTCTCAAGTTCCTTCACTTCTTTTTTTGACAACTCTATACTCTTGGCCATACGAATAGTTTCTTCAAGAGTTGGGTTCCCCAACGTCAGTAGTTTCTGCTGAATAGACTTGTCGGAACATTTACATACGTACTGGTCTCGGATTAATTGTTCCCTAAAACCCTCGAATTCACATTCTGCGCTCAGTTGCCTTAAGCTAGAGACATATGTCTCGACATCCTCCCCTGGTAGTTGTTCCCTTTTGAAGAACTTATGTCTTATAACAACAAGACTAGGTTTAACATCAAACCTTAACTCCAGTCTCATTCTAGTCTCAACATATTCATCTACGTCTTCTTCTGCGTGGTTCCTTACCAAAGGGGGTAGGTGCTTGTAGATCTCTCTCCCCTCAAAACCTAAAGAGTGTAGTAAGAGACACTTCTTCCTTTCTGCGCGATATCTTGATGCACCTATTGCCCCCAAATAAGTCTCAAATGCATCGAACCATTTCTTCCAACCAATAGGTGGATTGCCTGGGGTCTCCAGAAAAGGGGGAGGAGGTGAAACTGATTGCATGCTGAGCGAAATTGCGTATTTCCCTTGTCGCCGTCCACACTGTCACTGTCGCTGTCCAAATAGATTTAGCAGAAGAGAGAGTCAATGTTTTTTTTCTCCCCTAGATGGCACCAGCGTGTAAAGACTAATAACAGACAAACTCATCATGTTCAGCCCTGTCAACATGTATGCAGCTTTCCATTGAAGTCCTTTCCGTTGACACAACGTTGTTGAATTCCTTCTTGCCCTCAATAAACGCCGTGGGTGTAACACCAGCGTAATCCCCAAATGCGTGAGCAAGAGCAGGGTGTTAAAAAGTAATGTCAATGCGCAGAACGCGAACAGGCTCAGACACAGCTCAGACACGCCGTGGCCTAGTTGTCAAGGTAACGCGTTTGCTTGGCGAGCGCGCGTCAAATGGTTGCGTTGGCAACGAAACGCTCGTGCTGGGGACGATGACGTGACGTGCTGAGGCCTCGTCGGGGAAAATGTACTTTAAGCCTTCATTTAAATTAAATACGCGCTGAGAGTAAGGCGAAATCACTTATCTCGCCATTAGTAGACATCGGCTCGTCGAGAAGGATTTGGGAACAGCTGGTCTTCGTGAGCACTCGGTCCGCGGTACACTCGGCACAGGAACACGAGGAGAGTTGAGGTAAGACGGGTTCTTTACCTTCTCCTAAGCATCGTCGCCAACAAATTTGTGGTATAGATGCAAACAACACGGTATGGTAGCTTGTAGTCTTAGTTTATTTAGCTTAGGAGAAGCGCAGCGACAGGAAGCAGAGACAACTGTCAACTGCCAGAAAGGCACATTCTCAAGACAAAGCATGGAACCATGAACAACAGAGGTTCCAACTTCAGGTGCCCGGTAGGCACAACATAGAGAACACTACAGTATCAACCAGCTTTGAGTTTCCAGTAGGACTGAATTGATGGACTAGATGTCCTCAAGGGAAGCAATCTTCAGGTATAGTTGGGTGTCATCCGCATACATGTGATAAGTGTATGCTGGATGATTTCAGAATTTCTGTCAAAGGCTCCATGAACAGGTTGAAGACGGTGGGGGAGAGAGCTGAACCCTGTGGGACCCAAAGCGTGACCGGCGAAGGATGAGAGAGGGACTGGTTCATCTTGAAGCTTTGGGATCTGTTATGAAGGAATGAGGAGAACCAGTTTAGTACAGGCCCAGACAGCCCCATTCTGTGTTCCAGGAGGTCAATCAGGTTATCATGTTTGACAGTGTCAAATGCTGACGAAAGGTCGAGAAGTATCAGTAGGCAAGATTCATTTTGATTCAACATTCTTAGCGCATCATCAACAATGTGAGTTAACTCAGATTCTGTATTATGACCCGGGTCGAAAACCAGATTGACATTGGTCCAGGAGTTGGAAGTGATAGATGTGGTTACAGAGCTGGGCGAGAACACATTTCTCCAGGAGCTTTGCCAACATGGGAATGTTAGAGATTGGGTAAAATTTGTTAAGGTCCGTGTGATCTGCAGATGGTTTCTTTAGGATCGGGGTAACTTGACCCTCTTTTAGGCAGTCCGGAATAGCACATTACAGAAGTGGAAGGGTGTTCAGCGGACTGATCAGTAGCTGTTCAAAGGGCAGAGCATAGTTCAGCTTCGATCTTAGTGGTCTTATCAGTGAAGAAGACAGCAAATTCATCGCAGTTCGGCAGTGGCCCTCGACCCTGTGGCGATGGATTAGTCGGACTGTTCGCTTGGGACTTGATGAGTTTGAACAGTTTTCTGGGACGGTTTTTTGCTTGCTCTAGTTGATTTAGGAAGAAGGAGGCCTTTGAGCATCTGATGTGTTTGTTTCAGAGGTTTTTTTGGGATCTCAGATGGTAGAGATGATCAAGGGAGGGATATGCTCGCCAAAATCTTTCCACAAGTCTTAAATTCCTTCTTTCGGAATTAAGACTGTCATTAAGGGTTTGGAGAGTTTGGAGGACAGTCTTCTCAGCTATAGTGGCGCAACCAAGTCTAAAACATTGGCCATTGAGAGGTTATAATGGGCCGTAAGGTCATATACATCCGACATGTTCATATGAGGGGGCAGGATGTCATCTCAGAGTGCATTCAGATTGTGCACGTTGATGTTCCGTAGACATCTTTTTAGTTTGGGATTCTTTGGCTGGGCTCTACTAGCTCTTACCGACTCCAGGATGAGGAAGGTGATGGTAGTGGTCTGTCCAATTACATGGGAGGATCGAATCCAGACTGATGGAGTTGGGCTTACCACTGACAAGACCTAAGACTAGGTTGAAGCCCAGTGGGAAGGCTTTAAGGCTATGGACCACCTCATCATTCACATTGTTCCAATGCGGGTTGAATTCTCCCAGGAAGATCTGAATGCCATGGAAATCCGCGTTCGCCGAGATAATGTCTATGATCTGTTCAGTGAAGGGAAGGTTGTCTCGAAGGCGGGTGGTACAACGTGTGCAGTTTGCATGGATGATTGTTGCTACCAGACACTTCAATGCATAGGTATTCACAGGATGGCAGGAGGTCAGATTGTAGTGCTTTCACAGTTAGGTTGCTGTGATGTAAGCAGGCAATGCCTCCACTCTGACCACTTGCTCTGTCCAAACCGAATATCATAGTTGGGAGGCACTAAAATGTCCAGGATGGGCGCAGCGGAGTCATTTAACAATGTTTCAGTCTGCATTACAAGGTCAAAGTCCTGTGCAAGGATGAGGTCGGCAATGTCCGCAGCATGTTTCACTGCCGATCTACAGTTTAGGAGCACGCATTTGAGCTTTCTGTTGGCGTCAATTGGAGCGAAAAGTGAAGTGGTGACTTTCGTGAGGTTATTCTCCTTTAATGCTCTAGTGTTTAGCCTAGGTTCCTGAAGGGATCAGTGGTGATGGATTCAATTTGTTGCAAGTTGGATATGTTGAAGGAATGTGCCGGATCATAGGAAAGTAGGAGAGAATGGATATCCCTATCCGCAGGGAGGGTCTACAACTGGATAGCCGTGAAGGGTCGTTAGGAATAGGAGCGGAAGCCCAACTATGGGGTGAGGGGGTGATGTAGGCCGGTGACCGACGATTTGGGGGGGGGGGGTTACAAGGTACACACTTTAGATGAGAGCGAGAAGAGATGGTGATTGGTCATAGTGGCACAGCTATGCCTGGAGTTGGCAGGCAGTTCTGCGGAGATATGCAATCGGCTACATACCTCTGACTTAAGTTGTGGGAGGCAGAGTGAGATGTCATTAAGCCTGCCTTCCACTAAGGAAACTTGATGATATGTCTTTGAAGGCCTTCCACTAAGGTGTGGGAATGGGTTTGGGGACTGGGATCTGGTACCCTGTGCAGGTAGAGAGCTTGTAGAAGCGGAGGCAGGCGGCGAATGTATGTGCTGCGAGGGGAGAGATTCCAGGAATTGGAGCAGGCCCACCCACTATGCCCCCAAATACATAAGCTGCTTTCATCCAAGTGGTAAAGGGAAGAAGAGATCATCTAGCCTGCATCAATGCAAAAGCCCTTTTCTTGACGAAGGAATCTATCAATGCCCAACACAGTGCCCACTGTCAGCAGCCCAGCTGCTTCCATGCTTGTGTACTCCGGGAGACCATTTATTTGGAGAAAACTAGAGCTTTGGATGGACCCCCTTTTTAGCATGAAACATCCTCACCACATGTTCCAAAGGCTACAAAATCTATTTAAAACCTAAAAAAAATATGTCAATAAGCAAGCACGGCCAAGTTGTATGAGGAAGTCAAGAAGGATGGCTAAAAGTAAAGGAATGAGAAGTGATAACCTGTAGATCATTGCATCTTCTATAATGCAGTCCAACTAGATAGGTTTATTTTTGTGATTAGGTCACTTTCGACCAGTATACCCTTCCTCTTCACATCACGGTGAACTTTGACCTGCATTCCATACATTTGTTTTATCCTCTTGGATGGTAATTTGTGTATATGGACTGTTCATGTTGATTCACCATTGCTCAATATCGATGCACCTTCTGTGATAATGCACATCATGATGATTTACTTTTGCATCCATAATGCCAACTGATGAAATAAATGTCTTTCTACTTAATTGTACCAGGTTAAAGATCAGCATTTCGTACAACACACAGGCCTTCAAAGACATATCATCAAATTTCCTTAATTTCAGTTGAATAAAAACCATAAAAGGTACAGTTAAACGATTAAAAATAAAATGTAATAAAATGTGCAAATTCATTATGCGAAAGAGTTTCTAAATAGTACGGATTTGTGTGGGAAATTTCGGTCCAACAATACAAATCTCATCCTATAATTCTTTTTTTTTTATCCACAATATTATAGTAAAAAAATGATAAAATGTAATAAAATACTTTGAAATTAAAAAAGAAGTTCAGGTGAACCGTCCCAAAGTTAAAATGATTTACAAGGAGGACAAGTGAACTCGTAGATGAAGAGGAACAAAACCAATCATAAATACAATTGAGGCAGTACATGGAGTAAGAACGAAGGAGCAAAGACATCCCTGTTCTGGCTATACCTCTTTCACAATAAGCAATGACTAGACATGTTTTGTGGTCCTTCAAACAATTACTGTGCTAACCAGAATTCCTAGGGCACCACTGCTGCCTGTTAATACACTACTACACACTGCAGCATGAGGAACAGCAATGGAGCACTTTGTAGTCAGAAAAGTAAAGAGTAATGATATTTCTTGTCTCATTCCCCACTTCTTTGTTATCAATTATGACTTTCATGTCTCTGCTGAACGACCACTAAACCAAGAATAGAAACCATTACGAATTTCTATCATTCTACCGCTCTGAAACGTCTACCCCCATCATTTTTTCGTGCTATCGGTTTAGTTTTGTCCCTTGAGTCACAGAAACAGCAAACCAGCGCAATGCCGATATACATATTTGGGTACGTCCTCTTGTAAAGGTGCAGAGGTCCACTCATCCCAAACTTTTTTACTATGAACTCCCAAACATCCTTCTCACATGTCCCTCTTCTTTTCCGTTAATTCACCCAACAGGCGCACACAGCCTCTAATCACAAAAACAACTTACTACTTCACCTTATTTAATCCATTCCCATCATTCTATCCCAGCTAAACACACACGAAATTGAGAGCACAAACCTAACACAACTAATCCACGAGGAACATAAAGCACTTGTTACTAATCTACTAACTATTAAACTCTATTCTTGAGTTCCGGAGTAGCCTGCTACTCACTGCAAAGCACTCTAATACCTCATATGGGGTAGTAAGCGCTATATAAATACAGTTTGAAATTACTAAAGTAAATCGAAACATAACATAACACCTGATGCCAATATCCTGGCTTACAAAAAAAACAGCATCCCAAACTAGGCATGCCATATGTTAACTAAGGCTCCATATAACAGCAGTGTATATCTGTGTGTCTCTCATTTAAGGCTTTTGCTAACTAAGGTCTTTTCTGAAGTGATTTCTGATGATGGTTGCACTGTAAAACAAACACAATATGCCTGTGCTAGAATAAACAGCATTGTGCAAATATTAATGTCCTTAAATTAAACAGCTGCGCAAGAGCTAATACACATTATTAAACCTCCCAGGTTGGCTGAGATAAGCCGAGCTTGACAAGAGAATGAACAGAGTCTGACAATTAATATAAAGGTGACAAGAATGATTATGAAATTAATAGCAAGCACAGGCATTTCGCACCAGATGCCCTTTAGACAGGGTACAAGATGCAGCGTCTTGCAGACACGACCACTATCCGACACGAAAGCAACAAGACTGCCTAAAATCACAAGCAATTAATGATATTTTTTTCTTGAGGCAATTAAGCCAGAAATTGTCAACTTTTCTGCTTACCCGGATCTGAAGCATGCGCCCTGTCTTGAGACCTCAGCAGATCTCCTGCAGCAGCCGCGCCATATGACCCTATCCGGATCCACAGGATGGAATATACGCAGGTGATATTTTTGATCTCAAGGAGTAGCCATTTTATAACCATATATAGCACGCATTCGAGTTGTGTCTTTCTTTGCCACTCTTCCGTGTAATTTGCAATGCTCCCCTCTACCGTATGCATTACTGTGAAGGTGTCGTGGAGGACCTGGAGTCTGAAGGTCTGCTGGGACTCCATAAATGTCGTGTATGACTGCTGGTCTTCTTTTCCACTTAATGGCCTAGTCTACTGATGGCGCTGCTGTGGTTGCTTATGTCCAATCAGGAAGTGACAATGATGGGGCCCCTGGGAGAATGTGAAGAGGGACTGCAGACATTACTAGTATTCATTGGCTTTAGGATAAACGGGTCCACACTGAAGGACTGTGGTGCCGCTGAAGGGCTGGGCCCCCTCCCCCACACCGCAGGGGCCTGTGTTAAGCCCCTGGGAAGGGACCTAGCCTGTCAATTCGAGCTGGACTGTTCCTGCTGGAGCAGCACACAGTCTGATCTGACCAAGGCTGATACGTCTGGAGTGAAACAGTGGACCAAAAACACGACATGGAAAGTGCCCCAAGTAATTAACAATGGCTAAAATTAATTCAGGCATCTCGTTTTATTAAGCTTCTATGGTTGCTGGTAGTAAAGTAATGAATCTGATAGCGTATTAAAAAATAATATGAATAAAAATAATATTAAAAATAACATCAAGTGGGAGAGCTTGAACACACTTATTTCCTTGCAGAAAATTAGGTTTAGTTTGCAATATGTTGCATTCTGGAACATGCAGTTTCCCTTTTTAGAATGAAAGCATAGGCTCAAAACTTCAACATGCAAACTGCCGTGGCTCAAAACCCAAGACTGGCTGTCCTACGTATATAGGATAAAATAACATCTGCTTTACATTATTAAGAATAATGTAAGTCACTGCGGAGCTTAGTGACGATAAAGGAACTTAGTCTCCAGTCTCATGCCCTTATTCACACACAGAAACTCTTGCAAGTTCAGTTGGGGCGACTATATATCATATGCAACAGTAAATTGTTTTCATTAAGCAATTCATAGCACCTTGCTATTGTCGCTACACACTGTAAATTATTAGTGTTCGTATTATCCAACTGAATGTACTGATCTTGCAGAGAAATGCAGTTAGTTCACTGCTGCCCGGGGAGAGTGGAGTCCTGGCCTGCCTTGTTCATTAAAGAACTCTGGCCTTGGGACGTGTTGAATCTTTTAATGGTAAAATCAAACCACCCGATATTACTTCAAAGCTGGTCATGGTGTCAATGCTAGCTTTCCTGATTCCTCGGCACTTGGTGACATACTGCTGATCCTTATCATTAAAGAGATATCAACCGCAGCCTGCTTTCATCAGCTTGTTAAGGTTAAAGTCCGTCGATCACCGCCACAGAGTAACTTTACGCAACCTTACCTTTGACTAGAAATGTCTTGGTGGCAGAGATGTTTGCTGTTATTGCAAAGTATGTGTATGTTTGCGACGAAGGGGGAGAGCGTGTGAGTGTGTGTTTATCTCCATATTCACCTAAACTTTTTAGGTCGAGCCTGGACAGCGCATGCGCTGCTCTGCGAGCCATGCTATATTGGAATATGGAATAGAAGCCCCACCCATTCTCTGCCCATATTTGTCATTTGGTTGTGTCATTGTCCTTCCTAAATGCTGGCTTCTGATTCGTTAATAGGCTTGTTAGTCACTCTTAGCACCACCTTGTCCTTATTTGTAACCTCCCATGAGAACCGGCCTTTTACTTTGGATGTTACACAGTGAGTAAGCACTATTTTCTGTAAGCAGTTTCTCTACCTGCAGGCATGACATGCTTTCCTGCAACATTGAGCACAGCATGCACGCTTTCACTTTTTAACCAGCCCGGGACAATGGCGGAGGCTTCTTTGCATAGGTCTCGCATTTACAAGGGTTTGAGCTATTGGTATTGTACATGACAATGCCTTTTATTTATGTGTTAATTAGCAAAACATATAAAAGGCATTGCCATTTACAATGCCAATAGCTTAAACTCTCGCAAATGCAAGACCAATTGCATTGCAAATGCTTGTTTTCTGTCTCTGTAGGTCTATGCCTATATCAATTTGTATGCGTTTGTCTCAAGTCTGTCCGTCTATGCGTCTCAGGATGTACCTATGTGGTTCCCACTAGTCTGTCAGTCTTAGTACTTGTATGTCTCTGTCACTGTGCCTGTTTGTCTGTATATCCGTGTCTGACTGATTCTCTGTGTCTTGGGTTGTCTGTGTGTTCAAGTGCGCGTGCTTCCCTCTGTTTGTGTTTGTCTGCATGTAATAGTCAAACCCTCCAGGGCCTGCCAGTCATAATCGACCAACAGGGAAAGCTGAATTCAGAATCTCCCACATGTTAACCACATAATTTCTGTTTGAGTGGCAAAATGTTGGTGGAGCGCAGACTGCCAACAGTGAACAGCCTTACCACAGAATCACTTATTGTAGGCAGAACTTTCCGCACATTCCATAGTAAGGGTTTCACCTCTCGTTGGCACCTTCCAAGAAAGTCAATAAATGTGTTGAAGTAAATCACGACCTAGTCATGGTTGATCTAGCAGAAGTATTGGTGATTTTATAATTTAATTTCATGTTTTGCATTTATTTCAAGGACATCGACACTTGTTGTTTTCTCATTCAGTCTGCAGTCTTGAAGGAGAAGCAACTGTCAACAAAAGTTGGCCTAAAAGTTTCTAACATTTAAGAGATCGAAATCAGGCGAACAAATTCAAAGAAAAAAATAGTCTTTTTAAAATGAAAATGATAGTTACAATAAAGTCTCACCTGCAATGCCAATGAAGACTGTTAAACCAAAGCAAACGAAGAACACAACGAAGACGAGAACAAAGTGGCGCTTGGAAAGCGTGTAAAGTCGCATAGGTGCCAACCTGAAAAGAACAGAATCAAGGAAATTATTAGTGCTATAGACAGGACACTCAAGACACTGATCACCAAAAATTTAAGAGACATTTTGTCTGAATCAAAGATCCCTACGTAGGCTCGGGGGCTTAGATCCTGGCCAAAACTTTGGTAAAACCCCTGAAATAACTAAATTTCCTTTAGATTTAATGTATGTACACCTTCGGTGGATGTTGTGATAATATGGATTTTGCCATATAGCAACTACTTTGGACCCTTCTGTCTTAAAGGGTGGAAGACTAAGTTAGCGGAGGGTTCCGGAAGCAGGAAATGATCAGCCCTGGAATCAGGAAGTGAGCAGGCGTTTAGAGAATTTGTTTATTTAATCTTAAAAGTAGTGACTACTCTGATGCAGCTACATGGGCCAACTATACATCTTAAGAAAACAGTTTTCGGTTATTATTCTATATGCATAGAACTTGACAGCACACAGAATACCATTGACTGCCGGGTACGAGGCCAAAGGCCATACCTGTCCTCCTATACGATCCAAGAGGTACTTGAATGTAGAAGGTTGCAGCTTCGGGTAAACAGGTTTACTCGTTATAAGCCTTAGAACCAGGAGTCCAGGATTCTAACACAAGCTTCCACACTTGACTGCATCAATCTAAGTAAATCACTTCATCGCCTTCTGCCTTGGTTCTTTAATCTGCCACAGTTCCATAGCCCTTACATCAGGGTAGGGCTGGGCGTGAAATTCTGCTCCACTCGCGGAGTTGTTCCCACTCCGAGTAGCGCGCAGTGTACTGAAAAACTCTGCTCTGCATAACGGAGCTGACTTTTTCCTCGCATGCCAACGTTAAGTTGGCGAGGACGAATGAGGAAAATCTTATTCCAGACCACCTCCCAGCAAGATTTCTCAATGTGGGCAGTCACAGGTGGCAGCAACCGCTCGCGCTGAAGAATTTGGCACTCAAGTAGAAAATCTACTTGAGCAGCAGAAAGAAGCAGCGCCCTCTTGTGCTGCACATGGTGCCATTCGGGCTGATTATCAAGCGCGAGTCAAACACCCGGCACTAAAACTCAGGGCGAATAGCGTGACCCAAAGCACTACGCCCTTTGCGGAACTCTGTGTATCGCAGTGGAGTTTTTTGGTCACTTCGTAGAATTCTGCATAGTGGAACTCCGCCCGTGCCTATAACAGGGCCAGTATTGAACACCAGTAGTAAGCGCTACATAAAATCACTTTTACACTTCCTACCACTTCATTAACTAACTCAACATCAATAGCAGCAAGCTATGAACTTAATGCGGATGATGGATTTCAGTTTTCCAAATGATTTCGTGGTTAAGTGTTGCAGAGGCTGGGTCCACTAAGAGAAACAGTAATTGACAAATCCAAACGGTCAGGCCTTTTAGAAGATTTGTAAAGTCTGACGCTGTGAAGAGACTGAAATAAAGCTTTTTGTTTCGCCCTGATTTAACACATCTACATACACTCTAAGTAGGGAACAAAAAAGTGAGAAGTATTGGCATTTCGTACAGTGCATGAACCTAAAGGCGCACAACCTACAGGTGCACATGCACACATCGAACATGCACCCAAACTAACACCCTAAAGAGACTCACTCTTATAAGTCTAAGAGATATACAGTCCCCCATGCACACAGACCAACAAAAGCATCGCTACACATAAACATTCATAGGTAACCGTGCATCAGGAGTCACGTAGTGATGGACGTCAGTAGAGCACAGGAGGCTGGTAGCAAGGGAACACAGGGTGATGCGCTTCACAGGAGTACAAGGTGACAAGATTTAGGGAAACACCAGTATATCCCCTGTGGGGAGCACAGGATGATGCCCCTGTAAGGAGTACCAGGGGTGTGCATGTAAGGAGTACCAGGGGTGTGCATGTCAGGAGCACAGGGCTGTGTGCATTATAGGCCACAGGATTATATTCAATGGGGAACCATAGAAAGTTAGAGGGCAAATCAAAAGTAATGACTCCAGCATGAGCACTCCCTCACAGTCACACACCGTCTTCTTTATTTTACTTTGTATTGTTTTATCGAAAGCATCGTAGACCAAACATATGGCAGTGCACTTTACAGCATTAAGAAACATGTGTTAAAACAACTGTGCTGTTTACATGGGTAAAGAAGCTCTATACCATAATGATGCTAACATTTCTGGGAGGGGTAGCAATCATAGAAATACAAATTATGAGAGAACTATACAATAAGTAAATAATGCGATTGTATAACATTACAACAGTAAGAGGAGCCTAAATAATATTAATTCATCAACAGTAGTAGGAATAATACAATGTTAAGAAGCAGATACTTCAAAACAAGATTACAGTAAGTACAGTACTGCAGGGGCTGGCAAAATGCTGTAGTGATTTACTGATTAACATGTTAGACTTACGGTGTTTCTCTATGACAACATTTTTAATAATTTCATAAAGATGCAGACAGATGCCGAGAGTGTTTGAGATTCTTGGAGAGTGTCCGGTTAAGGATCTAGCAAAACGGCTTTTAATGTTTTAGGTCCCAACTAGACAGGGCATGTGCTGACTTTGAGACATGTTGTTTACAATCAGTGGGCTTCAGCACGCCCATACGTTTACCATTTGTTCGCTCCGACATTGCTCTCATGCCCTTCATTTCAGTTTGTCTGTAGCATGCCTCTTTTTGTGTTCGGCCCACCCTTAATGCATGGACCAAGCACTTGTGCCCATCCACTCCTCCCGTTTTAGGAGCTACTTTTTTCCTGGTGCACTCCACATGATTACTTGTGTTTTCACTTGCTCGGTCTCCTACAATCTGCCCCCATCCCTGTTGCGTCTTTCCTACCACAGATTGTGATGTAATATGCGTCTTTCTTTATCCTCCTCCGCATCCACCGCCTTTACTCGTGTTTCTTATTACCCCCAGTCACGCTCGCACCATTTCTGGACAGGAAACCAAAAACCTTGTTTTTTGTTTTAATGGGTGCCCCTGTAGATGCTTGTTATTTGAAGGATATCCAAAAAAACATCACTGCAGACAAGCTGCTGCTGCCATGGTCTAGCAGAAGGAGGAGAATAACTTTTTTTCTGCCCCTCAAGCCGATGCACGTTTGAAATAAAGATGCTACCAGAGAGAAGAGCGGCAGAAACGCCACTGGCCTGTGCTAAATTTTCAAAGCGGTGATATATCTATCCGCCCGAAGTAGGAGTCATTTCAAGACTAGAGCGCTGGCAGGTGAGGTATCAATGGCTGCTGGATGGCATTCACATAGTTTGATGCAATTTCAGGGGTTGAAAGGACTGAAAAGTGAAACAATGTCTCGGTTCCTATGAAGGAGGTTCCCTTGGCACTGCAGGAAATATGTTTTGCTGCAGCAATTTAAGTCCCCCAGAGATCACTGGACATTATAGCCAACTGGTGCAAACTGTGCCCCGTAAACAGCTGGCCTTTAAATACAACATTCTTGTTTTATAAGTCTGTTACATAGATAAGTGTCCCAGACTACGTATTTCTTTGTATATGTAAAAATACATCACATCCTAGTCCTGAAGAAGACCCCACTGTAAGGTGCGACTGAACCTACACCACTTAGGAGTCGAAACGTCGAATGTCTCTTACAACGCCTACCCATCCTCAACCAAGTATTATTACTGTGGCGTACTATATGGGATAGGACTACATGAATGTTAAACAATGTATGGGGCTACAATAAATATGCCCATGTGATGTCAACCAGTTGAATTTTTTTGTTTGACCACATGTAACTATTACATCTGTCTAATCAATACCTTGATCCTCACAAATCACTCCCCCCTTCTCCTACTTTCACCTCGTCCCACTTCGGGCACTAATGTTTATCTATGCTGAAGTGTATATATATATATATATATATATAGTATAAGAATGAGGATGTGAATAAATATCACTCAGAAAGTCGTGGTACTAGTTATATGTACATAAGTATTTTTACATATACTAAGTAATACGTAGTCTGGGTCCCTTATCTATGTAACACTATATACCCAGGTCCCAGTACCATTGGGTCAACCCTTTATCTGTAATGTTTTATAAGGTCTGGCGTAGAGACAGTCATCGCCCTCATGCATTAAAAAATATAGATAAAAATACATACTTCTGTACATGCACAAGGGGGTTTGGATGAGCCCTTTTTATTGTCTGGCCTTTTAAACTGCTCTTTACATTCTGACTATGAGTGATGGTATTTTTACTGGTAAATCTGAACATCTGACGGATAGGTAGTGCACATCAGCGCTAGGACTGGTGGGGCAAGCTTTCCTTTCAATTCTTTTTTTTTCTTACTTTTAAACTTTACATTTCTATTGCATATGCTTACAGAATAAATATGTAAAAAATATGCAAATGCTTGCTTGCCAAATTCACACTTGTTGAGTTTGACGATGCTTGTTTTCCTTTAAGTGCAGAGTAGCAAGTGTTAGTGAGTTCTTACTTCGGAGACTCCTGAATTTTCCAGATATCCAGAATGTTCGTGCATGGTATTTTAGGGCAAAGTTTAGCCCCTAGCTTGTGAGGCTCACAGAGTTGTTTATCCAAAAGGGTAAATGGGCATGTGTTGCTCCTTTGGCATCGCCATTTGTAGGGTGGAGGAACTCACAGCTGCTAAGAGCTTAACTGCCCTGCAGAATCATCCGGGGCACAGATGACTGGCGCAGCCTCCCGTCTTGCTCACAAACAACCCTCGGAGCCCTTGAGCGTTAAATCTCTCCTGGTATTTTCACAAACACATAGATTCAAACAATATTTCTTTAATTTGTAGTTTGGATCACTACCTTTCACACCGTTCAATGCTATTGCAATACAAAGGCATTTCCACTGTACTCTGGCCTCCACATGAAGCCAGTTAAGGCCTTTAAATGCAGTCACTGCATGATCTCTTCTGTTTGAACAGGCTTTTATCAAGAGAGCAAATTTGTCTTTGGTTACACCTTGAATAAAGGGCGTTTCAAAAGTGGAGCTGGAATGGACTACGGATTCTATTACCAACCCACGAAATCTTGGTATAATATAATTGAGAACCAATTATGAAAACCATTAACTGAAAAGATTATTGTTTGACATACACATGCCCTTCATGAGAAGAGTGCTTTACCAGGGCAATCATCAGCTGCAGTGTCGACCAGACCAAATCAGCACACTTTGCTGGGTGAAAACAGTCATTCAGATAGACGGACTTGTTTTCGTAAACAGGAAACAATATCTGTTTGGCTACTATTGTTTTGTACCAAAGTCAATTACAGTTACCAGAGTTAATTACAGTGAATAGGGGCAATTTGGAAGAAATCTTGCTGAAGAGATCCTAATGAAAGATAACTTGGGAGACATATAAAAAATAGATTTTGCAAGGGTCACAGGTCAGAAAAGAGCCAGGCTAAGACTAAACAAACAAGAACTACAACGTCTATGCCATTCTGCTGTTCTAGCCGAAACCATGGAAGCAAGAGAAATGTTCAAATTTTTCATCTCTAATTGTCTTGCAGAAATGCCATTTCCAACAAATAATTTAAGTGGGAGTTGTCTAAGAAGATCTTTTACAAAGGCTGGAGGATGGCTCCTCGTGTAAAGTAGAAAAAGCAGGTAACTAAAAAGAAGTCTTGGCTCATGTGGAGGAATGAGGACAGGACGAAGCGGGATGCGTGGTTTTGCTGTCAGCAGAAGACACAAGCATCTCCCTGATCACGCACCCAAGACATCAAAAGAGTTTCTACACAGTATTACAACAAATACAAGACTGCTCACCAAGCACTCCGCCACACTTTGTTGTGTGCTACCCATCAAAAAATAGGATTCAGCACCCCCCAACAAGGTGCAAGGCTCAATATGAATGGCAAAATACTCACATCGTTCCCCTTTTAAATGGGGCTGCATGAGCTTAGCTATCACACCTCAAAACAAGCATTTGCAATGCAATAAGTCTTGCAATACTGATAGTTTGAGGTATTGGCATTGCAAATAATAATGCAATGCCAATAGCTCATACTTTCAGTAATTCGAGACCTAGTGCATTGCAAATGCTTGCGTAGTGAGCCAGGAACCAGCATTGTATGTCTCAGTGCAGGTCCGTAAACTACTCCTAGAGGTCCCTAGTGAGCAAGAGCAAGGCGCCAGCACTGCGTGTCTCAGTGCAGTACTGCAAGCTGCTCCTAGAGATCCCTAGTGAGCTAGGCACCAGCCCTGCATATCTAGGTGCAGTACTGAAAGCTGTTCCTAGAAGTCCCTAGTGAGCAAGGCACCAGCATTACATGTCTAGTTGCAGTACTGCAAGCTGCTCCTAGAGGTCCCTAGTGAGCAAGGCACCAGCACTGCGGACCTCTTTTGGTCACATATGGTACTGCACCCTGCAGAAGATCTGGTAAATCCACCCTACACATAATGCATTCCATGCAAGACAGTACTATATCTCTCCGCCCGCACAGGTCATAAATTACAATGTACAGTCAAAACATAACACCATTGAAGATGAACATGCGGGGTGTCTCGGCCCAAGAGAACACATGCACGGGACATGTGGCGAGTCACACCGTTATACACTACACATACGTTTTTCAGCTGCAGTACTCATTCATGGCAATTAACCCCTTCAGCACCGTTTAGATTCTACCATGAAAACGCGTACATAAGCAAAGTTGGCGCTGACATAGTTGAAAGTCTTCACTTGATGACTTTGTTTTCTACATCTCCCTTATCCCAGTGAGTGAGAGCAAGTCGTGGCTCAAGACAGCTCTTTCTTCACAGACAGTAAGCCAGTCTATCCAGGAATGCAGGATGCCTGTCCAACGGGGAGAACATCCCCCTAACACCTATATTTTTGGGAGGTGCTATAATCAGACAATGGAGGTGGCACATGACATTGATAGCTAGAGTTCTCCTTAGTTGAATACAAAAGTATGGCACATCTTCCTGTCTGAAAACCTTTACCAGTTATGCACAGGGCTGACTTTACTTTAACCCCTTGTGTGCTCCCGTCGGCCGTTGGCCAACGGGAGCACTACCTCGACGGAGCCCCGCCCACCCTTTAGAACGCCCGCACTGTGGTGGAAAAACCTCTGCGGTTAAGGCGTTAAGGTCGATAAAGGAAACTCTCTTACAGCTACACCACATAAGCCCATAAGTTCACAATATAGTGGCTGCAAAAGAGCCACGGTGCAGTGTGTGCATAGCGATGTTTGGACCAGCACTGTTGTCCTCTTTGTAACATCAACAACAACAAAACCATAGCACTGCAAACCCAAAGTGCTTAATTTGTGCCAGTGGTTTCCGGTGCTCAGCATCAACACCGGTGCTTTTCATGAGCACCAGTTATGGACACATTAATTTATGGGGCGATTAAATTATTTGCCCAGAATCACAGGAAGTTGAGCCAACACCGAGACTCGAACCTGGTTCCCCAACTCTGAGATCAGCAGCTCTGGCCATTACGCTACACCCTCTACATTCTTTCATGGTTAGTAGTTGGTTCTGTTTTAGGTAGTGCTAACATGAGAAATTGGTTGGTGCAAGTTGCCTCCTCACTGCCAAGGACCCTCTACTAAATCATCCAGCTGTCGCTGTCTCACCAGTGCCATTAACACAAGAACTACGTTAATTTATCCGCAAAGCTGACGCCACGCCCTTTTGTCTGCCAAAACCAGCATGTGCAGGTGTGGCACATAACGACCTATGTCTAGCCTCCAGCAAAAAAAAAACAACTTCTTAGATCAACTGGAATTCATTAAGAAAACACAATGCCATGTGACGCACCAGCACAGCTGCCTCATTGAAAGCAGCACGGTGCCTATGGCCATAAGGTGGGGCCAACCATGCGTCACTAAGGACGCCCTTTGGCTGCAACTACTTCTCTTAATCCATTAACTAGTTTATCTGGCTTCTGGCTCAGTAATTACAGACTTATTTCAATCATGCGCCCGTTCGCCCTTTCTGTAAAGGGGCAGGGATCACAATAAAGAAACTTAGTAGTGGTATAAACACAAAAGATGCACCCATTTTCTAATCGATTGCAGCCTGTGTAAAATAAAGTGGAGCTAAAAACGTCGCTCAGTTTACATTCCTGAAAGGTGTTTGCACCTGGGCGTTAACTGAAATAAGAAACCATGGAACAATGGCTGACCAAGAGCTGAACATATGCCCACACTTTATTATATGTATAGCAATAAACAAAGACAATGGCATTCATTAAAGCAGAGTAAAGGTGTAATCCCATGTTCTTACCACACTAAAGATGCCACTACTCAACCATCTTTCTAAATCTTCACTGCTCACCCTGTGGGCCTATACATTGAGACTGCTCTGGTTCTGCTTAAAACATCTGTTTAGAGCTACTGTAAATAACAACTAAAAAAATGCATGACGTAGGTCACATATACCATAGTGACAGTTTAGGGTGTGGCAACATTACTCATCACTCAAGGCTTGGCCTTTCGTGATTGAAGGCGACAATTCTAAAAATAATTTATGTGCTTTAATTGGGATTAACGAGACACAAATGGCACGTTTGCATTGTGTTTCACCATGACAAAATGCTTAAATTACCCTAAGTGGACAAAGTGGCCTACTTGTATTTTCATTTTCATTGCAATTCGCCCTGCTTAAAATATTATGTTCTTTCTCTACATATGCTCTGAGAGCCTCGGATAT
The DNA here is from genome assembly GCF_964263255.1 of Lissotriton vulgaris. Taxonomy (NCBI): domain Eukaryota; kingdom Metazoa; phylum Chordata; class Amphibia; order Caudata; family Salamandridae; genus Lissotriton; species Lissotriton vulgaris. The sequence goes on along the minus strand of NC_141694.1, from coordinate 1,229,619,688 downwards.
GAACTTCACTAAAGTATTAAATATACAAAATGCAGTTAGATCAACTGTCTTGTCTGCTCTGTAACATTTAATTCAATGTATTATTTTATGTTCCTGGTGTTCCTGGAGAGGACAGATTTTACAACCATATGCAACTGGTGGCACTTCCTTCGGTTGAACTGAGATGGTGTTTATATTTTTGAATGCTCTTTTGTTTTCTGTGTAAGGCATTGTTCAGAGTATTCAGTAGATGTACAGCAGAGGTTCTTGATACCAGGTGATGTGTTCTCGGTTTTTTCAAAGTGTCTTAAGTGTAACTTTCTTTGTCCTACTAAAATGACTGTATGGTTTCTTTGTCCAAAGGTGTATAAAGGCTCGTGTGTCAGACCACCTATTGCCCTGCTTAAGTCTTTACTTGGTGTCCTTAGAGAGCAGACTCTTAGTAAATCTATAAATCTGCACTTAGAAAATGCTCCTGCTTGTTCGTGCCTTGAAGTGAGCAGTCCTTGACATTTTATTTTCCTTGTGCTAGATTGGTTCTAGCTATTGATAATACAGGTCTAATTCTGCAGCCAATTATATCTTCCATTATGGGATATGATTGACTAACCATCCTTTTGCTTTCTCTACTGATTCTAAATTTTAAATAAACCTTCATGGTTTGTACTTTGAATCTGGTCTCAGGTGGATTTTCCTATGTTTATTCTCTGGATAAACGCGATGATTGTGTTTAAGACTCTTGGAGACTCAAACATTGTCTTGATCCATCAATCCGCCCTTTTGATGTACATAAGAACCAGATGAGTCATAACCCCTCCCCACACTTAACAATAGTACCTGTAGCACATTATGCTCTGCACTTCCACATACATTATATATCGCACAGTCAGAGTGGCTGTATTTATGTTAAAGGCCAGTCTTTCCACTGAAAAGGCAGGTTTTCTTTTCTTAGATACCTTGGCACTGCTCAGTGAATTTTCAAATCTGCATGAAACTTTCTCTATAAAATGTTCAACCGATTTGGGCTTGGCATGGCGTGTTTCGTGCAAATCTTTCACAGGAAGGAAGGGAAAGGGCGGTGGCTGAAGATTGGAGGAGTCAAAAAATACATTGCCCTTTTAACTCTCACAGCAATCTTTGCTTTCTCATTCGGGAAAAAATACTGAAAGGCATTACACCCAACATGCTGTGAAAAAACAATTTTACTCAAGGCATTGCCTCTGTTTGGTTTGGCTCAGTATGCTGAAAAATTGGTGTTAAAAAAACATTTTGTAAAAAGTTTGATATCTGAACCATTTGTCAGCAGATGGCCAGTGAAGTAACTTTAGAAAATAATCAAATCTGACTGGATGAAGTGGTTCTTTCCCGGTAATCAATTTTGGGAACACTGACCCAAAGCTTATGATTGGCCGCAAAAGAGACATGTGTGGCTTTTTTCCTAGGGCCTGAAAAACAAGCATCTGCAATGCAATAGGTCTCGCATTTACACGAGTTTGAGCTATTGGCATTGTAAATGACCTATTATTTATGTTTTGGTTTTTCAAACATAAATAAAAGGCATTGTCATTTACAATGCCAATACATTACACTCTCGCAAATGCAAGACCTATTGTATTCCAAATGCTTTAAGGCATCGCTGAGTTGCCCCCTTCTGTCTCCCATGGCTCCTGAAGACCTCCCAGTTTGATACAAGTTAAATAACCACGCTGGTGGTCACAACTGCACACGAGAGACGCTCCAGCCCTCCTACAGTAAGAGAAACTCATTAAAGGAAATAATGCTTACAGACTAAAGAAGACGTACCATGTAACAACCAAAGTACAAGGGCCCGTCCTCATGAGAGGCTACAAATGAAGACAAGGCGGTACTAAGGAGAGACTAACAAGCCTAATAAATCAGAAGCCAGCGTTTACGAAGGACAATGACACAAGCCAATTAAAAATATAGGTGTAGCTTCAAAGCCATACTCCAATACTGCATGCCTCGAAACATCGTATGCACTGCCTAGGCTCGACCTAAAAAAGTAAAGGAGTTAACCTCTGACGCCCTGTCTTATGTGGGCGGTGGGTGCCTTTTCCTCCCTCCCACCCCGCCAGAATAAAAGTATTTTTAAAAGAAGAAATATTTTACTATCGGGTTAATGGACAGCAGTGAGGCCCCAAAGGTTAACAAATCCTTCCTTGGTATCTGTAGAGCCACAGAATGGGCTCTTGAGCCTTTGTAGGATCTCATACTGGGTTGGGACACCAAGGTAGCGGTGCGTCAACCCATACAGGCTTGTGAACCCCAGCTGGACCTCCAGGAGGGGTGGCGGACTAGAAACCTAGTTTGTGAACCCCAAGAATGCACACGTGGGCATTATGCATTGCGTACAATAACTAGAGAATTAAGAGCATTTTCAGTTTTGTGTTCGTTGAACCATAACTAACCTTTAACTCTTTTTTTCACTGATTTGCAGGGCTCTCTTATTGTACTGATTCCATGCTGTGTCTTTGGGGTAGGCCCTGCTCCCAAACCCCATGGGCGGTCAACCACTACTATTACATACAACATTTTGCCATATACAGTGGAAGTTAGCCGCACGGCCAGGCCAAATAGCAGGTCCTGCACTCAAGTCCTGCAGGTCCTGACCACAAGCTATTTGGAATGTTTGCAGGCGGGGGCTGGTCTCAGGGCTAGGCCTTTACCCAGGCTGTGCTGCCAACCCCTGCCAGCAGACAAACCTCTAATTCGCACTGCCTTTCAGCATGCAGAGGGAGGGTTGGTCACAGGCCCAGCGAGTTGGTCGCACAGCCTTGATTTCCTGACCTTTACAACCCCGCCCCTTCCGCTCTGCAAATCTGATCTGCATGAAATCTGATATTTCTGCTGGGTTTTTGTTGCAGACTGTCAAATTTCATGCAGATTCATCAAATGGTGCCACCCATTTAGCTTTGCCCCCTCCCCTTCCACCGATTAATGTGCACCAACCTTGGCATAGGAACAGAAAAATAGACCTCCTAAACCTTGCAAATTGTATGCAGCTTCATCGAATATTGCCAAATTCGGTATCAAATTAACACTTCTTTGACCCCGCCTTTAAATGTATCCTCTACTTGCCTTTGCAGACCTGCATGAAAGTGAGAATACCACAAATAAGGTACACATGTTACATTTCTGACACATTTCTTGCAGATCCATCAAACAATGTAAAAGTTATTAGCAAAACAATTTTAGTTTGCCCCTAATATTGCCTCCATACTAACCCGGAAATACTTCAGCTAGGTACAACTTGATAATTGCCTGCTACATTCCATACAGATTCATCACACACTTCCAAAATGTTTAGCAAATGAACATTTGTTCCTCCTCCTTTTAATCTTAAAACCTCTTAATGGATTATACAAAACGTGACACAGCAACAGAAACCTTATCCTTCGTAACGTGTGCCAAATTTTACGCATAATTGTTACACACTGCCAAAGTTATTATTAAAAAAAAACACTTTCATATCCCCCTTTTTAATTGTCCTCCTTTAATGGATCTCTACGATTTTGAAAATACCAAACAATCTCAAAATGGTAAGTGTCAGCCAAATTTCATACACAGTCATCAAATGGTGCTCTAGATAAAATTTCCCTCTACTGTTTTTTTCTTGTTATAAGTCCACAAAAAAATCCATTATCTTCCAAGGGCTTCCAAACAAACCCTGAAAAAGTCACTAGTTATTAACAGATTTGATTACCAAAACTAGCTGTTCATCGGCTTTCCTGAAATTATTTTGCACAAACTTCAACGGATCCAAAATGTGGCTTTGATGCCCATCTTCAACTGCAATAGGACGTCCAGTAGTCCTCCTCTCCTCCAAACCCTTCATTGGCTTTTTATCTGCAAGCAGTCCCTCTGTTTGTCACAAAGTGCCTCTTCATCCAAACCAGAATACCTACCTTATCTTTCTTAATGGAATACATACCTTAAAGACCCCTCTGCTGCACTAATTCCCATTCTGGCATCATTCCCAGAATCAGGAAATACAGCTTTGGTGGTTGAACCTTTGTGTTTGTTCCAACAAAATGCTGGAACAGTATGCTTTTGCTCCATGCCCCCTCCCAATATTATAAAAGGCTGGGCCACAGGGGAGTGGGTCCCTGGTGTTAAAATTTGCCCGGGAGTGGGGCCACCCAGCTTCCTTCCCATGTAAATAACGGCTGTGCCCTGGGATTGGAAGTTCCTGGGGACGAAAGCGGCCTGGGTAGAGGGGGCTGTGTGCACCCTCATATATATAAAATGTATTCCCTCCCCCTCTCTTTCGGAACCTGCCTCACCTGGGGACCTATTAAAAAACAATCTAGGGAGACAGCGCTTGTTTAAAAAAAAAAAAAAAGAATTTGAGGATCCGCCGTCAATTCCCAGCAAAAAGACAAAGTAAAAATCAAATAACGTTTTTGGCCCTTGGCAGGGTTCCTGTGGGTCCCCTATCACCAGGCCTAGGGTGCCAAGGTATTTCAGGCTCCTAAAAAATACCAAAAAACATTACTATACTAGTAACTTGAATAACCTACTTGTCCTAACTGTAATGTACTTGACCCATAAACTGGTCTCTTATTGAGCCATCCAAGGCAATTTTTTTATATTACGGAGCCATCTTTTTCTGCATCATCACATTTGTGCATACCTTCAAATATGCAAGTTCAGCATTTTTGCTGTACAAAAAACTTGTTTGATTGAATACACTAACCATTTGCTCCATGTATTATAAGAGTCTAGCCCACATGTAGGGCACACATGGTGCCTGACTGTCCTCTTAATTCACTAATAGCATTGCCATCAGGGCAGGGGTAGGAATATGTCTTAGTTTATGTTTAAACCCTACTTTTAATAAATATATTACTATAGCATAATGTGGTAGTGCACTGCCATTTACAAACCACACATTTATAATTTAAATGGCCACAAACCTTTCTGGTAACGTAGTTTTACTGATAAAACTATATAGCATATAAACAAGCTGTGGAAATTGGGGTTCAGCTAAAATATCTGTCATTTGCACATCACCACATAAAATGTTTGGATTTGTTTTTAGCCTATTAAAATCTTTTTTTCAACACACAGAATTACAAAAAAATGCTTTAATAACTACTATATATTTTGAAGGGCCTGTACAGTTTACTTGCAAGCTATTTAAATGATGTGTGTTAGAAAGAAACCTAACATTTTACAGCCTTTCATTTCACACTTTTTGTACAGCACTGTGACGGGGCCTGCGGACCGAAAATGACTATAGATACGGACTGGTGGTCCACCACCCCCCTTTCACCATGCCCCTTTTCCCCCACAGTTGCCACCTTGTACATGGACCGAGGAACCCGAGTCCGGCTGGACGGATGACATCAACTTGTGTGGCCCCTTTAAGACCACGGACCAGGAAGACGAGACTCCACCCCTCGACAACGTGACAACGTCAAAAGCAGGAAGTAGTGAAGGATCGTCGGACGGCGTTTCCCAGGAGGTAGCGGTTATCGAGGAGGACGGACGGAAGGACGCGGAGTCGAGGGATACAGAGAGCGACACGCCAGGAGGCCAATGTTTCAACGCTTCGCCCCGCCACATTCCCACGGGAGGAGCGTGGCTACAAGAGGTACGGGGTCGGGTAGAGGGTTGGGTCAGGCGGAGGAGACAGCCCCGTGTATAGTGTTCAGCCAGAAAAACCTTCCTGCCTCTTCACGCGCACTTCCCCACACACCCCTGTAATTAAGACGAGTGCACCGGTTCACTGTGGTTTTTCCCTCACTCCCGGCCCTAAAGTGTTCTCCGAGTCTTCCAAGTCTCTGACCCAAGTTTCCTTTCTTTTTCCGGTACCGGAGTCGACCCTCGAGCGGAGAGACGATCCCTCACGGAGTACGACCAACCTGGCCATACACCCGGAATATCCAAGCTGAAGAGAGCTACCTTTTACTTTGGACCTTCCAGTGTTAAGGAGAGAACCTATAAACCCATAAATGAAAGACTTACATTCCAATAAAGCCTTCGTTGAAACCTTTGCTTAAGGAGCCCGTGTTCCCTTTTCCCCCAGCATTGCCCACAAGTCCTAGCGCAGTAGTTGAGTTTCCTAACGTCCCAACCCCCTCGGGACAACTGGTGTCAGAAGTGGGATCTCCTCCAACATCCGTCTGTAGTAAAAAGATGGAGGCCCTTATCGAGCACATCATCAAAGGCCAAGAAAAACTGGAAAGGGCCGTGGAAAGCCAGCTTACTTCAGCACAGGCAGACCGAGATATGTTCACTACAACCATAACTGCCCAACTGGAGAGTATGAGACAAGTGCCACCTCCCCCTCAGTTCATCCCCGGTGAGGTGCGCCTGCACAGCCCTCATCCCACAGGCATGGCCCTCCAGAAATATGTACAAGGAGAGGATCCGGACGCGTTTCTTTTAAACTTCGAAAGGGCCGACCGTGCAATGAGTTGGCCTGAAGACAAATGGCCGTTCTTTTTGGCTCCTCTCCTTACAGCTGAAGCCCAATCAGCTTATCAGGCCACTAACCCCCTAGGCACAACCCCCTATGCAACCATTAAGATGGTCATCCTGGATCATTTGGGACTAGACCAGGAGGCCTATCGCGTTCGCTTTAGAAAAGAAAGAGGGGTTCCAGGGGAGAACCCGAAGACCCTTTTCTTTAGATTAAAGATGGCAGCGGATAAGTGGCTGCGTCCGGACTTGTGCAGCAAAGAGGATATATTGAACAAAGTGTATCTGGAACAATTTATGGAGGCATTGCCCTATTCCATGCAACGCTGGCTGCGTCAACACGTGGGGATTACAGTCGAACAAGCCATAGAAATGGCATCCCAATATGCTCGGGCCCAGCCTAAGACCCCCTCTTGGGAGCCCGAGAAAGCCTCCAAACCCCTCCATCCCCCAAAGACAGACAAGAGACCCAAACCCGCGGTCAAGATCCCCAGAATGTTTAGGCCTGCGGGGCTGATGTCTACCCAGAATAAAGGTCCTCAGTGCTTCGAGTGTGGGGAATGGGGCCACATAGCGAGGATGTGCTCCAAAAGGAAGACACCCGATGAACCCATGGAGGTCGGTTATCTCCCGAGAACAGTGATGTACTCCGCGGAAATGGGCAGCACGTTCTATGTGAGTATGAGGATGAATGGTTACAGGGTAAGGGCTTTGTTAGATTCGGGGTGCAGACAGTCAGTCATCCAAACCCGCTTTGTCAAGCAAGAACAGATGAACCCCCGAAGTCCTGTATATATACGGTGTGTGCACGGGGGATGTAAAACCCTACCCTGTGGCCTCCATTACCATCACACTACCGGACAGGGAACCCTGTAGGGTCAGGGTGGGGGTAGTGGATTCTCTGCCAGAGGACATGATCCTGGGGACAGACAACCCCAAATTCCTCTCCCTCTTTAAGGAGACCCTTTCCCGACCAGGACAGAGAGCCTACCCACATACCTATCCCCTGAACCATGGGTTATTGACAGGAGTTTTAGGTTTGCCCAGGGAGAGGATAGGACCCTATTCCATGCCTGGGAAAACGCACACGCCCCGACTGGACTCAACCCTCAGTCATACCCCCGCTTCTTGATTAAGAATGAACTGCTATACCGGCAGGTCAGACCAGAGGGAGAGCTGCAATTATTGGTGCCCAAATCCTTTCGCGAACAGGTTCTCTTTTTCGCTCATGCACATTTGACGGCCGGTCATGCAGGCAAGGAAAAAACCACGACAGCATAACCAGACATTTCTTTTGGCCAGGAATTTATCGGGATGTGCAGGATTACTGCACCAAATGTGAGGTATGCCAGAGGCGAAACACCCACCGGCCAATTGCTGCACCACTACAGAGGATGCCTATCATAGGAGTCCCGTTCGATCGGGTCGGCATGGACATAATCAGTCCCTTGCCGAAGTCGGGACGCGGACATCTGTATGCCCTTGTGATAGTAGACTACGCGACCCGGTTTGTGGAAGCCATTCCTTTGCGAACCACTACCACGTCTGCCATCGCTGAGAAGTTTGTAGAGCTGTTTTCTCGCGTCGGGTTCCCCAAGGAAGTGCTGACGGATCAGGGGACCCCCTTCACCTCGAAATTGATGAAAGAAGTGTGTGCATCTCTCGATATCAAGCATCTGAAGACCTCGGTGTACCACCCCCAGACCAACAGCCTTGTGGAAAGGTACAATCAGACCCTCAAGTTAACACTGAAAAAGATGCTGACGGCCGAAGGACCTACCTGGGACCGACTCTTGCCTATCGCCCTGTATGTTATAAGGGCACAGAAACAAAGCAGCCTGAGCTGTTCCTCCTTCGAGCTCTTGTATGGAAGGCTACCACGTTCCCTCCTAGAGATCACAAGAGAAATGTGGGAAAACTAGGAACCCCAAGAACAGAAGAGCATGCTGGAATACACCACACAGCTAAGAACTAAACTGGGGAAGCTACAAGAACTAGCATACTCCAACCTGGAACACCAACACGAAAGGTATAAAAAGACGTACGGTAAAGGCAAGAAGCTAAGAAAACTGGACATCGGAAAGTGGGTTCTAGTGTTGTTACCTATTATGAGTAATAAAAACAAGAATGAGTGGCAAGGTCCGTTCCAGATCGTCGACACCATCGGGCAAACTACCTACAGAATACGGCTGTCACCCACTAAAACCCAAACATACCACATCAACCTACTGAAAGAATGGTTAGGACCAGTACCCCAAGCAGGACATTACGTCGGACAGACGAGCCAATCTAACTCATCCACCTTGGATCAACTGTTGGTAAAACCAAGGGTTGACCGCTCAGGAAAAGACCGAGCTAACAGACGCCCTGCGACCCTTCGCCGACGTCTTCTCTGACCTACCCGGGAGGACTAACTTAGCTGAACACCGAGTAGAAACCCTACTGGGAGCAGTGGTGAAACAAAGACCTTACCGGATTCCCGCAGCTAGAAAAGAAGCCGTCAAAAGGGAAGTCCAAGACATGTTGAGACTGGGTGTAATCCGGCCCTCCCAGAACCATTGGTCGTCCCCAATAGTGATGATACCCAAACCAGACGGGTCCAAACGCTTTTGTATGGACTTTCGGGCCTTGAACGCGGTGTCACACTTTGATACCTACCCTATCCCACGGGTGGACGATTTAAATCGAGAAAATAGGTGACGCCCGATACATCACCACCATCGACCTCACGAAGGGGTATTGGCAGGTGCCTCTTCGTGAGGAGGATAGGAAGAAAACGGCATTTGTGACAGACGACGGAGCTTATGAATTCACGGTTCTTCCATTTGGCCTCCATGGGGCACCGGCAACCTTTCAACGCCTCATGAACCGAGTCTTACAACCTCACAACTCGTTCAGCTCAGCCTACCTGGACGATATCGTATTCTATAGCCAGGATTGGAAGGAACATCTACTCCACCTACAGACCATCCTCACAGCGCTACGAAGAGCGGGACTCCACATTAATGCAAAAAAATCGAGAGCAGCGTTCCATAGCGTGAACTACCTGGGGTATATACTGGGGGAGGGAACTATCGCTCCCCAAAGCGAAAAGGTAAGAGCTATCGCTTCGGTTCCATTTCCCACTACCAAAAGAGATCTACGAGCCTTCCTAGGACTGGTAGGGTACTACCGCAGGTTCATACCCTGTTTTGCCGAGGTAGCCGCGCCCTTAACCGACCTTCTCAGAAAAGACACAAACTCCCGGGACTTTAGTCATCCGTCGCCAGAATCCCTGAAGGCATTTCAGTTCCTGAAAACCACCATGACCACGGCCCCAGTCCTGGTATCCCCAGACCACACTAAGCCCTATGTGTTAGCCACCGATGCCTCCAATGTAGGAATAGGTGCGGTGTTGTCCCAAGTCAGCAAGGAAGGGGTTGAAAACCCAGTGTTGTATGTGAGCAGGAAGCTCTTCCCCAGGGAGTGTAAATATTCCACTATTGAGAGGGAGGCCCTGGCTATAAAGTGGGCGATAGACAAACTATGATATTATTTGGAGGGCAAACCATTCATCCTACATACGGACCATGCCCCCTTGAAGTGGATACACCAAAACAGCAGCCACAACCCTCGAGTATTACGGTGGTTTCTGTCTTTACAACCGTATTCCTTTACGGTACAACATCGGAAAGGGACAGACAACAGTAATGAGGACTTTCTTTCCCGTGTATTCCCTCTCCCCGAACGGGAGAAGCCAGGGGGGAGGAATGTGACGGGGCCTGCGGACCTAAAATGACTATAGATACGGACTGGTGGTCCGCCACCCCCCTTTCACCATGCCCCTTTTCCCCACAGTTGCCACCTTGTACATGGACCGAGGAACCCGAGTCCGGCTGGACGGATGACATCAATTTGTGTGGCCCCTTTAAGACCACAGACCAGGAAGACGAGACTCCACCCCTCGACAACGTGACAACATCAAAAGCAGGAAGTAGTGAAGGATCGTCGGACGGCGTTTCCCAGGAGGTAGCGGTTATTGAGGAGGACGGACAGAAGGACGCGGAGTCGAGGGATACAGAGAGCGACACGCCAGGAGGCCAATGTTTCAACGCTTCGCCCCGCCACATTCTCACGGGAGGAGCGTGGCTACAAGAGGTACGGGGTCGGGTAGAGGGTTGGGTCAGGCGGAGGAGACAGCCCCGTGTATAGTGTTCAGCCAGAAAAACCTTCCTGCCTCTTCACGCGCACTTCCCCACACACCCCTGTAATTAAGACAAGTGCACCGGTTCACTGTGGTTTTTCCCTCACTCCCGGCCCTGAAGTGTTCTCCGAGTCTTCCAAGTCTCTGACCCAAGTTTCCTTTCTTTTTCCGGTACCGGAGTCGACCCTCGAGCAGAGAGACGATCCCTCACGGAGTACGACCAACCTGGCCATACACCCGGAATATCCAAGCTGAAGAGAGCTACCTTTTACTTTGGACCTTCCAGTGTTAAGGAGAGAACGTATAAACCCATAAATGAAAAAGACTTACATTCCAATAAAGCCTTCGTTGAAACCTTTGCTTAAGGAGCCCTAGTTCCTTTTTTCCCCAGCATTGCCCACAAGTCCTAGCGCAGTAGTTGAGTTTCCCAACGTCCCGACCCCCTCGGGACAAGCACAATTGTCAGACTGTTCACTTTACAAAATCTTTTAAGGTTGCAGTCAGACACACTTTTTCTCTGTCCCTGCTTGACGAATCACCCCCAAACTTTCAAGACATCAGCTGAAGTGAGTGGCAAACTAGTTTTGAAAATTCATCAAGGCACCAAAGTTATTAGCAAAACAAAAAACGCTTTGTCTACGGAAACTATGTCTTAACTATAACGACCTACTCCTAACTATAACTACCTATTGGCGACTGCCAGTAGGTAATACATACATACACAAAGATATCTTCTTGCCTATGAAACATTGCACGTTTAATAGAGATATTAAATAAAAGGCTATCAATAGCCTTTATAATAGAGACTTTGTGCTCTTTATGCAATACAAATTTAACCAACTGAATTTGATTCAATTTTTACATTTTAAAAACAGCTAAAATGCATTTCATATTATACAAAACACAACAAAAAGTGAAATCTGCAAGCCGGTGTTTAACCTAGTGCAAACAACATTTGTCCGCAAAGACAATGCAAATGGATTTCAAGTTACAGTATTTTGATTTTGCACTAGTGCAAAATATCTTATGTGGCTACAGCAGTTGTTACAGTTGGCTTCTGTATGTCTTATGTGCACTGCCCTTCAGAAAGGTATAATCTAGACATCATATGGCAGAAGCACACTGCTCCATCTAATACATACCTATCCTGCCCATGGTACAACTTTGATTCTGTGTCTAACATAACGTTTGATAAGTCAAATGTAAGTTTAATGCCAAAGAATAATGTAGATAAGAGGGAGGACCAACAAACCTATCATCAAAATGAGCAAGTCTCTTAACTTATGTAACATCCTTTCTAATGTACGAAGGCATCCAAAGAGCCCTTGATTGATTCCCTTCCCAGGTACCAGATTAGATCTCGAAACATTCCCATAGTTAAATTACATTATTAACGATGGAGGACGTCTGAAGTATGACTATGCTGTAAGTGAACTACCACATAGATAAAGGGCCCCCAGCCGTAGGTGACTAATTCCATTTAAAGGATTTTTTCACACCTCATTCTAGCAAAAGGGCAGTAACGAATGGAGTCAAGAGAAACAATGAATGAATAAAAGTAAATAAACACCCTCAAGATGGGAGGCTCACAAGGATCCAGTTGCAGCTCCTGTATAAATTTGAAAGACCGCTACTGATAGTTACTAATGAATGCTCACCCCTGTAGCTTCTCTGATTTAATAATTCAAAAAAACATATCTAAAAGAAACTGCAGCCTCAAAGATTGGGACCTATTTAAGGGACAAGAAACAAAGAGCCCTCGTCAGGTAAGTATAGACATGAAGGAACAGCCACTAAAATTATTTCACCATGTTACATTCAGAACTTAAGCCAAACATGCTGCAAAAAGACCCTGCTGCAAAACGACCTTAGGAAAGTCTACAGCTCTTAACCCACACCACGGTGAATGTTCACCAACCTATTAGAACACACCGTCCTTTCAGAAGAGTGTCTAGCTGACAGAACACCATAATTAACTTAAAACCAATCTCCCAGGTTCCAAGTATGAAGGCTTAAGATTCAGGACTTTGGAATGTAGAGGCTCTTCCCCTTTCTGAATAAGAAGATCTACACAAAGAGAAGGATGAATGGGAGGAAAGTGACTAGATTGAAAGTGGTTAAAGTACCATGGGACAATTGGGACCACCAAGGATTACCTATGCCGGATGGACTCAAATTTTCTGTATCACAGTATCAGCTTTGAAAGGAGTGCTAGAGGTGGAAAGGCATGATGGAGAGGGAATTCCAGTCTATCATCAAAGCATATCCGAACGATATCTGGAGAGGGAGCTACATGTAACCAAAAAAAAGGTAGCACTTTTATACAAGACAATGAAAACAGGTCTCTCGCTGTTAGCCCCTAATCCTGGAGACATTTGGACTTGATCTATAAAGGACATAAAGACAGCAAAAATCTTCATGTACAACGAACACCTTGGTTCGACTGCACATGAATCAACAGATACTCCACAGCTTTCTTAATATACATTGAAGCAGCACAGTTGAAGCACGGCTGGGTGGATAATGCCATCTTATTCACAATAATCATTGGCCCTCTCCTACGAATGAGGTATTCGAATTGGATCAGAATCCAAGCAAACAAATAATGCATTCGCTGCACAGATTCCTTGGTTGACTGCTTAGGTGTGTCAGGATATGAAGACTCCCTTAAATAAGCCTCAGACTTTTCTTGGAAGTCAATAAAATATTGATAGGTCCCGATTTATAAACTTGGCAGACGGGTTACTCTGTCACAGCAGTGACAGATATCCCGTCCGCCGAAATATAAATCCCATAGGATGTAATGGGATTCATATTTTGGCGGGAGGGATATCCGGCACCGTTGTGACAAAGTAACCTATCTGCCAAGTTCTAAACAAGCCCTTAGTGTTAGAAGCTTAAATCGAAGACGGAGTCAGCACAGAAAGTCTTTAAATCCAGTGCCATTGCAAATAATTTTGGACCCAAAAGTATAGCTGACACAGAAGTCGAAATCGAGAACAAAGCTGCAAGTATCACAAAAGTCACGGAATTCTATCAGAGGTGCCATGAAAACCAGAATAGTTACATCTTCATCATAATCTGCTGAATACCTGCTCTATCACAGTACATGCAACAGGAAAAGCAAGATTTGTTAAAAGCTCTAGCGCAGGATGAGGTTCAGATGATGGCTATGTACCTTTTTGCTCTTACTACTATGCTTCCTTCTAAGGCAATCCATGGCACTCTCTTTTGTGTTTCTTATGCTTTCTGGAGCGAGAAGGGCTTTTAGATCGAGAGTGGGGGCAAGATTACCACCTAACATTAGAGTTTGTCCTGCTTTTCATAAAGACAACCGTAGGTTTGGCCTCCCTGTCCATTATTGCCTTCAGAGCATATAAACAAAAAGAAGCACCATCATGGGACTGGCCCAAACACCACAGTGTGAAGATTCATGATCAGCAGCACATTGAATAAGGGCATAAAGCCCTAATATTTTGGAGTAGACACTGTCCCAAACATAACACAAACTCTTCTAATATGTTGAAAGGAATCCAAAGCACTATGGACCTTACTTCGATGAAGATGATAAAAAAAAAGAGGACTGTATCACCAATTGCTGGGGAACCTTTAATATGTGAGGTACTTCATTTCCATCAGTTGCAGTACTCTGTCCACAATGGCATAAAGCACCACCAGGCCCTGGCAGCATATGCTACTGAAAAGTTTCCAGTTCAAAACTGGTATCTGGGAAGGGGGGTTCAATTACAGAAGCAACAAGAAACAGTATTCATTACACACAGAATATAAATGAGTAATAACTAGGATTTTCTATGCTGTCCGTGATTGCTCAGGATTCTTTTACAGCATTACCATGTCGCTTTAAAGTGGCGTAAAAAGGACAAAGGATACCGGTTTGTTTTTAGAGTTCGATATGCTTGCAGGAAGTCAAAGTGAGTTGAATGAGCATTGTGCATCAAAGGTATGCACAATCCGAGTGGCCGCAGAAGATCTAGAATGGCCACAACATTCAACGGGCCAGACTGCAGAAGTGCAAGAAGAACACAACAGATGTTTGTGTTCATTTTTGCACCCCTGCGGTCCTTATGGATTACAGTATGAAGCTTGCACAGATCCTTCTGTAACAGCCTTCACACAGACATATATTTTGCACCCATTTGATGCCAAAAGGTTTTCTCATTTGCATAGGATTCGGCTACCTGCCAATATGTGAGCGCCATTGGCATGATGACCGTGCAGTACTACCAAGTGGCAGATTGCTCCCACCCCGAGGAGGATTTTGGCACTCCAAACAAGGGATACATTCTCTCGAGTACAAACGCCCTTGTGTGGATTTTGGACAGTGCACAACTGCTCAATGGCAATGGCCAATAGCAGAACTTGGGTTCATCATAAGGCAGAGCTAGATGCACAGGACTTATTTAGATAGGCCTGCCATTGCACACACGTTTCCTGAACTGCGCTTACCGTCTTTCATTAAGGCAGACCTTAGAGTGACTGTTAAAGTAAGCACACAGGGAAAACATCAGCTTATTGAGAGTATGAATGTATGCAACTTTATCTATTGAGTATGAATCCAGGTGGGAAGCACCTGAGCTTAATACAAGAGAAGTAAAGTATTAAGGATTGCTTACATTAGAAGAGAGGAACTCAACTAGGTAGCAGAAAGAGCCTATTTTCCTGGAGAAGCAGAAACCCAATGATTGTCAATAGGATTCTCAACAGGTGGAATTATGAGGCCTCGTCTCACCAATGATTGAAAAGTGGGGCGGGGTGTAAAGTGGCACAGATATAGTCATTGGATATGCTTAAATGGGTAAATAATATAAAAGGAGACTCATTGCCTATGAATCTATTGATTTTATTTGATATTCTAGGATTCGAACTGCAGATTTACATATTTTTACAAATCAGCCAAAACATGCAAATTTATGCTTAAGGTTTGGAGAGGTACATTGACTTCCAAAAGAAAATCTAGAGGAAAGAAGATCAGTTATACAAGCCTTGGGAACTATATGGGATAGACACACATGCCAGGACGAAGAAGCTGTTTATATGGCTCCCTTTTGGTCCGTCATATTGAAACACTTCAATAACCCGAAAGTATCCTAGAGACTTTCCATACTGGTGATCTCCAAAATCCTTCAGTAACCTAATAGGAGGAAACCAAAGCAGACATATTTGTGTTACTGAAAAACTGACAAGTGTATTAAATGTTTTAAAGGGAAAGGAAGCTAAGAGCAGAAATGAGCAGTAGCATTGCCTAGGAATAACTGACACATCCAGTTCAATAAAGTCAGGCACATGGGAGAGGCAGAGTGGGCTCTTTGCTTTGGTGTTCGTGGTTACCTGCTCCTACCATCAATCATAAATGTGGAATAAAAAAACAAAATCTGTATTTCAACATCATAGTCAGCTCGCTCTTGAATTACAATGCCTCCCCCTTTGTCTGCTGGTTTGAGTATGATCGATGTGTCACCTTGGAGCGTGTTCAAGGCTTGGCTTTCTTGTAGTGTAATGTTGTAAGCTGTGAATTGCTTGGAGTATTTCAGACCTTCTACACTGTTTAGAATCAGTTTCTCAAATGTAATCAGCTCTGGTGGCATCATCCCATTGGTAGGGTAGAAGGTGGAGGGTGGTCTCAGTCCTCCCACTGACTCTTGCGTGCCATATTCCGTATCTTTGAAAAACAGTTTTAGGCGGATTTTTCAAAAAAATTGGAAAAGTTCTGCCTTGAGATTGAAAAAGTTAGTCTTCTTTGTGATGACGAAGGAGAGACCATTGCTCAGTAATGATATTTCTGAGGAGGATAGTACGTTTCGATAGATTGAAAATAGGGATTGTGTCCATAGTTTCAGTGTGGGATTCTAATGTGGTTGGGGGGCCCCATTGATAAGAGTTTGTTCTTGGTCTGCCGTTCTCCCGGGTATTGATGCCAAATTCGCCTTTTGGATCTGCCTCCCCTGTCTAAAAAAGGTTAGGCTGGGTGATTGTCAATGCGACTTGGACCGGCTGCGGTATCTGAATCGCTGGACCCTCCCGAAGATTCAGAAAAGGTTACTGGCTGGTTTCTCTTAAATCTACCCCAGGTGTTCTGCCTGTTCTGGTTGGGAAAATGTGTATAAAAATCCGCTTTCAGATAGGGATAAGCCCGTTAATTGTTGAAATTTTTAATATCTTTGGACACTTTGTCTGCCTATTTCTTAAGTTCGAAGAAGTTGAATTCGTCAATAGATTTATTACGTTTGACTAGCAGTAGTTTGGCCTCGGCTACCCCGTCTCTACCAAGGAGTTCTTTTTCTAATTCTTCAATTTCTTCGAGTTTTGCTTTGGAATGTTCTATCGCTGTCTCAACGCCTAGTACCATCCAGTGGCGTGAGCATGTAATCGAGATCCCACAAAAACTGCCTTTGAATTTTGGGTCTTCTCTAAAAATCCCTGGCACGTTTCTAACCTGAAGGCCTTGTGGTATGATGCCTGCCCTTAGGTACTCTGTCAGCATGCATGCATGTAGTTCCGTTCTCAAGTGTTGCCTTTTCTAGTTTATCAAGGAGTTGCTGTCTGGGACTGGTAGAGTTACCGAGCACTCCACCGCCCCACAAAGGCCGCGCACCAAGACCAGTTATCAACTGCATCTTCGATCCTTCATTCGATTGCTCAATCACTACCGCCAGTGGTAAGTAGAGCATCGCAGCATCTGCCCGTACAGCCTGTGTATATTGACTAGTTCCCCACCTCATTACCATGCCTTTTCTGTCTCCCCCGGCTCCGCATTGCTGCATAGAACCCGGCTGGGTTCACTGTGAGTAAAGAACTTTTACTCTTTTCACACACATGGTTGGCACGGATCACAACACATGAATGAGCATAGTGGAACTCAGGTATATAATTTTCCCCCTTTTTAGCTGTTCATTCTAGTTACCTTGGTTGAACACTTGGTCCAGTCCTTACAACCAATTTTGTTCTTATCCCTCAGATGTCCCCCACACCCTTGGTCCTGATGAGACCCCTTATCCTTAGTTGGGTCGAAACGCCGTCGACAAATAAAGGAAGCGAACCTTTCAGACAGCGCTTATGATTGTATTGAGGTAATCTAAATTTTATGGTCAAGTTATGTTCCCTAGCGCGTACCCCACCGACTCCATGTACGAGGTTAAAGTGCATGTAACTTCCCTCCTGTGCCAGCTATGAAGACGCAAATACATTTGCGTCCAACGTTAACATGTCCTCTTTCAGACCCACCATGAATGGGTCGAATGGTCCGTTCCTAAGTATGCTATGCCAACGTCTTTTTGTAGTGTACTCCTACGTTTTCCAGCCCTGGCTGAAGTAGGCCCTGAATCTCTGCCACCGAGCCTCTTTTCTGGCTTCTGACTCCGAGAAATCTCTGCCCAGGCAGCCCCTGTACTCGTGAACTCTGACTTACTTTCAGCGCGGCCCCTCGCGCTCGGCTCAGCCTGCTGCCTGTCAAGATTGACTATAACCTTCGAGTTATCTGTTTCCCTCCCCGAAAATACATTCCTGCCTGCTAGCTTCAGTAAACATCCTTCCTCAGCTACAGGGCTAAAGGGCCGACCTGTCTCTGTGCAAGTAATTCATAGCTTCGTTGCCATGCTTCCATGGAAGGCCCCATGCCCCCACGCTTCTCATGCAGACACCCAGGCGCTTATACACGCATCCACAGCAAGTATAGAATAGCTTCTGCTCTAGAGACCTTTCTGCCCAGATAGCTTAGTTCCTAAACATCAGATATCAGATATGATAGAAGCACAAGTTGATCTGACATGCCAGACTTCCGTCTCTTTCCGTCAGTGTAAATGTCAAGTCCCCTGCACCCCTCCAATTACACGTCATGCAGCTGCGCGCGCATCCAAGCTTCCGATTTCTGCTGACATTGCCACATTTTCTGTTAGTGCCACCCCTTTGTGACACCTATCAGTGACGTTTCCAGAACACACCTCTAGTTCACGCCTCTTGATTACGCACATGTACTACGTGTATATTGTTATCTTGTCTTCTCTCAGCTGTTACGCCTTCTATACTATTTTCAATGGTGTACAATAAGTATATAAGCTATGTACTGTTAATAAAATGTTAGCGCGCTCTATCCCTTCTGACACCCTGTGTGGTGGTCAGAACATGATATCTTGGCCATGACCATTCCTTTTTAAGGAATAAAACCCTTAGAACTCTAACACCACGGACTCTGTCTTTTTTCACCCGATCTGAGTTATTATTGATTAAGTACCTACCTGCATAGAAATTAAGAGAGTAAATTATTTATTTACATCATTTTGGCGCCCGAATAGGGACCCCTCCCCCACCTCACGCGCCGGTTGGCGCATTGCAAACTCTGTCCCCTGCCATCAGTTAGATGGAACATACGCGTACCGGCAGGATTTCCTGCATCTCCCTCTGACCCACGGAGGTGACGAAGACTGCGATCAGTGCCCAGACGAGGCGGTGAGGAGTGCGGAGGATCCCGACCAGAGCCTAGCCGAAAGAAGCAAGGTCCGAGGTGTCAAGAGGCCCACCAGGTTTTCCGAAGTTTTCCGAAGTTTTCCGAAGTATCGAGTCGAGTCCAGTCGAGTTTTCCGAGGCCTTCTGTTTCCGTGCTTCCCGGTGAGTACCGTTGCTGGGTCGTATCTAGACGGGTTTGGGTACACAAGTCCGGTCTGCACTGTTTTTAGGCAGTGTATCTGTACTGTTTAGCAGTATATCTAGTATTCCGAATCTCTGAATTTTTGCACTGTTATACCAGTGTATCTGTATTGTTGAGCAGTACATCCAGTATAGTGGGGTAGTCATCTATGTTTTAAATGTTTTTGTGATTAATGTCGTGGTATGAATGTGACTGTTTTCTTGTGCATTATTGTGTGTTCTTGTATAACTAGTTACATTCAGAATTAAGTATCAAGGATCGAGCATTTCAGTATCAAGTAGGCACAATGCCGTTTTT
Source organism: Lissotriton vulgaris (assembly GCF_964263255.1). Lineage (NCBI taxonomy): Eukaryota > Metazoa > Chordata > Amphibia > Caudata > Salamandridae > Lissotriton > Lissotriton vulgaris. Next base: position 1,229,600,120 of record NC_141694.1, on the reverse strand, counting down.
CAACAAGTTAAAGCAGATAGGAACTAGGAAAGGGATGTTAGAGGAAGAAATTCCGATCCCCCCTAGGGACACTCCAGGTAATTTTATGTATAATAAACATGGCATAGACGCCATATTGTATCTAGAGTTATGGACCGATTATACAAAGCACCTAGAGGAAAGATACCGATGGCCAGTTAACGGAACATGGGATGCCGAGTGCATCATAAAGGTAGAAGAAGCATTACGGAAAAAGAAAGCCAGACAATCTCAGAAAGACGCCATAGAATTTTGGCGTAAGGAATCACATAAACGTGCTGAAAGAGCACTTCGTAGAGAAGACAGACTTAAAGAATCAGAAAAGGCCCAAGAAAACGAATTAGTTATTGAAGGAATTCGAGTAAAATCAGAACAAATAGATCGCATCCGAAATAGCCAAGTAAACAGCATGTATCTTTTGGCCGAGGGTACACCTGACGCCATTTCAGAAATACCGAAAAATTTGCCGTCGCCATTAGTTCCAACTAAAGTAATGCATAAGACTACTAAAGACATATTCCTAAATTCCTACCTAGAAGATGTAGCCCCAGCTTACACCAATCTGCCTGTTCGTGCCCTGCCTACTGACAGGGACGGGGGTGGCACTCCACCCCCAGGTCACGTTCCGCCGGTACCACAACAGACCTCCCCTGTTCCGCCAGCCCCACCACTTCCCGTACTCAAAACTGACCTACCGAAACCACGTTTGCCTGATCCACCTAAACGACAAATTCAAGTTCAGATACAGACTCCACAGGGAGGTAATGCACAAGCTTCTGCTTCAGGAGGTGCGACCGCGGGTCCTCAGACCCCGCCACCAACTCACAGATTCAATCTCAGAGGTATGCAGAGTCCTCTTACGTACAGGTCTCCCCACTCCTCTAATTCATCCCGCCTTGACACATTAAAAGAAAACATGTCAGTTTGCAGATATGATCCAGTACCCGGAAAGGACGATTTAATGATATTGGCATCATTACGGTTAAGATCTGCTACTGATAACTTGTTATGCTATGTAGGAATGAAGGAGCGTCTAGACAGAATATATGAGTTTGTTCAGACAGGGAAAGACCCTGACAGTATTAAGGATGCCATGGAGAAACAGAAAGTTGACATGCAAGCGCTGATACTACGATTTTTCATAAATTGTCTAATAAGAGAACGAGACAGGCCCGGAACAGATCAGAGTGAATTAGATGCATTGAACAAGTGGGGTCAAAATATAGCTGAAGGAAAACATGACAGACAGAATTGCATAGCCTCTATGTACAAGAAGATTAGGAAAGCAGTGATAGCAGTACACGAGAAAGGGAACGAAAAGGCTTCCTCCGAGGAGGAAGAAGAACAGGAAGAATCCGAAAGAAATGTAGGCACCATAGCATATGTAGGTAAGGGAACTTACCTTAGGAAGGGTATCCGTCCAGAGAGCAAGAGAGTTTTCTTCTCTGCCTTGACAAATCCGAATTCTGCTGAGCATCAGTTCCAGGAAACTGATAAAAGGCTTCGAGATCGAGTCGGGTACCATGTACTCAATTCTATGGATGAACAAGAACTAGCCCGATCAGCTGTATCATGGGCCGAAAATACAGACATATATAATGATGACACAGTAGCACAGACATTTCTGAACCTCTCCCCCGACGAACAGAAGTTAGCAGGTGTATACATGATTCAGCACCTTCTTATCAAATACAGAAAGCACTATTCTGATCCAGGTCCCTTACATGAAACACTAGAAGCACTACTTATGGATAGATGGAGAGGTTTAAGCACCAAACTAATTCAAATAATTCTAGAACAGCGACACAGATATAATACCTTTGTAAGCTCTGAATATGTTCCCGCCCCACCTCCAGAAAGGAAAATGTACCACATGCAATGCGGGGGTAGTATAGAAAGTCAGAACCCCTTACGAGAAGTGCACCCTGTTATGGGTGAGGATAAAACCTTGAAACGCGTGTATGTACACACGCCTCTGACTAAATTGGAACTGTTAGAAATGAAGAAACTAGTACCATGCCATGATAAAGACCCTGCAGGTTTTCATAGAGAGCTTAAAGACATGTTACTAATGGGGGATTACACGTATGATGATATCATGAAAATGTTGAAGGTATTATTGCCTACGGGTATATTCGAGAAACTGAAGGAAAAGGAATGGGAGGTGGGAGACACAAAGATTGCCTGGGCAGAAATAGAGGATGAAGAAAAGAAACGGGTCCCAGGGTTAGGCCTTGGGGACAAAACTAAAGCATTACCAGGTTTGATAGTACAGGTCCTGCCCAGATTATTGACAACTAGAAAAGAGGATTGGGATGCAATCTCGTCCTGTAAACAGAAACATGATGAAGATACTAGTGACTTCTATTCAAGATTCGAGAAATGTTTTATTATCAATAGTGGCCTCCAGCCAAGTAGCGAGTCGTACCCGCATCTTTTTGTATCAAAGTTAGTCGAGAATTCCTTACCGTTAGTTAAAAATCGAGTGTACAAGGTCGAGAGTACATGGCAAGCAAATACGCCATCCCAGATGTTACAGATGTTACAATATCATCAGAACAGAATTAGAGAAGAACAAGATCAGGAACAGAAACGTATGAAAGACACAAAGATGAAAATGTTGGTAGCTCAGACGGTCCCATCCGACGGTCACAGAAAGGGTACGACCCAGACAAGTCACACTGCAGCTCCCGTTAAAGGGACATGCAATTATTGCAAGCAGCCAGGTCACTACGTACATGAATGCCCAGTTCTGAAACATAACATAGCGACAGGTAAAACTAAAGAAAGACCGCATCCGCCTAGACAAGACCATAACCAGCATCAGTCTTCACAGAATACACAGAGTACACAGCCTATGCATGCTTCTTCGACTCCAGCACAGACCGTAGCAGTACCACAGCCACAGCCCATTGCCGCAACTCAGCAAGTTTCACAGCAGATGTACCAGTATGCCCAGTCCGCTTACCCCGAATATTCCCGATATACATGAAACAGCCTAGAGAGGGAAGGTGGCTTGCCTCTTATTGAGATTCCTGTAGATCAAGAAGGTCCTTATGTACACAGTCAAGTATTGGGAAAAGACAGAAAGTTTTTAATTGACACAGGGGCAAGTCGCACTACAATCAGTCATGATGAAGTTCCAGGGGCACCCCTCTCAGGCTCACAGAATGTTTCCCTGGGTTTTTCAGGACAACCTATTGTAAATGAAGTATCCGAACCAGTCCCCCTGGCTGTGGGTCCATTATCGCGTGTTACAGACTTGTTACTTACTAAATCATGTCCAGAAAATCTGTTAGGAATTAAAACCTTGAAGGCTCTAGGAGCTATAATATGCTGTTCCCCGGAGGGAGTTAGACTCTTTCTGCGGGATTTCAAGGGTCATTATGTTCTGCGTGAATTTGATGTCAGATTGAAAAATGTACCAGATTACTTGTGGGCAAAAGGCCCAACTGATGTAGGCTGTATGCACATTACACCATACCGCGTTACACTCAAGGCAGGTGTTGTATTACCCAGAATCAGACAATACAAGTTACCACCCGATGCTGTAGTGGCTTTACTGAAAATCATTGAAGAGCTCATTGCCCAAGGAGTGGTTGTCGAGACCGACTCCAATATCTGTAATTCACCCATCATTCCGATTCTTAAACGTACTGATCCCAATGCACCGCCAGTATATCGGCTGGTGATTGATCTTCGAGAATTGAATAAATGCATTATTCCACAGTATCCTGTGGTCCCCGATATCTCCTCTCTATTGACTGCTATTGATTCAGAAGCAACGTTCTTTACTGTAATTGATCTCAAGAACGCCTTCTTCAGCGTGCCTATTGATCCAGAGAGCCAATATCTCTTCGGATTCAGTTTAAATGGACGCAGCTTCAAATTTTCACGCGCACCTCAAGGATTCACAGAAAGCCCCAGCATCTATAGTCAAGCACTGAAAAGACAACTAGATTGTATTCAAATGCCAGTCAACACCGCTTTACTGCAATACGTCGATGATCTACTGATCACCGCACAAAGTGAGCCCGAATGTGAAAAAGCATCACTGACAGTTTTACACTTTCTGGCCGACAAGGGACACAAGGTGTCTCCTTCGAAGCTACAATTCTGTGTTCAGCAAGTTGTGTACTTGGGTCACTTGCTGTCCAAAGTGGGGAGACAGCTCACTCCCGATCGCATTCAGTTAATTGCAAATATGCCACAACCCCAGACACAAAAGGAAGTGCGGGCCTTCATAGGCCTCACCTCGTACTGCAGACAATGGATTCCCCAGTATGCATTTCTAGCCAAGCCACTCATCCAGTTAACGACACAGGAGGCAGCGACTTCGACTGCCCTCCCTTGGACTCAGGAACATACACAAGCTTTTGAAGACTTAAAGAAAGCATTATGCCAAGCACCAGTTTTAGCAACACCATGTTACAGCAAACCGTTTACACTTTTTGTTACAGAACGTGATGGTACAGCGTTGTCTGTCCTCACTCAAGATCAAGCAGGTTCACATAAGCCTTGCGCTTATTTTTCTAGTACATTGGATTCAGTAGCCCAGGCACTCCCTGCGTGCTTAAAGTCAGTAGCAGCAACAGCGTTAGCAATAAGACAAAGTGACTCAATTGTTCTAGGTCATCAGTTGACTGTTCAAGTTCCACATTCTGTAGAGGTTTTGTTAAACAGAACCCAGACTCAACACTTAACTATAGCACGACTGACAGGTTATGAATTAACACTATTTCAGCCACACATAGAAATGAGACGCTGTGGCATCCTGAACCCAGCAACACTGTTACCCACAAGTATGACAGATTCAGCCCCGCATGATTGTATAGAAATCATTAATGCAGTAACAAAGCCTAGACGAGATTTAACAGATGTTCCACTGACAAATCCAGACCTGACACTTTATGTGGACGGTTCATGCATGAGAACAAGTACAGGAGAATTAGTGGCCGCATATGCTGTGACCACTGAAACTGAAGTTAAAGAAACACATCGTATTGACACACTGTCTGCTCAAGCAGCAGAGCTCATCGCTCTGACCCGAGCTTGTATTCTAGCCAAGAACAGAAATGTTAACATATACACTGATTCCCGTTATGCCTTCGGAGTTGTACACGACTTCGGAGTCCTCTGGCAAGAACGAGGTTTCCTGACCTCTCATGGGACCAAGATTCAACACGGCCCCCTCATTCAAGCACTGTTAGAAGCAATACATTTGCCCTCGGGCATATCAGTCATGAAGTGTAAGGCACATACTAAGGTTACAGATTCTGTTTCCCAGGGTAACGACCTGGCAGACCAGACAGCAAAACATACAGCACTGACTCACACCCAGATTACTGATGTGACAAAGACAATAGTACCGACAAAGTGTATGGCAGTTAGAGATCCCACCCTAGACGTAATTGACATTCAGACACATGCTACTCCAGATGAAATAAAGAAATGGACTGAACTAGGAGGGATTCAGACAGATCAAGGTTGGGTGACGAAGGGAAAATCTATATGGTTTCTCCCCGACTCAATGGTTCAAGTCATGATAAACACAGCACATAGCCCGGCACATCTAGGAGAGAAAGCGATGTTAGACAGTTTACAGAATCTCTGGCACAACAAACACTTACGAGCAGCAGCAAAACAGAAAGTGCGTACTTGCATGATCTGTTGTCAGTTCAATCCAGGTAAAAGCGTCCCTGTAGAGCAAGGTGGATTTCATCCTCCCGATCACCCTTTTGAAGTCCTCCAGATGGATTATATCCAGATGGACCGCTGTCGAGGTTTTAAATATGTTCTCGTAGTTGTCTGTGCTCTGTCCCGCTGGACCGAAGCATACCCAGTTCCAGACTACACTGCTCCGACCACTGCCAAGCAGCTGGTTCGTGAATTCTTCCCACGGTACGGTTTGCCCCGTGTCGTGTATTCAGATAACGGACAGCCATTCTCGTCCGAGTTGATGAAACAGGTTTCCCTTTTGCTAGGATATCAGTGGAGGTTCCACTGTGTCCGACATCCCGAAGCAGCAGGCCTTGTAGAAAGGCATAATCAGACACTAAAAATCCGCCTTGCAAAGATCTGTCAGGAAAAGGGGGTCGACTGGATAGTCGCCCTGCCCGTGGCACTATTTTACATGAGAATGGTCGCCCACTCGAGATCAGGGCTATCCCCGTACGAAGTGGTTTTTGGCAGACCACCGAATATGTGGGGGACGCCCATTCCGAAGAAAATCACTGATGTTGATTGCAATATGTTGACAGATTACCTTGCCTCCTTGATGTCTGCACTCCAATCATGTCGTTCACAGGTTGCCGCAGCCTTCCCTGACAACACTGATGTAAAGCCGCACGAGGTCCGTCCTGGGGATCTGGTACTCGTCCGGAATTTCGACCGGAAAAGTCCGCTGGAGCCCCGCTGGAAGTCCCCGAAGACCGTTCTTCTCACCACGAGGACCGCCGTGAAGATAGAGGGGAGAAAGGGGTGGGTCCACACGAGTCACATCAAACTTTGCAATGAACTAAAGAACGGACTAAAACAGGACTCTGACTCGTCCACCCCCACCAAAGACTGTGTTGAAAGAAAAGACTTTACAGTGTCTGAACGAGAAAAGACTCCCCAAGAACAATATCGTATGAAACTCCGATCTAGCAAGTCAGACAGTTTAATTGTTTAAGTCCTCCCCTAGGTGAATCGGTTAAATAGTTTCTGACATGTATCCCCTAGATCGAGATAGAGAGAGAGAGAGACAAGTCAAAAGAAATACATACTGTAAATCACTGCGTAGTCACTGTATAGTGACGTTGTTAATAATGTTTTTTCTAAGTATTCTAATTATTATTGCCAGCATTCTGCTACCTATATATTGGCCTATTTTCAGGCGTGAACAATCTGTTTACAATGTCTCTGCTGAACACACTTTTAGTGAATTACCTGCACATGAACTCTCTTACAGGCTTGCGTTGCGTAACAACACATTCATTAGTATGTTACACCACTCCCATCAGACAAATAATGCTACCGACTGCTGGATATGTGGCCGACTCCCTCCCTACCAGAATTACAAGGGAGCTCTGCCCCTCTTTCCGTACCCGTTCACTCACAATGGCTCCTGTGGGGCATGGTTTAAAATAATTAATTCCTTAGATCCTGATATTGCTGTTTTCGATGGAGGCTGGGTTTGGGGAAACTTGAACTCAGTTCTGTTAGATGTCTGTTACCCTGACAAGGAGGGACTCCCCACTCGAATAGGAACTGATCTAGAAAATGAAGTATATGGATTAGGTAACTACACAATTAGTCTCATGATCCTTACTGTTGAATCCGAAGCCGCTCCAGTTCTGCCCCATATGTTAGTATTACCAGTCACAGGTGAATTATGTGTTAGCAAGAAAGGTTCAGTACACGTAGGTCATAGTAAATGCACTACTGTGGTCGAATTCAGTGATCATGGTAAATCGTCTTTCAAAGCTATCAGTCACTCTTATTTTGTTTGTGGTCATACCGCATACATACGTTTGCCTCCAGATTGGGATGGTACCTGTTATATTGCATTCCTTCTGCCACCTGTTTTTCTAGCTCCCCCAGATTACCATAGAAATACGAATCTAGTACCGAATAGATCCAGAAGAGATATCCCACTTGTCGACGACACAGAAACGGCATGGGAACAGTACACTGATTTCAATAAAGGATTCTTTTTCTTTCTAGGACCTGTCCAAAACAGTAAATTAATACGTAGATTAACTAGAACACTTGAAGCAGTAGTACATGAAACTGCCTCCGCCTTAGGTAACTTAACAGAGGAGCAATCTGCTATGCGGGTTGTTGTCCTTCAAAATCGCCTTGTTATTGACGTCATCTTGGCAGATAGAGGTGGAGCCTGTAAGATCATCGGGTCAAGTTGCTGCGTTTTCATCCCACAAAATGCACCATCTGTTTATCAAGCTATTACCCGTCTGCATAAAATTGCGAATCAGATACATCAGAATCCAGGCACCTGGACTTGGTCCGGTTGGTTCTGGACAACGTTAACAGCTTGGGGATGGAAGATCTTATCATTCCTAGGCATTGGCCTTGTTATAGTATTCAGCTGCTGCCTGTGCCTACAGTGTGGGCCAGCGATATGTGGACTGTGTGCCACATCGTGCATTGAACATTCCAGTTTTCTCTCAAATAGTCAAAAGAAGAAAGATGAACATATAATGTTACAAGAACAGACTGATCGATTCATGAGGATCGATATATCATGAAGGGTCCGTAGGGAACAAGGAGGGAATGAGGTAATCTAAATTTTATGGTCAAGTTATGTTCCCTAGCGCGTACCCCACCGACTCCATGTACGAGGTTAAAGTGCATGTAACTTCCCTCCTGTGCCAGCTATGAAGACGCAAATACATTTGCGTCCAACGTTAACATGTCCTCTTTCAGACCCACCATGAATGGGTCGAATGGTCCGTTCCTAAGTATGCTATGCCAACGTCTTTTTGTAGTGTACTCCTACGTTTTCCAGCCCTGGCTGAAGTAGGCCCTGAATCTCTGCCACCGAGCCTCTTTTCTGGCTTCTGACTCCGAGAAATCTCTGCCCAGGCAGCCCCTGTACTCGTGAACTCTGACTTACTTTCAGCGCGGCCCCTCGCGCTCGGCTCAGCCTGCTGCCTGCCAAGATTGACTATAACCTTCGAGTTATCTGTTTCCCTCCCCGAAAATACATTCCTGCCTGCTAGCTTCAGTAAACATCCTTCCTCAGCTACAGGGCTAAAGGGCCGACCTGTCTCTGTGCAAGTAATTCATAGCTTCGTTGCCATGCTTCCATGGAAGGCCCCATGCCCCCACGCTTCTCATGCAGACACCCAGGCGCTTATACACGCATCCACAGCAAGTATAGAATAGCTTCTGCTCTAGAGACCTTTCTGCCCAGATAGCTTAGTTCCTAAACATCAGATATCAGATATGATAGAAGCACAAGTTGATCTGACATGCCAGACTTCCGTCTCTTTCCGTCAGTGTAAATGTCAAGTCCCCTGCACCCCTCCAATTACACGTCATGCAGCTGCGCGCGCATCCAAGCTTCCGATTTCTGCTGACATTGCCACATTTTCTGTTAGTGCCACCCCTTTGTGACACCTATCAGTGACGTTTCCAGAACACACCTCTAGTTCACGCCTCTTGATTACGCACATGTACTACGTGTATATTGTTATCTTGTCTTCTCTCAGCTGTTACGCCTTCTATACTATTTTCAATGGTGTACAATAAGTATATAAGCTATGTACTGTTAATAAAATGTTAGCGCGCTCTATCCCTTCTGACACCCTGTGTGGTGGTCAGAACATGATATCTTGGCCATGACCATTCCTTTTTAAGGAATAAAACCCTTAGAACTCTAACACCACGGACTCTGTCTTTTTTCACCCGATCTGAGTTATTATTGATTAAGTACCTACCTGCATAGAAATTAAGAGAGTAAATTATTTATTTACATCAGTATGGAGTGGCTGTACTATTCTCTAGTCTGCATCACAGAACGGTCGCTTCCTTGAAAATACAATTGTTTAGAAACCTTGTAAATACTTTCACCTTATGTCACTCAACTGTTGTTCTTTGGTTCTTCAAATACACTGGGGACACTTCGCACCGTAAAAATTTATTTTGTACATTGTATGTGCTATTTTTTTTTTTAATACAATACAAATTTAATTTTCAACCAAATCAATGGTATTAAGAGCCTTTCATCTCTCTCTAGCATCCCCACAATCCTCAAACTGAGATTGCTATTATGCTTTGTTTTTACTATAGAAAGTAAATGTATTACCCCACTGGAACCACTGTTTCCTATATAAAGTATACACCCTGGTTCCTAAGTGAGTAGGGTTCCCTTGTTCTTTCCTTCCGAGGGTGGAAGATGGAGCAGGACAGAAAGAAAAGGGAGGGCACAGCCTGGTTAGACCACGCACAGCTCCACACAGCCCCCACACCCCGGCAAGTAATGGCATGCCGACCTTGGAGAACAATTACTGATCCTTCCTCCCACAGGTGGTCACAGCTAAGGGTAAACTAAAGCGACCTGAAGGCGGCTGCTGAGGCTGAAGACTAGGAGGTTTGGTATCGGGTAGCTGCTATGAAGTCCCTGAGAAGGATGTCACATATGGTTCCTGATGCATCCCAAAAGACCATTTTTCAATGCTCTTGTTACCTCAAAATTGGACCACACTAACAGCCTTTATCTGGTCTTGCCATCTTACCTACGGCAGCGGTTGCAGACTAACCAAAATGCAGTTGTGCGCCTTATTCTTAAGATTTCTATACGGCAGTCAGTTTTGTACATCTCCGCCAGCTAAACTGGCTTCAGTTGCATCAAATTCAAGGTTCTAATATTTGTCTACAGAGGTTTGGAGACTAAGGAACCTCTGTATTTGGGATATAAACGTAAGGACACCATATCTCCACATCACTGTCTTTTTTAATCCGTCGGCATGATTGATCCCATTTGAATTCATAAAAACATGGAATGTTCAGTCTGCAAATTATTGATATACATATGATGTTATGGGAGAAACGTCGTCGTAAATTGACCACAGTCACCTTTCCATGGCATGAGCAGGTCACATTCACGAGTAAATATGTACATGATTAACCCCTTCCATGCTGATGACGAACCCCAGCCGTCATGCACTACGGTGCTCGTGTGCTGATGACGGCTGGGGTTCGTCACGGCCCGCCCCTGTTCGTGCTGTTTACAGCACACCAGGGGAATCGCGGCCGCATGGAAAGGGTTAATATGAACAGATCTCTCGCCGGCACGGAGTATAAAATATAATGACAAATGAAGTTTGTGTGAGGAATGTAATGGGTTTCCTCTATTTAGGAGACCATACAGGGCCCCTTTTTCAACCTCGTTTTAGTATCCTAACAGAAACAAAAAATGTTTTTTCCTCTTCGCCCCCACCCCCTACGCACGAGTATTCTCGTGGATGTTAGGGACACATGTAATGCATAAGTGTAATAATGCAAGAAAATGGGCACAACATTCCTTTTTGTAAATTATTGCCACTATAATGTAAAACTGTATGATGTAGTATACATCACAACACTTAGTACCATGTATATTTTATTTTAATTCCAGCCCTGAAGAGTCAGAGTGATCTGTACTCTGATGAAACACGTGTCGGCTGGCATGGTATAGCTTGAGCAATAAAAAGAAAATATTGCTCTCACAAGAAGAAGTGGACATCATTCCTTATGATCATACTGTTTGAACTGACATTTACACTACTTTGTGCTTGAATTTAATCGAGTGTGTGCATGGGAATTTGTCTTTTATAAACGTAAGGCTTACTGTCAGGGTACATCCCAGATGGCTAACTCACTGAAGTTCCTGCTAGTACTGAGGGAGGGTCCTTAGGGCTAGGCGCTGTCGGAGATCCTTTACTTTTCCTACGACAAAACTTAGGAATTCTTTCCAACAACTCTTCGTTTTGTATTTTTCAGAAATTATGTTTAAGAAAGGTCTGTTTAATGCTTACTCCAATGTACAGATCTGCTAGCCAGTTTATTTAGGTGGTCCTGTTGTCAACGCTGGGATGCTCCTTCAAGGGTTGCTGCATTCTTTCTGAATGCCATTGTACTGTATTGTCTCCCTGTGGGCCTAGACGTTGTCTGTTGGATCCACTAGACTGATCCCTAAAGGACTGTGGTGACTGTTGAGCTGGTAGGCCTTAATGCTGCCTGTACGAAAAGCACCAAGCGATGCCTAGAAAGAGGCAAAATAGTTGAGGAAACTACCTTGTGGGTATTGAATGACCGAGGGAGCATGCTGCAGCTCTACTATCTTTAATGCATGAGGCCAGTCGTCCTTCTCGCGAAAGAGGTAAGACCAGTCAAAAGCCATATCCACGAGCAATGCTGGAACATCACCCCAGAACCCAGGGGAAATCATCAACACATGGCACCAGGGCACCTCACTAGTACCGGCCACTCTGCCTAAGCACTCTGTTGAGTCCAGTCCTGACCAGATAACATGCTTGGCTGCATCCTGGCCATCTTGGACGTTGTGCGACAAATTAGCACATGATTCAATCAGGACTGTTGGTAAGATTTCAGGGGTCTAATCCAAAAAATCATGGGAGTACATGCCTAGCAAACACCTGCCATTGCCTGTTCTAAGGGCATGGCTAGTGGAAGAAAATAAATCCTCTTCCCAAATGCCTCAATTCTTTTCGACTTTACCTTCAGGGGCGGGTGTAGGGTAGTAGGAAAAGAACTGTATTTAATCCTGCTAGTGATGGGATGTACCACCTCACTCTAAGGAAAAGGCAGGGCCACCAGGACCGGATCTGTGAAGACTTGGCAGCTGTCTACAAGTAGGCAAGAGCAGGCAGGGATATTTGAATTGCCCATCTGGGGGCCTGTTAGATCGAGCCTTGTTGAATGGCAGTGGGGATTCAGCAGAGGATTGTCAAGATTGTAACATGTTGTAATGTACTTGTTACTCAATGCATCCACCCCATCGAGGTTCTCTGCCTTCGGCTCAGCCTATGGTGAGGTCCTTTAGAATGTTGTGTGTTTGTATTGAAAGGAGAATGAGTTGGTGTGGAAGGGCTGAGCAGTGAGGAGGCTGCTCCTGGTGGGGCACTTTTATGGGTCAGATTAACATCCTGTAACTTGTAACCTATGAAGTAATCTCAAGAATAAATCTACTACCTTTTCTAAAAGACTTGCCTGCGCATCATTCTTCGTTTTAACATACCACCTCCACAATGTCACCATTTTTACTACAACAGAAGGCAATTATTGATATAAAACTTCGGCCACCCATCTAATGACCATGGTGAGTGAAGCAGACTCTTTTGTGGAAGTGCAATGGAGTGAGACCAGCCATGTGTCAGGGGAAGTGTCAAGTCCATTGGCCTCTTGTAAAGTCATCTAGAAATTGTCATCATCATAATGATGGGCAAATTCATCCCCACAATCACCATTATCGCCAAAAGCTGGTTGGTTGGCACTGCTTTCTCTGAGTCAGAGTGAACTTGGGCCAGGTGTATAAAGAATTGTTCATGAAAGCAGTCTCGGCCAAGGTCGAGACGAATTCTGTTCAGAGGCTGACAGAAACGGATGCTGCCCGCCTCTTGTGTCTATGGCATCAGTGCTGGTGTTAACGCAGAAAGGAACCAGCATGGATCATGGTGCCGGGTGTAAAGTCAGCTCTTAGGAGAGAGCTGAATGCGAAACGGGATCAGTGGGTAAAAAAGGAGCTGGGGGAGGGGGTGGATCTGCCGGTGGTAACTCGATAGGAGGTCTCTGCGAATCCATGAGACCTGAAGGGCTCCAGAGGGAACTGGAAGAGTGCCAAAGAGGTGGAGCACAAATCTGTTATGGCATTGTTAAAGAACTTAACAATTTAAATGCATTGGGACAAGATGCTGAATTGGCTCCTTGAAAGGGGCCTGGAAGCAAGACTGCAGGGCACCTTGATGTCCTTGTCAAATCTTGAGAGTGGCAAGGCTGGGATGAGGTCCACCTGGACTTATTCTGATTCTTTGTCTTCAAGGTGAAGCAGGTCTTACATGGCTTCCTGAAGGGTTTGGAGACATTCAGATTGACTTAACAGTCACAGATCACCTTAGTATTAATCAGGGCACACTCCACGCATGACTAGTAGTTGTGGCTGGACCACAAACACTATAGGCACCTTTTGGAGGTTAATCACAGATAGTGGTCTGTAACATTCCCTGAAAGGACTTAAACCCTGTCATTTTATAAGGGGATATTTCCCTTGCAGACTGGGATTTTTGTTTGCTAGAAAAAAGCTTAGCTGACGAGAAAAAGGTAGAAGCTAGCTCTGGATCCTTATAAGGAGGAATACAAAGAAAGAAAAAGACGCAGAACTTCCACTGTTCGTGTTTCACAGGTTACCATGCCGTTTTTTTTGGTCCCTTCTGAATATTCATCGGAATTGACAGACCATTCCAATACATGCTTGAACTAAAGAAACTTTCCTGCTCACACTATACTTCACAAAGACAGGTTTTTGAGCCCTGAAGAAGTCTCATTTTTGAGACGAAACGCGTTGGCTAAAAAAAGAGGCTATGAAAAGAAAATCTGCTGTGAATTGGATCGTTTTTCTACTGTTGAAAATCACAATAAAGAATTGAAAGTATACTACTATCAAGTTCGGACCTGTTCATTTGAAATGGACTCTAATTATTGATTGAAGGACACTAACTATTATGGAAAATACTTCTTGATGGGTGCGGATTCCACAATCTGTGTTTTGTATTTGGACTTTGACCTTAAAGGAACAGATAGGGTTGTGTTCCTTGGTTTCCCAAGCACCATCACAATATTTGTAAGTCACAGGCCATAACAGGTGCAGGTTCTTTGCCTCAACCCTTTTGTCTGCAAGTGATTGGGTGGCACCTATATGCCGTTCCGGACGTCAGTTCCAGGGTAGAGCCTAACGATGCCACCTGCTGGCGAGCAAGGGCTGTGCAACAAAAATAATCTTCCGGATCCAGTCTGGTGCCTGAGAATATTCTAAAAGGTGAGGAATCTGTGATTCAAAGTATCCATCTACATACTTCTATAATTTTCTTTTAAAATTGAACAGATTTCCCTGAGCCCATCCTAATGGAAATCATGCCTGGAGTAAACAGTTAGGCCAAGTTAATTAATCTATTAATTCAAGGGCCCCAACTAAACAACTGTCCCATTCTCTGAGAGTAGTCTTCTCCAGGGAGAGGAAAGGAGCAGCGATGAAATCTCCACAGGTAACATGCTCCAACTGGGAACGAGTGGAGAGTGGGCATATGCTTGGCTCCAGTCACCTGGGAGGGGTTACTTTGAAGTTAAGAAACTAGCCATGGTGGGCAAAGCTTAGCCCATACAGAGAGAACCTCCATTGTTCCTTGCGATCTTGATGCTTTCCAGGAAGCTGTACAGGTAAGCCGGACAGACCGTGGGCTTCTACATGTAAGCAAAAGTCAAGGGTGTTGGGGTGATGTGGCATTTCTAGATTGGACAGAGACTCCCATCTTCTAGAAACCTCCACTTTAAAGCACTTACACATGGAAGAACCTCTGTCTCGAGTGGAGGCGCACTCTGGATTTGTACAATTATTGGGGACTACAGAGCTAGGGCCATTAGCTCGCTTTCTTCCTCTTTGTGCCAGAAGAGGGTGGACTTGGTAGGGACTGAGAATGTAGTGAGTCCCTTTGGAATTCTGTGGAATGTTCCTGGTTTGTTCACTCCCTAAAAGAAAGTACTGCAGAAAACGCAGGCACTCTGCCAGTGATAGGCGGCTCTAGTTGCTTAGGGAGAGCATATAGAGAGAGAAGTACAGCTTGGGAACCCCGGGGTACGGCCTATGTCAAAAGACTACAAATGGCTGGACAGGAGGGCAGGTTCCAACTCTTACATACTGCGATATCTGTTTTTTTTTTAATGACACAGGAGAAACCCATGAGCTGGTGGGTCTTGGCAGGTGAGCAAACTGGAAAAAACCTTGCGCGCCATCTCTGAAACAAGCCCCCTGCTGGTGCCAGTGACCCAGAGAAGGAGTGTGTGCCCCCTGCAGCAAGGACAATGCCCCAGCACTCACCTCCTCCTCGGAGGCCAAAGAATATCAGTGCAGGCTGTGTAAAGGAAGAAAGCAAAACAGTTGACTCACAAGCAGCACGGAGGAACTTATGCCGGCATCTGGCAGAGTCAGTCACTGCACAACCCCATGTCTCACCTTGTGATGAGCATGCATGCTCAGGAGGGCAAGCGAACCACAGATGCAGCAGCAACAGAGGCGTGTCAAACATTACAAAGTGAATATTTACCTGACTCAAACATAGCTGCATTACATTTTAAGCAATAGGAGGCCTATTGCAGGCAATCTTCTTTCACAGGCAATCATATCTGCCCTCAAAGTCCAGTTATTGCTTTCAAATATCCAGGCACAGTCATGTACAACAAGATATCTCCATATGCTGATATGAAATTTCACATAAGGTCATTCTCTGCTCAACTGCAGCTCTACAATGGTCAGGTGCCTTTATAATATGCCCATGAATAACCTTTACAGGCTTAGGAACTAGTATTAGTGGAGGGATGTGTATATGCATTTAGGACACTGGAAGCCAAGAGGAGGAGGATATTTGTATTTAGCTCTCCATTTGGTACATAATCACCAATCCACCCTCCCTGACAAATACACCATTACAAGGCACTTGACTGCTGATACTTTACAAAACCTAAATACCATATACACCTTGTTGTCTGTCCAATGCTTAAAGTTTAATCCAATTAAAACTCAATGTATTCTCATTAATGCTTCAGACCCAAATCCAGGTCATGCTCTTCAATACAAACCTAGTTCAGTACTGCCCCCAACCTCACAACTTGCACCATGTTACCTGTCTTTTAAATAGATATTTGACTTTCCTAGATAGAGGAAAATAATAATGATTTCCACGTCACCCCCTGCCCAACACTATTTGCTCTACAATGGAAGCCCTAGTCAAGATTCACATTGCTAACAATAATACTCAGCCCATGACTCTCCCCCTTTCAATCCTGAATATAAACTATGGAGTAGCCCAGCTGTTTTATAGATTATACACAGTTTAGATATTGCAATGTCCTACTCTGCCTAAATAGAGTAGGGGAAAATTGTTTATCTCAAATACTTTTTTGATTCTTTTTCATTTTTGTACATAAACTTCCGTTGAATTGTTAGAATATTTACACAAACTACACCCATGCAAAAACAAAATAGCTTTTCCAATGCAAATGTACATTCCAGATGTCTAGCAGCAGTAGTTTTCTTGCTCTTTTAGAAAGTATTACCCTCAACAATACATTGCAAATTAAAAACAAGTAGATATATGAGTAATGAAATGAAAGCTTGATGTGGTCAGCATTACTGTGAAGTATGTGAAAAGTTGGGATAGGAATACTTCGTGATTCACAATTTGCAGTCCCATATTTCTCCTAAAAGAACAGGATAATTGTTTAGAAAATGTTTCCTGAGCTTATTGTACAGCCAGTAATTCTCTGGGCTTGAAATAGGAGAAGGTGGATGGAAGGCTTTGTCTTAGAAGTGGTATTAATGCTACACAGTCATCTCCATCCTCTATGCTATGATTAGTTTGAATCCGGTCAACGAGATTGGACTGGTCTCTATGATTTATGCCAATCTTCCTCAGGACTGGGTAGTTGGGTGAGCTAGTTAATTTTTTTAATTCAGATTTTTGCCTTACAGGATTGAGGGGTTATGTCATCTTCTGATTTAGTTCCTACTTGTTTATGTCTGGTTTCTTGAGTGGAGCGATTTTCTCTTCTTGTTATTGCCTTAAAGGCTTATGCTTTTGTCTGGAGTTGCCATCTAGCAGTCAGGTCTCTTCAGTGTGTTTTCTCTCGCTGTATAAGCGTCAAATCA
The DNA here is from genome assembly GCF_964263255.1 of Lissotriton vulgaris. Lineage (NCBI taxonomy): Eukaryota > Metazoa > Chordata > Amphibia > Caudata > Salamandridae > Lissotriton > Lissotriton vulgaris. The sequence goes on along the minus strand of NC_141694.1, from coordinate 1,229,582,680 downwards.
ATTCTCATACCACCGAAGGTCAACCCACATGCAACCATTACTCCTAATAACCAAAACAGAAGCATGATATCAGACCTACCCTCAAACAACTAAACGTCCAGATTTAAATGCATAGCCACTGAAAGATTTCCAAGACCAAGTACAAAAAGAAGGAAATAACTTGTAGAAAAACTCAGTACCTCAACTCCTCAACTTCAGTAGCATCATCCTTGTAAGATTAAAGATGCCAATAAGGAACATTTGGAGTCTGCAAAATGGGTCCAATAATCCATCTACATATACATCCAGGCCCTAGAAAAAAGTCCTCTCATATCTAATTCCTTTAATTTTACAACTTGTGTGAAAATTCACACTATATCCATCCTCACCCACTACTCTGTTCTTCACCTCTTGCATCAGTCTTTTTTCAATGAATGTAATCGAATGCTTACGTATTCAAATGAGCTGCACAAATGCCATAATGTATCCCAAACTTCACCATATTTGTGATGTACGTCTTTGTTCAATGTAAAGCTCTCCTGTTGCTCCTTTCGGCTAGGTGTCCCCTATGTATTGCCCATCACAATAAAAAGAATTGCATTTTAGGGATGATTTGTTGCTTCAGCACCAACCGGTCATTGAAGTCCACTAGTAATTGGCTCCCTTTATGCTTACAAGCAAAGCCATCAACATATTATTTCTCAGAAGAGAGAAAACGTTAACTATAGCAATTGGGCTGATACTGAAATGTATCTAGGATACTCCTGCTATCACTTGTCATATTGAAATCTTAAACAAATAATTGTAATATGTATTCAATGTATTTGTACGATTGGGATTTTACTAATTAAAAAGTTAATAATCTTTAATAGTACTACAAATAAGGAAAGGCAACAGATTATTCCAGCCTTCAGGGATTCCAGCAAATTGACAATTTTCTTTGGTGGCTATAAGTATTTGTTTTACCATGGAGGGACAGGATGTTACGAAGCAATGACAAAAACAGAAGTAGAGATAGATATACCGAAGTATTGTAATGCCAATGGAGTAAATATGCTTTGTACAGAGTCAAATGGTGGCAAATGTGAGGTTGCAAAACAGAGCAAGTGAATATCCCATAAATAATTGTTATGATGACGCATGTTTGTAATGTGTGTAACAAACCAAGTACGGACAACCAGGGCATGATTCAGCGGCAATGTCAACCACGAATGGGAGATGTAATAATACGAAGTACTGTAATATACTGGGACTGATTTATCTTTCCTTTCTTGTATTGTATACTTAAAAATGCTTAATAAAAACATTTTTTTAAGTATTTGTTTTACCATTTTCTATGGTACATGCTGTTTTTTAATGAAGTAAAAGTGATGTGGACTGTGTTACCCAAGCCCGTTTTGGCAGAATATTTCGATAATTTGAACTACCCTTCGCTCTAGTCAACGTCTTTATATCTATCCACTATGCCCTTGATTGGAAATAGTTCCCCCAGAAGATTGAATCCCTCCAAAATGGGTCAAAAGATCAAACAACCATGGACTCTAATCAAATTGAGAAAAGATGTACATTGATACACAAAGCCTTCAATGTAACATTGACTACCATTCGATTCAAGCATACAGATATAAGAGCTGTACTCTTAATTAAAGACAGTATTTCGGAATATATAATGTATGCCCAGGTGAAATTGGAAATTACTGGCCCAGTTTACTCAATCACCCCATCAAGGCACGTTTTTTAGCGTTGAATGGGCACAGGGGATTGTGGACATGAACATTTTATGATGTAGAAGGCCCTCTAGACTACTGCAGGGGTCTAGAGCATACTAATCAAACTGTCCAGCCTGAAACCAGCTTGTTTATCCATAGTCATGGGCACAAGGAGAGACACCTGTATCTTTAACTCAAAGTTAACCATATATATGGGGATGAAAAATGCCTCCGGTTTACTGACCCAACTAAAATCTAAGAAACAAACTTTTTACCTGAATGATGTTCAGATACACTGAATTTGTGATTAAACTCAATTTTATTGTTACTGTAATCTACCAACTGAAGAAGGAATATAATTATGGAAAACTGAGTGAACTGTAGAAGAGCTAGTCAATTTGGGGTGTTAGATTATTATAATTTGAGACAAAGAAAGTGAAGAGTATCTGCACAGGCTTTCTTCGAAATATTTTCTGCCACACTGACAGTCTTGTATGCTCTTTGCCCCTTCAAAAAACATTTGAGTAAACCATTCTTATGATAACTTTCACTGTTATTTGGTCTATAATTAAGCATATGACGACTGCTCAGATTGTTTGTTCTTATAATAAGTTTATTAAAAAGTAAGCACACTCATTTGATTACTGGGTTGAGATCTAAGAGTATTTAGACGATCACAGATTTGGATTCTGACAGGTTTATTCTTTTATCCTTCCAAACTCCATAAAATGATTTTCATAAGGTTATTTTATAACAACATTGTGCCCAATATGCAAGTTATAAATCATTTTACAAAGAGGGCTTTAAAAAATGTAAGGTGATGGTACTGTGCCGAGGGGATGATTCTATATATTAATGGGAACTCGCCTAATTGGTATTGAAGTTTATTTTTTTGTCACAGCGTTAGACTTCGAAAATATACTTCTGAAAAAAATGTTATACCAAGAACATAGGTCTAAGACTAGCAAGTGGAATTGGTTTATGAAGCTTTTGAAAGAATTACGTTCTAGAAAGAATTTCCGAAGTGCCATGGAGGGGTGGCTACAAATGGGCTGTGAGTACTGTGAGAAATAGCAACATGGTTGTGTGACATTTGAAAAGTAATGAAGGAATAGCCTGCTCAATTTTAATTATGTTTCACCCCAAACACCGATGAGGGAACTCTGACGTGTGCACAGTGAGATATTTAAGCACGTAATTTATATTCAAATCAACAATTATTTTACTGCTTGACACTCTACTTGGAGTGGCCCACCGTTGAAACCACTTAGAAAAAAATTAACAAATCTACCCAAGGAGTATCACAGTTATAGTATACATTTTAAAGCATAAGTTTCTGCCATTCATCAGAAGAAAAAAGCTCCAAGCAGGCGTGCTTCATCACTTCATCAATGTCTTTAATTTTTCATTAGTTGATCATATCCACTTGAATAGATGAACATATTCTTATTCATTCAAAAAGCTTGTCAAGAATTACAAATTTCCCACAGCTACAGCCTACGCGTTTCGTTCCTGCTGGGACATCATCGGGGCCTAAAAAGAAATCGTCTTTGCTCTCAATCTATCAATGTCAGGTAATTGTATCCCAATATTCTTCACAGATCCTATACTCTAGAAGTGAATATGTACAATTATATCATGACGTCGCGGCTTACGAGAAAACCCATGTCTGGCGTCAAAATACTGTATGCAAATAGGTTCGTCCAGGCGAAAAAAAGACTTGATTTCAAATTCCGCCTGTTTGCCCCATATGCTACACTGTGTATCTTTTCATTTGCGCACTTTTTCCAAAATCACGTAATGTATATGCTGTTTCAAGAACACCCTTCCTAATCGAGTGAGAATACGGAAGGGTGTTCTTGAAACAGCATATACATTACGTGATTTTGGAAAAAGTGTGCAAATGAAAAGATACACGGTGTAGCATATGGGACAAACAGGCGGAATTTGAAATCAAGTCTTTTTTGCGCCGGACGAACCTACTTGCATACAGTATTTGGACGCCGGAAATGGGTTTTCTCGTAAGCCGCGACGTCATGATATAATTGTACATACTCACTTCTAGAGTATAGGATCTGTGAAGAATATTGGGATCAGGGCCGGACTGGCCATTGCGGGCACCGGGTGTTTCCCCGGTGGGCCGCTAGGGTTGGGGCCGATTTTGGACCCCTGGGGGGGCCGTTTTTTGTTACCGGGGGTCGGCAATATCGGCCCCCAGTAACAAAATCGGCCGAAACTGGCCCTCGCACACTGCTTTGCTGCACTCCCGCTCCACCCAGGGGGTGCCCTCTGAGCAGTGTGCCAGGGCCGGTTTCTGTTCCCAGTCCGGCCCTGATTGGGATACAATTACCTGACATTGATAGATTGAGAGCAAAGACGATTCTTTTTAAGCCCTGATGATGTCCCAGCAGGGACGAAACGCGTAGGCTGTAGCGGTGGGAAATTTGTAACTTTTGACAAGCTTTTTGAATGAATAAGAATATGTTCATCTATACAAGTGGATATGATCAACTAATGAAAAATTAAAGACATTGATGAAGTGATGAAGCAAGCCTGCTTGGAGCTTTTTTCTTCTGATGAATGGCAGAAACTTATGCTTTAAAATTTATATTATAACTGTGATACTCCTTGGGTAAATTTGTTCAATTTTAATTATGTACTGAACAGGTGGAAGTATCTAAGAGGAAGTTAACAATGACAGACTTTTATGATAAAAGGCAATTTAAAATGGAGCACTTTATCACAGGAAGTGCCCTTTAGAGGTAAAAGGGGTATTTATGTAGGCTGCCGGCTTAATACACTGGTTAGAGTAGAGTTTTTCTGTACCTTTAGAGAATATAAATTGTATTGCTCATACCACGCTGTTTCTCTGCTGAAGGCACTTTATGTGTCTTCTATTGTCCAGGAGGACTTATTTTTTTTGTTGCTCTAAATTTACTATGATCATCCAGGATGAAATTTGCGCATACTGATAGTTTACAAAACATAATTTTTTAAGTCAACATATTTTATTACTGTACTTGTTAACTACGGTTAGAGTGATACATAAAATCAGTTCAAATTAGATTATTGTCAAAATATGAACAAGCAAGAAGAACAATTGATGGACAGAATGCAGAACAATGTCATACATTCACCCCAGTACAGAGATCTGGGTCTAAATCGATCGTTTTTTTGCTCACCATGCCATTCCAGTATGGACCCAGCCATATGCAAATCAGTCTTGACCCTGCACCCAATGGGAACAGTCCAGCCCGATCTGCCAGGCCATGTCCTCCCTGAACTGGAAACAAGCATCCAAGGATCCGTTTTGGGCTTTCAGCTCTCATCAGCCAGGATAGCATGACTCCAGTGGCACGGAGAGCACAGGACCCGCGTCTGGACATATCCATCCCACTCTGGGTGACAAATGCAAAAGAACACTTGACAGACAGAATGCAGAACAATGTCATACATTCAGTACAGAGATCTGGGCCTACATCCATCGTTTTTTTGCTCACCATGCCATTCCAGTATGGACCCAGCCATATGTAAATCGGTCTTGACCCTGCACCCAATGGGAACAGTAAGTGGGAAGGGCCAGGTAAGTGGGAAGGGTACGCCCAGAAGTGGATCCCATGCTCACTACACCACTGGATTCAAGCTAGCCAGGCTGATGAAGGGTGATGCCCTGAAACCGGTCCCAGGATGCTGGTTTCCGGTCCAGGGAGGACCTGGCTTGGAAGTTCGGTCTGGACTTTTCCCACAAGGAACAGGGTCAAGACTGATTTTCATATGGCTGGGTCCAAACTGGGGTGGCGTGGTGAGCAAGAGAATGATGGATTTAACCCAGATCCCTGTGACTGGGGGTGAATGTTTGCATTCTCCAGCATTTCGTCCATCAATTGCTTTGCAATAGGAACAGCGCACACAGATATCAATGACCAGGTAATATGTTTGTGGAATAATGCGGGAAGGAAAGCCATAACAAGGAGCATACAGCCATGTCATCATGCACTTTTGTTGAACATCTGAGTTGACCATGTGTCTTGTCCAAGTTGACTTTTTGTTTGTGAACACACTTAAAGTGCACTGTGTGCTATTGTGTTGATTAACAGCAGAGCACATGCCACACTGAAAGTGGATTGAGAGGCCAAGGCGCAATCAGGAGTGCCAATAGCAGAGGGCAACTTCTGCCCTTGAAATAAGCCTACTGAGAGGCTAACAGTTCTTAGGAGTTAACATTATAGTGATGGGCACAAGCTCTATAATTGCATCCCCAGGGAAGGAGTTTACTAAACCTCGCTTGCTATGTACAATATTTCTGTCAACCAGTAACCAAAACAATTTCTTCCTCAAAAGTTTGTGTTTGGACTTATATGTGGACTTTAGAAGGACTGCAAATCATATAGATGGTGTTCTCTGTAAGAACAGATTGCAGGAAGCAGAAAACTATTGTTACATACATAGGTGGAAGGCCGTCTCCAAACCTCAATCACTGGAGCAGCCCACAAGGCTGCACCCTAGAGACGTCCTTCCAGGTTCAGCCTCTGTGGGTGGTAGTTGCAAATCAGAATAATCCCACAGATCTGTCTGAACACAAAAGGTCAAAAACAGTTCTGCAGCTGAACAGGTATAACAGGAAATAATCTCACTCCCATTGAGGGTGTCAAATCTGTAAAACCCAAATCACAACCTGTAACAATCTGTCATCCTCCCTGGAAATACACATTATTTATTCAGAAGATGCTTGGCCTTCAACTCCTTTGTGAAAACTCTGAAGAAGGACTTAATATAATCTTCACTTTTATTGGCAGGGGTTATGATTAATTAATCTGAACAGGCACCACAACATAATGAGCTTGGCTTCTCTCCAGAGGCCCCCATTTTTAAAATCAATATAGGAACACAAGCCTCTATGAGCCGGCAATACATTTGCCTGGGCTTCAGCTGAAGCCCAGCTGCACCAGGGTACATCTAACCAGAAACAAGACTCTGGATAAGTTGCTGTTTATCTATAAATACAAAAGGATGTCCAATATTCCCTGCTCTGGAAGAAGGGAAAGCAGTACTGTCCAATGAGTGGGGAGAAGCCATCTGACAAAATAGGCAAGCAATAAGGCCCAAATGGCTGAAGATTGTGTGCAAGCCGTCAAGACAAAAAGAGCTGCCAATCAGCTCTGAGGACCTTGTGGTCCAGGAATTGAAGATATTTGTTTTCCAAAATTATCCAAGACCTGTGACATACACAGAGGTACAGCAAATGTGGCAAAAGTGATTCTCCTTGACTCTTTGGGAGCCAGTATGACTGCAGAGGGTGTTACCACTGTTGGAGCCCTCAGAAACACGTTATGCCTAATACACAGCAGCTTGCAAAGACAATGCTTTCATCACTTAGAAACTGTGGACTTTCTGGACTACAAGTTCTTAGCCCTTCAATGAAAACGTCTAGTATGTTTCTTTCTTATAATATGTGCGCCAACGATCTATGTTCAAATGAAGAAATATAGATGCTTATTTTATTACCTATTCATTCTTAATGTTTGTTTTCATCTATTACTGCTTGTTAATCTATGTGTTACATTCGGTATTGTATATTCATACTTAACATAAAAAATATTAAATACAAAAAGTGTGGCTGCAGTTTCGCACAGTAAACATATTTGCTGTAACACGTCCTTGAAATTACAGCAGCCAGGGAGGCTAAGAATACATCTCTTGACAACAAAGTAGTTTCAGTAGTACATATTTGAGAGCAAAAGGTATGTATTATTTAAAAACGTAATTAAATGCAACACAAAAATGCTGATAGGGGTCAGATGACTGGGAGGGAGGCAATACAGATGGGGGCAGAAACGGGTCCGCACTGTGAGCCACAATTGTAATGAGCCATCAGTACTAATGAGCACAATACAGATTGAGAAAATGCATTACAGGGAATAATGGAAAAGCGTTCACATACATTATTACTTAGCATAATGGAGCCTATCCAGTACCTTAAAAGACAATGCTGAAAACGCTTTTAACGCAGATAGTATTATAAAAAATAAAAACTTTTTTACTAAACAGATGCTGAAACGATTGGAATTTGTGATTGTGTGTTCTAAATGATTTTTTATTTGAGATTATCTTGGAATACAGCATGCAAATCCTAGAACCAAAATGACAATTTATTTTAAATAAGTCTAAAACTCAGCATTCATGGTTAAAGGGTACCTAAAAAGACAGATTCAGGTGCAAAAAATAAAAACGTAATGGTCATAATAATTTTAGCAATATGGGCTTGTTTAGTACTGATCCAATTATGAATACAGTTTCATAAAAAAAGATTGATAATATTGTATTGAGTAACATAATATGATTACTTTCAATAATTATGCTCGTCCTAATTTTTCTACTATATCACGTTACTTTAAAGAGCCTGGACTTTGAATAAGATTTTTTTTCTTAACTCTGACAGACAAGTAAAACAAGTTTGGACCCGTAAGGAGCAAGTAATACAGCATTCTTGTTCATAGCTTTTCTTTAAACTGCATCAGAATCAAATACTCAAACAGAGAAAAGTAGCTAATCTTTTTCAGAACTTTTGAAACGATTGTTTCCACATAGGTTTCTCAGGACAATGTTGTAATAAGGCAAATAGAAGATCTTTAAATGAATTCCTGTATTTATTCAAGAGCAAAACCTCAAGCGTGTCCACCCACTAACCCAATAACATAAGAATTTCACTACAAAGAACATTCCATTCTTTAAGTGATACTTGGGAGGAGATCACAACATATCTCCCTCCCTTATCAATACAAGCTACAAATAATAGCACTACAAAAGCTGAAATAAACAACAAAAATGTTAATTAAGATTACCACAAGCTAACAGGTTGAGACTCATCTTACAAACTCTTGCAGATAAAGGAGGTCTCCTTATTCAAGGAGTTCTTTCTATTTTGTTGGCACCACCACTACGATTTTCACATTCCACAGTTTTCGTTCATACCCAAATTGTCACCACCTGGACCAGCGCTATGCTGGTGGGTATCCGTTTGTATTCCATTTACTAATTCTTCATCCTTCATCAACATAAAATCACTAAACCCTTCATCTATATTGTCTCTTCTTTCCACACACTCACCCGTGCCATACTTTGCAACCCTGACCAAAACCACATGTCAACGATGTACTTCTTTCACCTCAAAAAGGTCAACAGAACTTACTCAACCCCTTCTTCACATGCCACGAACGTACTGTGACACAATTACTAGGTAAAATCCTCACTCTGCTTGCTGCCAAACCACAAGAATAACTCTTTAGTTCCATTCCATTAACCCGTTTACCACGGCCGTTATTTTGGCGCAGTGCGGGCGTTCTAAGGAGTGGGCAGGGCCGCGCCGGCCGTTGGACATTCGCAGCACCAGCCAGGTAGTGCTTGCGACGGCCGACGGAAGCACGGAAGGGGTTAATCAGCAAACTACTGCTTTCGATCAAATCATTCATCCAAGAAGGAATGAGCAATGTAGTGTGCTTTGTTCCTCTCATTGCACATAAAAGGACACATCCAGGGACTAAATTCTCCGAAGTTCAATCTGCCCAAACCAACTCAGAGATCACATCCTCAACATCCAATCTGTTTACCATACAATTTGCTCTCTCAACAATACAATTTGGGCTGGGAGTTGTGCGTGAATGTTTAATACCACTCGAGAACAGAAATTCCCTCATATCCTGGGATACCATTGTCAGTTATGAGAGCAACTGGAAAACACGCCTCCTGAAAGACCTCTCGTAATGTACTTAAGGTAGTTCTCGTAGAAATCATAGACAAAAATCTTACCATAAACCATCTAGAATGGGCATCCAACATTGCAATAGCAAATGATCTTCCACTGTAAATACCAGACAAGGGAGCTATGAAATCAATGCATACACTATGACAGAGAATCAATTTTGAATCTTTTTCACACTCATTGCACACATCACAACATTCCACCCAAGTACAACATCACTATCCAACACGGACCACCAAAATTCCATCCTTAATCTCTTCTTGGTAACAATTTGACTCAAATGTCCCTCATGTGCTATCTCCAACAATCTCTTCCGCACATCACAAGGCAGTACGGTTCCATCACCTTGCATTATCACCTTACCAGCCATTACAAACAACTCATCCAAAACGTTACCATAGGGTCTCAACATAACGGGCAAACTACTACTCCCCCATCCATACATTTCTAACTCAGCGACATACGAGACAAGCAATCTGCTTAAAAATATCTCCTCCCTGGCATTTAGTCAGTAGTGTCATGGTATTCTTGTAATTGAGAGGACAATCTGACAAGTTTTGCTGAATCCACCCACCCGCTCCACCTGGAGACAAGATTTTCATAAGGGGCTTGTGATCGGTGCAAAGAACAATTGGACATCCCCACACAAAGGTACTAAAAAATTCCAACCCTAATCACTGCAGCAAGAGCCTCCCTCTCAATTACAGAATAATGACGCTCTGTCATAGAGCACATGAGGCAAAGGCAACAGTTTTCTCACAAGAGCCATACCTTTGTGATAATACTGCCCCTTTGCCGGTGGCACTCGTTTCAACAGTAAAATCGCCCTTCGTTTTGTATCATAGGGAACCAAGATACTAGCATGATATACCTCCTTTTTAATATTATCAAAACATTTTTGTTGATCCTCACCCCACAAGAAATGTTACACCTTTTATCATTAAAACTTTCAAGCATTCAGGTTTGCTTGCAAAATTCCTAACAAACTTATAATAGTACTCAATCAGCCATAGAATAGATTGCATTTATCCTGGGGAGTAGGTCCCAAATATATAGCAAGCAAATCCTTCTTTGGTTTGACACCCTCAACAGACAAAGTGCGTCCCAAGTATTCAACTTCATTCGCCAAAAATTGAACTTTTTCTTTCCGAAGTATTAAACCAGAGTCTGAAAATCTATTCAATGTCTGTTTCAAAGCAATATTGTGACTTTCCACACTATCACTAAACACCAGTATGTCATCTTTGAAGTAAATTACATTGTACAAGCAAGCCCTCGACCACCTCACTCATCATTCTCTGGAAGAGACTGGCTGCAGATGATAAACTAAATAACATCCTGGTAAATGTCTTCCATCGTTATGAATGCCGTCAAAGACTTGGAACATTTGTGTAGCCAAATCTGGTGATAGGCATACAAATAATTTTCCCCCTCTTAGCAATAAAATTAACTCATTTATATTCGGCAGGGGAAAATTGTCAGTAACAATGATTTTGATTAAGACTTCTCAGTGATGGCCACTGGAGAAATCCAACTCGATGTTTCAATAGGCTCCATCACCCCATTTTTCAACTTGTCACCCAATAATTATTTAACTTCTTCTCTCACTAAAATCTGCACCCTTCTAACTGTATGCTGTACAGGCACAGCTCCCGCTTCAATTTTATCTCATGTAGGTACCCTTTTAACTCTCCCTTCTCTTCTCTGAACACGTTTTGCTCCCTACAGAATGTCATTAAGTGCTGTATCCTCAACTACCATCACCTGGGTAGGGGCACGTGGATTTATAATTATGTAAAGATTGTACTGATGAAAGTAACCGAAAGTAGGTGGTCCTGACTTTGCTAAATATGGTCCTGACTTTGCTAAATATGCCTTGCCCTTCATGTGTCTGACTCTAAACTCAATATCAGTGTACATGTACCCAATAAAGTGGCTGTATGTAGAGATTGTATCTTCTCATAACTCACTACATTAGATGCTTGGGCAAATCTCATCTCAACTCTTTTCCTTCCTTCACAATGCACGTCTTCTACAGGTTGACCATCGTGACTCACAGTGGTAAATACTTAAAGAAATGTACCCTTCTTGCCCCAAAGTTCTCAACAGAATGGCTTTTTTCCAACTGGATCGAAAATTCTGCCCATCAAGTGCTTCCAAGTAATTTTCTAAAATATCCACCCACTCTATTGGTGACAGTTCAGGTTTGCCAAGAAGAGTGGTGGTGAAGTTTTGGAAGACACCTCCATGCCCTCAATGAAATGAGCCCAAAAAAAAGAAAGTTCAAAATTTTGTACACCTGGTAAAAGGGGTATCCGAGAAGAAACCTTCCAATACCGAAAAATACCCATGAAAACCAGAATAGGAAATGCTAGCTTAATGGCTTTTCCTCCAACTCTTGTGATAATCCAAAAGGGATGTGTCCAATGTCTTCACACAGTCGAATCGCGTGGAATGCTGTTCCCTGAAATTGATGACGCAATCTCTATGTGGGAAAGAGACTGAACAGAAATTCGTCCTCGTCAAGGATGCAGCTAGACGTATATTTAACCAACCTAGGTCTGCACGGCAGGCAGTATGTGTGCTCGCAATGATAGCTGTCCACAGAATTCCAAAGCCTGCACCCAGTATTGCTCATGGAGATTGAATTCCAAAGTGGGTTTAATGCCATACAGATGAATACAAGTGCATGGACAACACTGCAATGTTCACTCCCAACATAAGTTGAAAGTATGGTATGTCAGCCCTGGAAACATCCACAACACACACGAGCGCTGGTTAAAATATATTCAAATTGTGTCCCCCTCCAATTAACTAATGTCTTTGAATTTGTGAATTCATAGGTTCATCATAACCATGCTCTGAAGATTGCTGGCAAACACTCTTGCTGAACTGGCAACTCGTCGACAAAATCATGTGGTAATAAAGCAAATAGAATCTCTTTAAATCAAGTCCTGTATTTATTCAAGAGCAAAATCTCAACCGTGGTGTTCCCTCCACCAGTCAGCGAGCAACTGTCAATGGATGGAACATCTACACTATAACATAAGAATTTCATTCTTAAAGTGACACTTGAGAGGAGATCAAAACCGGCAACCTTATGACAAAGCAGGGATCTGCCTGGACGTTTGAGACAGAGAGCATAGATCTATCCCTTGAACGTGGGCCCTGCATTTACGAACAAGTTTCACATTTAAGGGCCAATTCATTCATTTATTTAATCCAATATTGGATGTTCACATGGAGAGGGCGATTATTCAGACTATGAAAGCGTTTATATTTTAAAGTTCTAGTTTTGTTTGGAAAGTAACATCATGAGTATGAAGTTCCTAAAATATTACTAACACTGCACTACTAATGGGCTTGTACAGTTCTGCTCCTACAATCAGCTCAGATCTAATGTAATGAGACGTACAGCTCTTCGCATATGCACAGATTCGGATACTACTTGTTTAGGTCTCTATTGGCCAATTCATAATATCTCTGCTGAGCATACTCTGCATAACAGCACACTATCAACATGTTGGATAATCTAGTATGGATCTCATATCCTATGGAAGATGATACACTATTAGCGAAACGCCCTCACAAAGTTAATGTGTTACACCCGCTTGAGGAAATTTGTTGGCTAGCTGGCACATCTAAAGAAGCACAGAATAAAAGAAGACTTGCATGAAGGACTCTTCCTAATTTATCATTCAAAGAGTGGTCTACTAGCATCAATTTTTATGGCTCAGTGGAATTTATTTTCTTACCTGGAGAGCACAGGAGCAAATGCTCTCTCTCTGTAACCAGTACGAACAACCAACCGTATTATCAGTACACTACCAGATCTAGATGTTCAATGTATGCTTAGATTAGGTGTGCACCAACACTTCACTGCCTTCTCCACTTGTAAGTAAGTATGTGTAAATGGTTAGTACCCTAGACAAGATACATACATTCTTGATGAGTGTTTATGTCAAAGATCTTTGGAGGAGGCAGATAGGCATTGATTCGGCTACCGGTGGTTACAAGACCCGCATGGTAATCACATGCCAAGAAGGAGTGGAGGCTGCCAAGACAAGCACTGCTTCACCTTCTTCCCTTCTACAGCTAGATCTCATTTCTAGCACATAAAGAGGGGAGCAGTAAGGTGCTCTTGATACTTTGCAAGTCAGAGCTCCCCCCTTCTTCACAAGTGAGCCTTGGGGCCAAACATTTTTTTTAAAAAGAGGGGGTAAGCTTGCTGCGTTTGTAGAGGTGGAAGGGGAAAACAAATAAGGGAAGGACCCATCGGGGAGTACAGGGATTCACATGACCAAGCGGTTTGTGACCGAGAACTGAAGGGCAAATTTCAGGTGACCCCATTGATTGCTTAAGCAACATTTTCTTAGTTAGGGGGGGGGGAGAAGGGTATGCGGATGGTTCTCAACATTAGGCAACTTAAAGGTCGGGTGAGGTAAAGGCCCATCAAAGTAAGGGAAGTGGGTCACCGTCTAAGGGATTTACAACTATAAATGATTGGTGGTTTGGTTAGACCTAAAAGACACATACCTCTTGTTATCTTTGTATGGAACCCACTGAAGAATATTTCACTATCACTGGTTAGGACAGGTGTAGGAGTTCGAAATCCTCAAGTTTAGCCTTTCATCTACACTCTGGTGTTCTTCAAAGCTGCTGCATCCACAGGTTAACTAGTTATTGACTGGGGTAGAGCGCATTTGCACACAGAAGATTTATTTATGGCTCTGGGGCAAAATGTCCTGCTTTTGCAGGTACAGATGATTTGATTGCTGGAAGATAGATTTCTGATAAACCAGAAAAAGTTTACCTTTGTACCCAGACATCAATGAAGTTTCTCCACAACTCAACATCAGCAGTGTTCCTAATGCCCAGGGCTAAGATGGCTTTGATAAAGAAAAAGATTGCACCAGACCAAGGGTCATATGTATGAAGCGATTTTTTATTTGCAAACGCTGCAATTTGCAAAAAAACTGCGTTGGCGAGTAAAAAAAGGCGCGATGTTTGAGACATTTTTGCATCGCATTATTAAGGAATCGCTAATTTTGCGATTCTCAATTTTGCGAAAGCATTTAAGGAATAGCAAATTGAGATTCCTTAAATGCTATGTAACAAGCACCCAAGTTGTGCGATTTCTCCTTAAGAAATCGCAAATTACCACCAACTTCAAGTTGGTGGTAATTTGCGATTTCTCTGAAAAATTCACTTTTTGTGCATTTTTCAAAGTGCCATGTGGCGCACATACATGCCCTTAGGGCATGTATGTGCACCATATGCGCACACATGCTCATTTCAGGGGTGCATCAGGGTGTCCTGGCCCATAGGAATACCAATTGTGATTTTGCAATTTGCTAATCGCAATTAAGGAATACCAAGAAACCACAAAATATTTACAAATTTTTAAATACAGCCCGTTTTGCGATTCTCAAATAGCGATTATAAAAAAAATCACTTTGAGAATCGCAATAACAGATTTTGATACATATGCCCCATAGTCTCCTTGGGAACAATGGCTAGACAATGTTCACCAGAACTGCTGGACTACTGCCTTCAGCTGTACGGATGATTCTTTGAGAATCGATTTCCTGATGGGCCCTCTAGACACACAATAGCCTGCATTTGCCAAGGGGATTTTCAAACGGGCAGTCTGCAAGTACTTTTTGCCACTCATGCTTGTTTAGGGGGGGGCCTTGGTAAAGGCAGAATACATCTAGAGAAACACCAAAGGGACTGTCAACTGGAACTTACATTTTTTAAAGTGTTCCAACAACTGTAAACTGACACAAAAGAATCTGTAGTACTGTTAGGAGATTGAACTTCCAGACGAAACACTTCTTTATTTCCAGACATAATTCATAGTCCCAGTGCTTCTCAGCTGGGGACCAAATGGGGATGCAACAGCAGTTGATAACCTTCTACAGGACTGGTTTATACCCTTCATATTGATATTGGAAATGATGGCTCTGGTCAGGCGGCCGTCAGCAGATGGGATTGTGGTTGTTCCAATGTGGACATCTCAAGCATGGCTTCTGCTATTGCTGGTACAATTGGACTTATCAAGTCCTTCTTTCCAACTTCTCCAGAGCCATACAATGACAATGCTCTCCATGATCCACGACAGACATTTGTACCTCATGATACAACAAATTCTACGACCTATGCCAGGTGCAGGGAATTTCACAGCAATTCAAGTTCTTCATTGAGCTAGTCAGGGCAGCTGCTGCGTATAACTGCTCTAGATCAAACTAAAATGGCTTGTGCAGTTGATGTTTGGACAGGTGTCTTAATCGTGTGGTGGCAGCTATTTCTCATAATGTGAATTTTGGGGAGGGTGGCCAAGATGGCGAACTGATAAGATGCACTGCCCTGCTACTCCATTCGATCACTGCTGCACAGAGCATTCACTGCGATGCCTCGGCCCTGTCGGGGAGGCGGAGATGAAGAGGCCTTGAGGGGTAGACCACTAAAGCTGGGGGAAAGCATACAGTGGCCTGGTCAACAGAGAATGGGTACTGCATAAAAACCAGACCTTTCGGTCACCCTTGGCAAGATAGTGACAGCCGCACGTAACAAGGCAACAAACGGGCCGTAGTTGTGAGACAAGCGGGCCGCCAGGAGCACTAGGAAGCGGTACAGCATCTGCTACACCGGCAGCGGTGGGGCCCAAATAAAGGTACTGCCTAAGCAGCAGCAGCCAGGGCCCGCAAACAATCCACTGCTACAAGTGACTGAGACCCAGCAGTAACAAGGGGAGCTGCCTCGAGACCGCAGACTCTAGTGCAATGAGGGTAGCTGCATGAAAGCGACACACTTGGCAGCAGCAGAGGTGAGACCGGAGGTTCAGGGAACAGCCGGAGGCAGAGCCACCTAAGACAGAGGGGGCTGGGAGCCTGACATCATGGATCCACTTGATGGGCTGAAGACTGAACAAGGAACTGGTGCTGCACCCACATCCACCAGAGAGAGACAGCAGCAACACAAGGGACTGGGGGAACTACAGGAGTGAGACGCCATTCTCTGGAGAGGAGGCCGGAATTCCCTACGGCACGCCCACCAGTGAGGTGGGTGGGGTGAAGGGAGGAGGTGAGGGCAGGGGAGACAGTAGTGCCCCCGTGACCTGAGATCAGATCTGCTCTTAGAGACTCAAGTGAAGGAACCTATATGTACGGGTTGGTGGCCCAGAGGCAAGTGAGGCCTATAAGAGAGCTCTTGGAGATCCACACTTTCAGGACCTGGCAAATAAGTAATCCCCACCATACAATGCACACAGCTTAAGGGCAACTCGGCTGGTACAAAGGCACGTGCCCAAGATGGGCGCCCCTGGCGGGCACGAGAGCACATCCTTTGCGCCAGCACAGCAGCAACACTTCTGTGCCCATACTGCCCTTTGAGAACCAGACATCCATTGACGGGTGTAAACTCAAGAGCAGTGCCCTATCAAGGAGCAGCGAGACAAACAGGGGGACTGCAGGGGGCGAATGTCGCAGAGTTCTGAACTCGGAGAGCCCTGGCAGGTGAATGCGGATGGCAGCAGGCAGCTCATGGAGGTACATAGCTGGAAGCCACCATGTCAACGGCCACAGGGAAAAATGAATGCTTGCTTAAGGAAATACTCACATGGTCAGCTAGTCTCTGGCATGTAGATGCCAAGGCCAGCTGCAGTGCCAGGGGGGGGGGGGCATGCTCCATTAAAGAGATCCTTCACAGAAGCACTCTTTGCGTCTCTACGCGAAGACATACAAGCAGTGAGGACGGAGCTGGGCCCAGATCTCAAAGAAATCAAACGTAATTTAGTAGACATAGGCGACATGGTGTCCACCCTCGAGGAACACAAGTATGGCTGAAATGAGGAGACTGAACATCTCCAGCAAGAAATTATCCAACTGAGAGAACAGGCTGCCCTACAGGCACACACTGAGGACCTTGAAAATCTTTCCCGAAAGAACAACATATGCATCCACGGTGTAATGGAAAAAAGCTAAAGGCTCAGACATTGCGGCCTATAGCAAGGCCCTCTTCTTGCAGATACTGGATGCACAAGATGAAACGGATATACAATTGGACAGAGTTCATAGGGTTGGACTCCTGCAAGCAGATGGGGCTTGCCCTGTGGACATACTTATGTATGTCCACAACTTCCAATTAAAAGAAAAGCAGGAGATATTCACCCAGTTCAGTTCAGAGGCCATACACAGATATTATATCAGGACCTACCAGCTGGGACTCTACAGAAACACAGGGACTTTGGACCCATTACCACCTTCTTTTAGGATCAAGTGGATCTCTTACAAATGGGGCCATATGTTCAGCCTCATTTTCTGCTGGAACAAAAACTTCTACTTAATCCTTGGCGGAGGCCAGCCGCCTCCCGAATCTACTAGAGAAAGGTAAAGAGATCATCATGCAGATCCAGAAGACGGAAAGAACGACCTTATTATCAGTGGGAAAGAGTGTCTGCTACCATGGCGCTGGAGAGGCAGGCAATCCACAGTCTTGCTAGAGACCAGGAGAAGCACAACTCAGCCTGAGCTGCTTCGAGCCGGTGCCAACATGCCCTCATTCCAATGGCGATAAACACCACCTGGCTCTTGGGGCAGGGTGGCAGCAACTTCTCCTCATACTGCTGGAGGCAGCACTTGCTGACGTTCAGCCAGGAGCCCTCATGAGACTTATCTGTTTTTTACCTGTACCTATGGACAACTTTATGTTGGTGTTCTGGCTTTGTTGCCAGTTTTTTTTTTTAGGGGTTAGGTAGGAGGGGTACTCACTCCATTGTTGACCAGCATTTCCGAGACAGATGACTCCTTACCATGCAGATGGTCAGTGACAGTCAGACCTCAGAGACATGGTCATGCTTTGGAACACCTCCGACTTCATAAGCATGCATCAACAACCTCACACCTACCCACGTGCTGACTCAAAGGTCATCACATTAAATGTGAAACGGCTTAACAGCCCGTTAAACACAAGGCAGTTTTATCTTCCCTAGAATTAACTGGAAGTGATATCTGCCTTTTACAGGAGTCCCACTTGCTATGCAGGGACTGGCACAGACTGAAGTCATACCACTTTCCTTGTAAATACTTCTCCTCTAATGCTAGCAAGACAGATCAGGTGGCCACACTTTTTGTGTGTTTTTTTCCGGGGCTCGGTGGGGAGCAAAATTGCAGAGTTGAGAGGTTGACTGTTTGCATACCAGATACACTTAGATGAACTGTCCCTCACCTTGGCCTCCTTATATGAGCTGAATGATAACCAAAAGCAGTTCCTCAAACTGGCAATATGGGAGGTGTTGACATACCCTGATCAGATGGTGTTAATTGGTAGATATCTTAATCTAGTGAGGAGGAATGAAACCGAGCAGCGCTAAGGACAGGTTGGGGCACTTTCCTGTGACGGGGTGATTTGGCTGCAAGATATAGGCCTTAATGATTTATAGCAGAGCATGCACCCACACAGAAGAGACTATACTTTCTTGTCACACGCACATAAAACCAATGCTCGTCCTATTTTCTGGGCACAAGGGGCATACAAACGCAGGTTGCAGCCATTGAGATAGATCCCTGGAGTTTATCCGACCATGCCCCTGTATCCCTCACTCTACAGGTGACACCATGGCAATGGAGGGAGAATCAGTTGCACCGCCGGAAATGGTTACCCGCATTGCTCAGCCGATTAAGGACGTTCTATCTGTAAATGATGAGTCTGAGACCTCTACTGCATAGGAGATGTTGAAGGCGTTGGTGCGAGGAGAATTTACCATTATTTCCGCTGCCAACAGCAAAATACGAATGAGATAAAAGTCTGGAGCTGGGAAGGTGAGGGAACTAGAGAATATCCACAAAAGAAAACAGCCCCCCCCGGATATGGCGGCAACTAGAGTCAGCATGCATGCAGTTTAGCAACTCAGTCAGGGCGGAATATGCCACACTCCGCCTCCACTACTCTTTCAATGTAGGGGGAAGATACATGTGGCAGGCTGCTGGCCAGCAAACTGAAGGCTAAGGTGCAAGCAGAGACAGTCGAAATTATAGTACAATCGAATGGCAATGAAATAACTACCTATATAATACCCTTAGCGGCAGCCTTCCAGGATTGAGGAAGTTGTGATGGACATAGTTTGCCAGAACCTTTTGGATTCTCCAGGCCCAGATGGGTTCCCCGCCCTCTTCCACAAACAGTTTTGCCAGATCCCCGCCCTCTTCCACAAACAGTTTTGCCAGATCCTCGCCCCTATTCTTATGTGAATCTTTAATTCCCTAGCAGACATCGGTACCCTGCCTCCCTCCATGCTCGATGCTTCCATGACCGTTATACCCAAAACTGGGAAAGACAAGAATCAGTGCGGGTCCTATAGGACCATCCCTCTTACAAATGTGGATGTGAAGCTGTTCAATAGCACCTTAGCAGCAGTTTCGGGACTCTACATGCCAAGGCTTGTGGAATTGTGGATCCTGATCAGTTGGGCTCTGCACCACATCACAAGTGTGGTAATAGCATCAAGCGTGTCCTTCACCTAGTGGATAAGGCTATGCGCTTGCGAAAGGAAATAATGTTCCTTCCTATTATCAACACCTGCTTCCTTCCTATGAAAAGTGTCTGTTATTTAAAAACAACGACTGAATTGAATTATACGCTTTCTTAATACACTCTTCTACTAAAGACAAAGCTTTGGGGCAAACCGATGGGAACAGGAGCTAGGAACGACCCTGACACACAAAGGATGGGAAGGGTTCTACTGCATGGCGAGACATACAGGACATAACATTGCAAGCATAGAAACAGCTGTTAAGATTACAAGTTATTGGCACCCAACTCCTGCCAGACTTCACAGCGGCAACCAGAGCAATAGCGCGGACTGCTGTAGAGGCTGTGGGCCTCCCGGGACATTGCTTCACCTTTTTTGTGAATATCCAAAGCTTACGGAAGGCGGTCTTGGATAACATCAAGTATCTGGAGATGCAACTGCCGCGCTTTCCAGCATACATTGTCCTGGGACTCCTCAACCCATTGACCTTTCCACTCAAATCAAGTAGTGGGCGGCACATTGGCACGGCATTGGGAGCAGCGCTTCAAAACATACTTTCTCACTGGGGAACAGAGAAGCTCCAGATACACACAACATGGCACCACAGGATATGGCATATACTGTGAATTAAACACCTAACCCTAGCATTAACCTCTCAATTAGACACCAATCAAGAACTCTGGCAACTGCATACTTTGATGTTCTCTACTAAATTTTACGAATTGACATGCCCTAGATACCTACACAACCTGTGCTTAACCGAGACTGATGATAAGACACAAAAGAAGGGAGTGGTGATGCGGGGGCGAGCCACTGGCACACCACACTGTCCAGGCACAATGTAGTGGATTGAAAACAAATAGGGGAGATATGGGGGATGAGTTGGGAATGTTTGGTTGTGTTGTATTTTTTTCCATATGGTACAGCATAGAGCGGGGAGAGCTGGTGCGACCCCTTTGTCCTACGTAGCATTGTAACAACAAAAGCAATAAAATACATTTGAACCATAATGAGAATTGTGTACGAGTCGACAGATACAGAGAAGTTATATTGTATGGATAGTTCATTTTGGGCCACATTTTCAGTGTGTTACGTTGAGGTGGTAGATAAACCTTTTGTACACCCATTGATGTGCCTGATTTTAAAAGGCACTTGGATGGTAAAGCCCAAGGAGGAAACATACATATTTGTTTGGGTAGTGAACAAGGTGTTGGATTTTTTTTGTATAGCTGGACAATGAAGATTTGGAGGGTAACAGTTGATTGCTAAGATCACTATGTTGCTTTATTTGTTCTTCTGCCATAAAGTGCTGAATGTGCATGGCTGTAAGATCATTCAGCCTGGCCTGGGTGATTCTTACTGTTTCCAGGAGCGCAAGACCACTAAGAATGTAATAATTTCATACCCAGCTTGCTCTGAACATCCCAGGCTAAGAGGGGTACAATGTCTTAGTGTGAGAACGTGATCAGTGCAATGATAACTAGAGCAGCTTCATGAAAACTATTTATGGCAGTCTATTCAATGACCTTGACCGTACCAGGATGGACGATGCGGGTCACCCACCCCCCCCCCATCTCTTTTGGCACATTGATCGAGGGAAGTTATGGCCCCGTAGGCTTCTTCTTTATGTGTTCCACGAGAAGACCTTTTCAGGACAACCCACTGATCACCAGTCTAGATTTAAACGTTTTATTTTATGCCGGTATTAGATTTTACCTCTGCTGCAATTAGTACGCTTTGAACACTCGCATACACAGTCTTGCCAAGAAATGTAAAATTCCCTAGCTAATAGAAAAGAAAGTTACGATTTACTATGATCACAGAGGTGAGAATTATTCTACTTGCATTAAATAAAAGTTGATCAATTTACTGCTGCCTCCTGGGAGATGTTACACCAGATTGTCCACATTTATTTTATTTTCACAATGATGCATGATTGGAGTCTTAAAGCTTGTTCTCAGCTTTGGAGGAGAAATAGTCCTAAATGTACGCAATGACATATAAACAGATTTGGATTACGAGATCAGACTGAACGCAGGGCAAACAAAGATAATGGAATTCATTACAAGATTTTGATGGACCAGCTAGCATGAAATTCATTGATGATACCCGTGTGTTTTGTAGCCCCATGGCTTGATAGGTATTTAAATACTGTTATGTCAGTGTGCACGACTTTGAGCCTCTGCAGGCACCAACGTCAGTGGCTATATACATGATTTGCAAGCACACAGGTTTCTACTTCAATATACTCTCTATTTCCCTCAACACACACAGCATTGCCCAGACAAGGAAGGGAGCTGAAACGATCACTCCAAAATATAATAAACAATGCCCCTGCTTTTAGATTTCTCCAGGGGTGGCGTTTGAGCGGAGGAGCATCGCACCACAAAGAAAAGCCCCAGGCCAGAGATTAAAATAAAATGGTAATAATGTGTATTTAGTACCACTTTATTTTTCGAAAGCCAACCCATCCCGAACTGAGTATCAGGACGGGGGCAGGCCATTGCTGCTGAGTGGCAACCGGGAGCTGTAAGCTTAAGTTTAAAATGCACATATCTCTTTGGCCGGGCGTCTTGCGACGGCCAACCAGACATGCTCATTTCAAACATCTCTAACCCAGATGTCTTAAGACAGCAGGGTTAGAGAAAGCAAAAGCCTCCAGTGTTTTTGTGAGCACTGATGTAGGTCGCTCCAACCAATCCTAGCGATGTTTTCATGAGAGCAGCGTCGGGATTGGCTTGGGATTTTGGAGCCTGCCTGACACAAAAAGAGAAGACAATAGAGGAGGACGACGTACCACCCGCAGGTAAGTGCCTTTACTTACTTTTTTTTTATGTGCCACTCACCCCACTACCCTTGGGACATGTGAGTTGCCACTGGATTTTTCTTCCCTTCCAGTTTGCAAACAAAAGGAAGAGGATCTACACCAGCACCTTTTGGTCCTACTTATGTTTTCTTTCTGAACCCAATGCTCAAGCTATAAAATGTAAGAGAGATAGACAAGAAAAAGGGTCAACAGACTCAAGCCCCCACCATCAGAGTGTTCCCACTATGCCTTTGCTCCAAGATGAACAAAAATAAAAGTCCTGTACTGTGCTTATGCAGTCCCTTCACTTTTGAGTGCAGGTATTTTAATGATCAACTAGTAAACGGGAAAAACATACTAAAACATGAAGTAATAAGGAAAGGGGCAAAAAGGCATGGACGAGAAGAAGGTAGAAACCCAGAATTTGGCAGTAAATGGTGGACAGGGGATAGTGTGAAAAAAGTATGGACCTTGAACTGATGTGAACGTAGAGCGGTGGAAGAAGGCACCAGCAGCCCAGAGACCATGAAGATTCATGGAGTGCAACATTCAGAATAACTAGTGATACCACAGAAGCATAAGTGATGTGCATCTGTATGACTGAGTGTCTCACCTGTGTATCCACCAGCATCCCTACTCAATACAAGAATGCTTTTTGCAAGCCATAAAAAAGGGACTGGGAGAAAATAATAAGTGTATGTATAATGTTTTGTAATAATTATGTCCCTTAGTTCCAGTCAAATGCCCTACACACACTCTATTTCATCTTATGCTTCCCTACCAGGGCTGAAAATTCTGAGGAACTGTGCAGAGCTTCAAATTGTCGAAAATACATTTTTTGAGAAACCTGCTCTCAGTCCCACAATCAATACATTCTTATAGTATTCATCAAGAAGTGAGTATTGCTTATGTGGTTGATTTGATTAGAATGTCCCCCTTTCTTAAATGGATCTCGATTTGGACCAACTCTGAATTAGTGATGAATCAAGAGATCATACAAGACTGTATCGCACTAGATAGGGCAAGTAGAGTCCCTTGGCTTAGTTACGTGAAAAGTATAGCAAGGTTGTTAGGTCACCCAGAGGTATTTGATAACCCGGAAACATTATTATGCAAAAAAGATCCGGCGTGGGCTAAGACCATATTTCTATGTCTATGTCTAGTGTCTGTTGAAAGAGAGGCTACTGAGATTGAAACCCACTGTAAGGGCTCACCAAATTGTAAAAACGACTTATTTTATGGAGCCTTATTTAGATATAGTCACCAAGCCCCAACATCGTTTCCTTGTAACAAGATTGAGGTTTAGCTATATGCACTTTTTATTGGCCGAACCCCTGTGCTGGAGCAAGATAAGAGGATCTGGGACCCTGTTCTTGCGACAATTCAGTCAGGATACTTTGCATTTTGTCCTGTTTTGTGAGCATTATTTGCACATTCGTAAATGTTTTATTTTTCCAATATTAAAGGACAAAGGCTTCTTGCACTCTAGGCCAGCACGAACATACTTGCAGATGCTGAATAATCCCTGGGATTTTTTTTATATTGCTAGCTTTTTAGTAGCGGCAGTCAGAGCAAGGAAAGAAAGAGGGCATGTGATCTGACCTATTAAATGTCTATTCTTTTTTTTATATGAAATGGTTTTCTATCTTATAACATTAACTTTAAATTACATAATTTTAACATTTTAGAGAATTTTTCGAATCGTGTATTTTTAACCGAGACTGTATATTAATAACTATGATTGATTTTAGTTGTATGATTGTGTAATATTTGGCTTTTATGTAATGGACATTTTAACATGCTTTTATGGTCTTAAATAACCAAATAAAGTGATCTTGACTGACTGTACTTGAGACTAGTTTCCATATAACAACACGTTCTCTTCTGCGCCGCCTTGTGAAAGATGTCAGATAAGGGCTTCTTTAAAATAATAACCACACTGATATCAGTGCCACTTTTTCGACGTGGAGTGGGTGACCTGTTTAATGAACTCTCAACTGGAAAAACTACTAAGTGGGGAATTTCCGGCAGTCCTCGAGCTGAGAGTTTAACTCCCGCTCATTCAATCGCCTGCGGCATGGGCGCATTTTATTCGAAGCTGTCCATCAAAGACTAAGAGGTATGCCTTGAAAGAGATAAATGCCACAAGGGAAACCTTACCCATTCTCCCCCAAAGACATTATTTCAAACGAAGGGGCAGAATAACCTGAATCTATGAAGGAAAGCTATAACTGATAACGGCGAATAGTGTACGGACACTAGGGAAGTAACCAAGTAGAGTATACATCACATAATGTACAGCCGTAACTAGTACACTACACCGGACATCTCATTGTTTGGAGTTTCAATGCTGACTGTCTTACCCCCCACTAACAGACCCATTACTTAATGCTGGCCCATGAAAAATGTTCTGAAATGCATGCGTTAAGCAAATGCAAAACAAAATCATATGCCAGCAAGGATTAATTTTAGGGAGCCCAATTGGAAGACTCCCAGGTGGTCAGCCTAAGCAAAAAAAACTGTTAATGCAGTTCCTGCAAATTCAACCTATGTCGAGGACG
Organism: Lissotriton vulgaris; assembly: GCF_964263255.1. NCBI lineage: Eukaryota > Metazoa > Chordata > Amphibia > Caudata > Salamandridae > Lissotriton > Lissotriton vulgaris. The sequence goes on along the minus strand of NC_141694.1, from coordinate 1,229,557,335 downwards.
ACTTGAACCAGAGAGTCTGAAACCAGTTGGTGACAGGAACAATATCGTGAAAGGCGTGAATCAACATTTTAAAAGTAGAGAAGCTGGAATGCGCAGATTCGAGCTTCATCCGCAAAGGGCTGCAAACTATCCACAATGCCAGCCGCGCGCGAGAAGGGGCTGGGAGTAAAGCACAGCCCTTTCAATAACTTGAAGGCGGAGTGTTAAGTAGTTATGGCGGGGCACCGCCTCCATCTACTGCTCAGGTGAGCTACCAGCTGTGCTCGGGCTCCCCTATCCCTTTAAGTAGAGCTACCCATTGACCCATCTCCCCAGAACACCAAAACTAAGTGTCCATCGCCACTCCAAAGAAAGGTGGTGTCACCAACAGGTGTAAGCAATAAGCATGACTCACGGTTCCATGTTAAAGCTCGCGCTGGGGGCACAGCGCCTGCTCCGCTGCCCTCTGCCTCCCCGGACGCCACCTCACATCCGTACAGAGTTCCCCTGCGCGATGGCGTCATTCGGCAGCGTCAGACGCTCTATCCAATGAGAACCGGCGGCGACAGCAGCTGGATGCGTTTGAGGGGCTGCTTCCTCCGCGGTCCTCTCTAAAGCCTTACTTCACCGCTGCCTGCTCTCGGTTCAAGGTGTATCTGTGCGGCTGACTGGAGAGGGGCCAAACGTCTACGTATCGTTTTAGCAACTCTAGGCATAGCAGATACAGTGGCGAATGGGTTATCGCAACCTAAGGACCGCCGGCTTCTCAAGCCTCTAGAAAGGGGCACGCGTGTGGGTGGTCCATGATGCACGACGCCAGATATCGCATTTCAGAATTGCACTTTAATGTGACGGTGCGGGTGATATTGCCGTTCTATGTCTTTTGCAAGGCTTGTTTTTTTCTGAATGTGGCGCCATATTTTGCTGTATTTTTTACTATTTCCACAACTCCTAATAATCTTGGGGCGGGGGTTTTGATTCAGTCCAGTGCCAGAATTGAACATTTTCAAGAACCCGTAAATCGGGGAGGTCCAGGTGTGCCAGAGGAGAGAGGGTGGAGTAACGAGGGACAGAGCTTGAAAACCAGTCTAACAGTGTGTGTGTGTGTGTGTATATATGTGTATATATATATATATATATATATATATATATATATGTATATATGTATGTATGTATATACAGGGCTTTAAGTGGGCCGGGTATGCGCAGTTTTTTTCAGGGGGCCTCGAAACGGGTCTCTTTCGGGCTCTGTTTTGAGCCCTGACACAGGCAGCCCTTTTTTTTCCCGGACTGCAGTGACCGGAATAAAGTGCCATGGCGCAAAACAAAGCCTGATAGAGACCCGTTTCGAGACAGCACCTGGCACATGGATGTGCACTGCTCACTTCTCAGTAGTAGAGAAGTTACAGCATGACGTCATGCCAGGGGAGCGTTGTGGGGGAAGGGAAATCCTTTTAGAGTCATTTTATTTCTGGATTTCCCTTCTATTTCTGAAACTCAGGAGCAGCAACATTGTGGTAGGGTCACCAATGATTTAATTGGAAGCTTTGTCAATATTATATACAAGTCATAGTCGCAGCTTATTTATCTTCTGCAAGTAATAACCATTAACAAAGCCAATATTCCTTACTTATTGTAGGTATGATGTTGCTTGTATCAAATATCTGGATACAATGACGGAAACAGCAAAATACAAGTCGGGCGGCACACTATGCTAAGCACAGATTGTTTGCGTAAGTGATTTAAAGCCACGCCCCTTTGAGAGACCCCCCCAGTTTTTTTTATCCCACTTAAAGCCCTGTATATATATATATATATATATATATATATATATATATATATCTCGCTCCAAGGTCCACCAGCCTGCTGCACTCACAAGAGGGTGCTCTTTAGGCGGGGGTGTGCCCGCCAACGAAATTACTGCTCCCAGGTTCTTTCCACGGTCAATTCTCGAACAAGAAACAGCACTCACAGGGGGGGGGGTTATGGTACCAATAAATATTTATTGGCAACCCTAGCACAGACAAGATGCGTTTCGGCGCTTAGCCTTCGTCAATTGTGATTTTAGAACGCGCCGCCATTTCATTTAAACATATCATTAGGTCATTCAAAGTAAAAACAAAGGCATAGAAAGAGGACTTCAAGGTACTATAACCATCGCCATTTTAAACTGTGCAATACTTGTAAAGCGCAAAAGAAGAAAATAAATACATTCTTGAGTTGCTAATGTCACCTCCACATATTGTATAAATCTATTCAATACGATATTCATTATCAGTGTATAAAGCCTTGAATGGGCGTTTGCGACATACACAATTAATTAAGCACATCGATGGGCAAACTACCATTTGTGTACTTGCTAGACCATTGGAATAAGAATCAGTTCATCAGTTCAAAACGGAAAATACTCTTATTAAAAACAGGATACTCAGTCATTATCAAGAACAAACAAATAAGAAAATAATCAGATATCTATTATTACCCACTCTATCACTCATATGTCTATTAGCTGAGATGTACTGCTAATTCTGAGATGTACTGCTAATTCTTCATGTGTGTTTAAATGTGAACAAAAAAGAAAGTAGCGAAAATAGGAGAAATTCGACAGATGAGCGTGACTACAGATTGGGGAGAGTATTAACATTCTCTAAAATTATGATAATCCGAGGAAAGAGCTTCAGAAGACTCGAACATCTCCTCCACCTATTGTACCAGAAACCTCAGGGTCGGAGGTGACACCAGATGAAGACTCCAATGAGGAAGGATTGGGGGCTCCCACTCCTTCACGTTTTCACGAGGAGTTTAAACTCATGCGGAAGCAACAATTAGAGGGGGGCAGAGGAAAACCACCGGAAAGAAGAGCGGCAAGAGGAAGACGAGGAGGGGGGGCGGGGGCCAGAAACGTGGTCGGCTCACCCCCAGTAACTCGCAGCAAAAAGACCTACAACAAGAGAAATTGAGTGAGACTGATAATCTGACGATTATTAATTTAACATCTAAATCACTATCCAAAGAAGAGGAGTCTACACTCAAACTTGGTCTTTTTTTCTGTCCACAACGAAAATTTGAATTTGTACGAACTAGAATTGACTTATTCAAGTTTACTCGCAAGTTAAAGCTGCATAAATTCTTTAAACTTAAACCAGTCTCTGTGAAACCCACCACAGGAGAATCCAGTAATAGTTTTGATGTTTTCTCTTGCAAAGATCTTAGTGGAGTAAAAACCATAGAAGAACTAAGCACTGAGATAAATGAAGGAGAGAATATTGATATAAGAAATACGCAATCGCTGGCAGAAATGGACATCCAACAAAAAGGAGGCATCAGTACTTTTAAACCTGCTTCTGGGTTTATGCCCCCCACATCTTTTGATGCAGTTGATACTTTTTCGGATGCTGTAATAAAAGATCTGGTGAGACTAAGACATGATATACAATATCAGGAGAAACCAAAGAATTTCACCAAAAACAACTAATGGCTTTTCATAAACTATGCGATGACTCCTCCCTAGTCTGCAAACCTTCAGACAAAGGAGGGAATATCGTATTGATGACCAAAATACAATATGAGACAGAAGCTTATCGCCAGCTGAATGACACTAATTGCTATCTCAAGATCTATAATTCCATTTACCAACAAAGTATTACTGAATTTCATGATATGATCTCCAAGTGGTACAAAAAAAGACATATTGAACACTGATGAGTTTTTATTTCTGCGCTGTCTAAATCCAGTAACTCCTACATTCTATCACCTTCCAAAGGTGCACAAGGATAAAACTAATCCTCCAGGACGACCTATTGTGGTATCACAAGGGGGATTGACTGAACATCTTTCCATGTACATTGATTCTTTTTTGTTTCCTCATGTGACCTCTTTAAAATCCTATCTTAAAGATACTACTCATTTTTTTAACTTATAACATCTTTGTGTTCAATGGTCAGCTATACAGGCAGATGTCGGGCGTAGCGATGGGTTCCTGCTCCACCCCCAGCTACGCAAATCTCTGCGTTGGCTGGTGGGAGGAGCAGGTAAACAAAAAAAAAAAAAGGAGGAGCAGGTAGCCTGGGCAAGCTCCAATTCTATGTGGAACAATAAAATCAAAGCGTGGCATCGTTACATCGATGATCTTTTTATTATATTTGAGGGATCTACAGCAGAGGCTGAAACATATGTAAATGTGCTGAATGATAACGATGTAAACCTAAGATTCAGTGGCGAGATCAGTATGTCAAGTGTTAACTACCTAGATTTAACTGTGTACATTGAGGAAGGATTATTATACACCAAGCTGTTCCGAAAAACGACTGCAGTGAACTCTACTTTGTTTTCTACCAAAAGTCATCCCAAACAACTTATCAAGAGTATACCGTTTGGCGAACTCTTAAGATTGAAAAGAAACAATTCCACTGAAAGAGAATTTAAAACATCTGCCAAACAGTGTATGGATCGTTTCAGAGTACGTGGTTACAACGAAGGAATATTAACACAGGCACTAGCAAGAGTAAATAATCGACCTAGATCTGAGCTACTTAAACCTAAACAAAAAGAAAAGACAGACAAGGGGACTTTTAGGATGATTACAACATTTTCAGAGAATGCAGGACAAGTGAAAAAAATACTATGCAAGAACTGGAATATCCTACTTACCGATAATGTCATTAAAGATGACTTACCATCTAATCCCATGGTGACATTTCGCAAAGCCAGAGCTTTGAAAGACGATTTGGTCCATAGCCATCATATGACAAAAATAAGTACCCTTAGTCATATACCATTAAAGGGTTTTTATCCTTGTGGCCGATGCAAGGCGTGTAAAATAAGTAAAAGGACCTTAACATATAACATACCAGGTCTTAAATTTCCCCAAAAAATTTACAAATTCCTAACTTGTACTACCCCCTATGTCATATATTGTCTGGTGTGTCCTTGTGGGCTACAATATATTGGGAGTACGATTAACCCTGTGAAGCTACGCATATTAGAACACATGCATGCCATTAACCACATTGATGAATCGTACCCTGTCGCAAGACATTTTAACAAAATGCATGAGCACAATAGGGATCTATTGGCCTATTTCTGTCTGGATAGCGTATCAGCACATCCCAGAGGGGGTGATCGATTGCAAAATTTAAGACATCTAGAATCACGCTATATAATAGACTTACAAAGCAAAAGCCCAACAGGTTTAAACACACATGAAGAATTAGCAGTACATCTCAGCTAATAGACATATGAGTGATAGAGTGGGTAATAATAGATATCTGATTATTTTCTTATTTGTTTGTTCTTGATAATGACTGAGTATCCTGTTTTTAATAAGAGTATTTTCCGTTTTGAACTGATGAACTGATTCTTATTCCAATGGTCTAGCAAGTACACAAATGATAGTTTGCCCATCGATGGGCTTAATTAATTGTGTATGTCGCAAACGCCCATTCAGGGCTTTATACACTGATAACGAATATCGTATTAAATAGATTTATACTATTTGTATACAATATGTGGAGGTGACATTAGCAACTCAAGAATGTATTTATTTTCTTCTTTTGCGCTTTACAAGTATTGCACAGTTTAAAATGGCGATGGTTATAGTACCTTGAAGTCCTCTTTCTATGCCTTTGTTTTTACTTGCAATGACCTAATGATATGTTTAAATGAAATGGCGGCACGTTCTAAAATCACAATTGACGAAGGCTAAGCGCCGAAACGCGTCTTGTCTGTGCTAGGGTTGCCAATAAAGATTTATTGGTACCATAACTCCCCCCCCCCCGTGAGTGCTGTTTCTTGTTCGAGAATTGAACGTGGAAAGAACCTGGGAGCAGTAATATATATATATATATATATATATATATATATATATATATATATATATATATATATATACATATATATATCTCGCACCACAATTCCTCAAGTAGAGGAAAAACGGGACGCACTCCTGTAATCGTTTTCAGCATGCGTTGTTTATTGCCATATTTGCACTATCACTGACACCTTGCTCACGATCAAATGGCGTCCAGTTGATTGTGAGTAAGGTATCAGTGATACCGAAACGTGTAGATCTGCTCGCTTTTGCCCTTGAGAAGATGCAAATATGGCAATAAACAACGCATGCTGAAAACAATTAAAGGAGTGTGTCCCGTTTTCCTCTACTTGAGGAATTGTGGTGCGATAATTGAGCGGCGAGGTTCGGCCACAGGGAGCGGTGAGCGCTGCAGTCCCTAGTGTCCTGAACCGACGTGGTATGAAATATATGCTTTAAGAACGAGATTCCAGTCACGCTCTCAGGTCACAGCACAAACCACCGAAACTCCAAAGTTTTTTTTTTTTTTTTTTTTAAAGGTTTTATATAGCGCTGGCTAAACCCGGAGGTATCGGAGCGCTTTACATGAGTATCAGATCATAGTTACAGGTTACATCGTTACAAAGGTTACACAGTTATTAGAGCATGGCAACATAGTTACTTGTAAGGTCGAGATAAACAATAAGCACAAATACATAAGGGGGAAAAGCAGGCAAGGGGAGAGATTCAGGGGAGGGGGTAGGAGCAGGGGAAGTAGACAGATAATGAAGGCGGGAAACAGGAGAGGAGGGTGAGAGACACTGCATGGAAAAAGGAGGGGAAGGGCGACGGGGGCACAAACCGGGCTCTGTTGTGTGCTCTAGCACAGGTTGTCCATTTTTTTTCCCGGACTGCAGGGACAGCAGGTACATCGATGTGCGCGTGGTGATCGTTGTAGAGGAAGGGAAATCCTTTAAAGAGAGTCATTTTCTCTCTGGATTTCCCTTCTCTTTTTGAAACTCAGGAGCAGCAACATTGTAGTGGTGTCACTAGGGCTTTAAGTGAAAGTTTTTTCAATATTATCGACAAGCCATAGTTGCTGCTTATTTATCTTATGCAACTAGCAACAATTGACAAAGACAATAGTGCTGACTTGTAGGTATGATGTGACTTGTATCATATATCTGGACGCAATGACAGGACACTCAAGCTTAATCCATCAAACATTTTTTTCACAAAATGTATCCAGGCCAAATTTGTATTCTTATTTTTTTCTAAGCAATATTCAATTTTTTCCTACTTTTTGTGGTTTTTACCTACTTTTTAGTTTGTGGTGGTAACCATATACTACCCTGGAAAACTATACACCTCTGAAAAGTAGACAAAATTTCAAAGGCTGCAAGAGGTGTAGACCGCTCTTGTTTTTCCCCAAAGAAACTAAATGTTAAAATAATAAAAAACTGAAAATAAGTAGGGAGAATTAGAACTAGCTGGCAACTTTTTCATCTGTTATCTTTTGCTCAGATCACCAATTTAAAAAAGTCATATACTGTTACGTCCATCAGACTCTTCTGGCCGCAGCAAAGTATAGTATTTGTTGGTTGTTCAAAAAACATGAAACCTAGAGTCAACTACTGTGCTGCAGCTTATATGAATATTTAATTGTGTACTGATGATGCGGTAATTGATATGCTAAAGTATAATGAATGAGAAATGGGGATGCTGGAAATCTCTGCATTTTTTTTAATCTGCCAAAGGCCTTGAGTTTAGGAACAGTGGTTATGTGTACCACTCTGAAGTTAGGGTTACTGATACTGCTATGTACTCAGGATTTTTTCAACATGTGTTCCTTTTTGCACAAGGACAGAAATGGAGATAAATTGATAATAACAAATGTTATACAATTCTGTCTTCCCGATCTTCTCTTAATAAAAACGGTATCCCCACTTGTGTGTGTGAGCCTATATGCCCAAAAATGCAACGTGGAGAGATCAGATTTTTTACCATGAACATTTACCCATTTTGGTGAGGCTGCTAGCTGGGGTATTTGGGCCCAGTCCCAACTGCCATCCAGGGAAACCTACTGAACCGCAATATTTCCGAAAACTAGACTCACAGGAAAGTAAAGAGGGGTGAGACTTGTGTGATCATAGAATCTTTTTTTACCCACAAAGTTCTGCAAATTTTGGCTAAAAGTGAAAGTGGAGAAATCCATTTTTGCTGTGCAAATTAACCCTTTGCTGTAATTGAGCCTGTGCTCGGCCGCCACTCAGGGAATTCTGCTAAACCTGGACATTTCTGAAAGGTAGAACTCATTAGAGTCCAAAATCGTGTAACTTGTGTGGATACCACTTGTATTGTTGCCCAGAAGGCCCTGCAAACTACACGCATCAAACTTTGGTTAAAATCACACATTTTCCTATTTTACTGTGAGGAAAGATCCCTACTACTCGGCATTTTCTCAATTCTCCCAATAAAAGTCTCAGGCTAGTTGCAGCCCAGTAGACTGTGTTCATAAGAGGCTGCTTTATTTGAATCTTTTTGCATAGATGGGTACTTTAAAGCTGTTTTGAGCCAGGATCCGTAGGCACTCTAACAACATACAGCTGGATAAGGAAAATTGTGAATGCCCTTAGTACTAACGATAAGCTCAAAATATCTCACAGGCAAAGACTTAACAGTGTCACATCTCAATCCATAGAAGGCCAGCTATAAGTTTCAGTCTACAATAAAGGGACCATATTGATCCAGGGGTCTGAGAAAATGCTTCGTGCTATTAAACCTTTTTTTTACAATCATCAAATACATAGGCTTGTCCACAGGAATAACTAAACCCACTGCACCCATCCAGATATGGGTGTAATTACTTCATCTAACGCTGCTGTACAAATTCACTCTGGAATGATTACATTAATGCCACTGAGGATAGCAGTCCCATTAATAAAAATCCTCACATCTCAATCTCCAATACAACCCTGATTTAACAACTTTGATGAGTTTCCGGGAAGATAGTCAGCCGGGGAGAGATTTATGTACAATCACAAAACAAAGACTGTAACTAATCAATAAACAAGCAAACCATGATTGTCTAGAATCTGACCCATACTATTATCACATCTTACCTAAAAGGGAGCCAATAACTATCCCTTTAACAATCCTCTCACCATAAAAAGGTCGGCATAGTTTAAAGCACAAACTATATTAAATGAGCCTCATCTACCAACTTTGGACCTTCAAAATCAAGAAGGGAACCCTATACTAATGGTACTTCTTCTATATTGCAAGAATATATGTAGAAAAAATCCCTTGCAACAGATCCGCAGTAACACAAATAATTGGAAGAAGAGACTCCATGTCTGGTCTTGATCAAGATGTAATAGTTCACATCATTGAGTTGACTGGATGCCCCTCAACAATATTTTATTCTGCAGTGGTGGAGGACCATAAGGTGAGCTGCAGGTAATTAAACCTGGATTGCTTATTGCCGGTCCTATTATTTAGTGCCTCCCATGCAATTATTGTATCTGCTGATATAAGATCCCCCCAATTTGTTTTTCCCGCCTGTTTTAATGGTAGACTCAAAGCGTCTTTCATACACTCTGGCGTTCCAAGGGATTCCCAAATAGGAGAAAATTCCGAAAAGTAACTGATCTTTAATAATCATCTCACTGTGAGCTACAGTTTCAGTGCAGATTTTAGGACTTTTAGCCTCACTTTAAAAAAAAAATGTTGGGGCTTCACATTTGTATAGGAATGCCTTTGAACTCAATTCTTTAACCATTTCTCTAAGTATTAACCCCCATGTACTGCTCGTGGGCTCGCCAACCAACATGCAGATGTTTTTAAATTGGAAATCCATGCAGTAAAGTTTAAGGTCTGGCAGTGCTAACCCACCCTTTTTGAGACTACTCCGTAATCTTTTCCATGAAAGGCGCACACCCTGGGATGCCCAAATGAAGCTCGAAATTTTACCCTGGATTTTATTTATTTCTTCTTTGGAAAAACTAAGAGGTATACCATTAAAAAGGTATGTCAATTTCGGTAGGACAGACATTTTTATCAGGTTCACTCTCCCATAGATGGACAAATATCTCATCTCTTTACATCTTCTACCGCCCCAGTCCTTCATATTCCAACACATCAGACTTAGTAATACCCCCCGAGAAAGACTTTAAAGGTGTCCCAAATAGCTCAGATTGGAGCTGATTGAGAATTAATCTAAAAAAACTATACAGTTGTTTTCTTCAAGCGAGCTATCACATCTAAATCTGATAATATGGACCTTTATTAATGTCCATCTCAGATTATTCCTCTTTTTTACACCCTTCAGTGAGATACTAACCATAGCATGATCGGAGATATGTCCTGGGAGTATACATATTCCTTTCAGGATCCCTGCCAACTCTCTACTAACAGATACTCCAGACGTGAGAAATGATTGTATTTTTTACTACGGAAGGTATATGCTCTTTTACCTTGCATTAGATACATCCAGGAGTCAACCAAGCCCAATTCAGATAGCATGTGCTTAAGGGTTTGTCTTGTTTTAGTCCCTTGATTTAGGGCACCCCTCCTACTGGTGGACCTATCTAATACTGGGTCTAATAGAGTATTAATAGCCCCCCTATTACTATCGGTGCTGCTGCCCCAGTTACCGTAAGTTGCAGGTCTACTATATATATTGGGGGTCGTCCACTTTGGGGCCATAAAACCCCACTCAAACAATTTCAAAGCCTGTACCTATAAGAGGGGCCATGACCCATCTGCCTGAACTGTCAGTTTTAGAAGAGGTCATCTCAACTCCTGATCCTTTCCTTATTATTATCGCCACTCCCTTTGAATATTCTGATTGGTCAGAGGCGACATAGCTCTCTATCCAGTGTTGCTTTCTTTAAAGCTCCCTGCTCTCCATCGCTGTTAGGTGGGTCTCTTGAATATTACTTACGTGGGCTTGGAATTCCTCCAGGTACCTCATTACCAGTCCCTGTCTACTTTTTGTTCTTAAACCATTGACATTCCACGTTGTAATTTGTAAATTCTTATCCTTCCCGGCCATCTATTTGAGGTAATCTAACAGACTGGGACCCGAGGATCTCTGCTTCGTACTTCTAAAAAATTAACATAATAATGTGTGAAATAAGGACAGATGTTTTGTTTTTTTCTCTGCTGCCCCCCACCGCATGCCCCATCCCGATACCTTCCCCCCTTACCCCCCCATGGGAACCCTCCCCATACTATCAGGCATAAGCCTGTTGGGACCGCAGAGGGAGGTAAGGCCTTATTTCATAACAAGTGTGAAAACCAGACCCTCCCCCACACACTCTGCCATCCCCCGTCTCCGCCTTGTGTGTGACATACATCTATGGTCTTATTCATGTTTTTATTTATTTTTTGATCTTATAAGTATTATATTATTTTTTATTCTATTTGTGTTTACTTGTGCCCATCTCAGTTATTTATATATATATTTTTCCAAAATCCGTAGTGATCCTACCTTAAGCTAACAATAACATATTTAACCGTTTTGTTCCTCAAGGCCTCCCACATTTTTTATGCTATCTATCAGACTGTCTGCCTCGTCTCAAGTCCGTATATTCTGCATTTGATTGTTCCACATAACACGGAGCATGGCTGGAAATTTCAGTTGAGCCATAGCACCTAGGCTATTTTGCACCCCCAATCTTTTCCCCAGCTCCCATTGCTTCTGGTCTGTTGCATGGCAGACGTCTGATCCGATATTAAACGTCAGCTTCTGAACTGTGTAGGGATATTTTTTTAGGCAGCGAGTAAAATGGTCTCTTTAACAGAGTATGATAAGAAGTTTACCAGGATTTTTCTTGGCTTTTGCCGCTGCAGGTTTCTCCTAAATGGATCCCTATGAACTCGCTGGATCTCCAGATCGAGGTTAATGTCCGGTCTATCCTTCAAAGCGTCTCCTTTAACAATTTTATCACGCAGGCTTTTATGTTTATTTCTTCCTCAGCTTCTGGTATATTTATAATCCACAGATTATTCCTACAGGAGTCATTTTCTATTCGCTACATGTCGTCTCTGAGGTTGGCATTCTCTTTAACCAATGTCTCTACTCCTTTAGAGTTTTTAGTTATGTCGCATTGAGCTGACTTCCGCCTCCAATTGCCCTGTCCGAGCGACCACATCATCTAATTTTTGCGCAAGTACTGAGCAAGAGGCCTGAATATCAGCTTGATTTGCCTCGAATGTTTCAAATCGCGTTTTAAGTTCTTACCGGGGGCCTAAAAGAATGGATGCCAGTAGAGCATCTACATTTTCTGGGATGGATCTAGGTGTTGTTGAAGGCTCAACTTGTGAGATGTGACTTAGCGGGGTTAACAAATTCTCTTGTTCGGGCCCAATCTCAGATTGTTCATCTGCCTCCTGAGTAGACAAGACACTAAACATGTTTTGCGTGGTGACCTGAAAACAAATCTCTTCGGGGCCATACTTGCTCCCAATTTGGATCCCCTCCCGCCCCTCTTCGCTTATACAGCTTTCTAGCGTACTGGGATTAACTCCACTTGTTTCAGCTATCTCGGGTTCGATGGGTAAAATTGGCGGCTCCCCTATACTTCTGTTTCCAGCGTCCCCTTTTTCTCCAGAGGCCATCCCGTGTGTTAGGACTTTATAGTAAGATTTTACGGACGGAGTGACTTTAATTTGTGTAGGGGAGATTTTTTACCCTCTCCCCCATGGGCTCTTCCCTTGTTGTTTGATGTTTTTGTTTGCCTTACAGCTCTCGGGGGAATAGTACTAATAGTAATGTCTCCTGGGACTCCTTCAGCAGAAAGAGTAATATCGTCACTTACCCCTGTAAGGCTTCCCAAGGTGCCGAAAGTTTTTGCACGTAGAGCGTACCTTGATATTTTGTCTGGAATTACATCAATATTCTCACCGACCGTAGCAGACGTTGCATTAATCTTCTCCATAGAGGGAAACCACTTCAGGGGCGTGCACTGTATGTGTTCATTCAGAACTTGCTGACCCTCTCCATCCTGCTGGGGCCCCCCTCCCAATACACTCGGTGCAGGACGCTCCTCCACTCTGCACACGCCGCACTCCAACCGGTTCTGACACTGCCAGCGCTGCCCCTCAGCATGCGTGCAGCTCTGACATGCCGTAGCAGCCCTGGCGCTCGGAGACATGCAGATGCTCTCTCCCCCTCGGTGCCCAAGTCAGGACTGCGGGACACCCGGCCAGAACGCCGCGGATCAACGTTCACGCCCACCGGTATTTCACTTCCATACATCTCTGGAAATTATAATTCCGCAGGTTTAAACTAAAGAAAATGACTTGAATTTAGACGAAGATGGAGAAACGGGGAACGGGCACAAAGGCCATTACGAGCACCTTCCTCCCCCGACGGTCGGCGACCGTTTACCTTGCGGCCGCCATGTTGCCCCTCTCGACCACTTTCAAATTCTTGCCACTCCATCACTGCGGAGGAGGTGGGGGGCAGTTGGGATTTCGAAGCCTCATTACGGGATATAAGCCCAGGCCTTAAAGAAGTGGCAAAATGGTATGAACAGTTCTTGGAAGCGGAAGAAGATAAACTGAAGGCCCCTCGGATACCTGGTCAAGTACACTACAGGAAGGTTGTATACAATCTTTGTGGATGGAATCCTTGAAAATCTTATATGCCATTGTATCTCCGGCTAATTTTAAACATAAGAATTGGCTTTTGTAGTTTGGTTTGCCCTGTTCCCATCATGCACTGGGACAGGAACAGACTAATTTGCATACAGCCAGGTTCTGAAACTGGGATGGTGCAGTGAGCTAAAAAACGGTGTTGGATCTAGCCCTGATCTCTTGACTGGGTGAGAGCTTTCTGCTTAATTCAGAGACTCTGTCCCTCACCACCCCTTGTTGTAAATATTTTTGTCCACCCTAAGCGTGGAAGGGTATTCTCAGATGTGAGACCCTTGCTCATTGCACCATCAGGATTCAAGCAAACCGGGCCGAAGACGGCTGTAATGCCAGAAACCGGTCCCCGGGAGCTTGTTTCCTTCCCAGTGTAAGAATTGGCTTTTGTAGTTTGGTTTGCCCTGTTCCCATCATGCACTGGGACAGGAACAGACTAATTTGCATACAGCCAGGTTCTGAAACTGGGATGGTGCAGTGAGCTAAAAAACGGTGTTGGATCTAGCCCTGATCTCTTGACTGGGTGAGAGCTTTCTGCTTAATTCAAAGACTCTGTCCCTCACCACCCCTTGTTGTAAATATTTTTGTCCACCCTAAGCGTGGAAGGGTATTCTCAGATGTGAGACCCTTGCTCATTGCACCTTCAGGATTCAAGCAAACCGGGCCGAAGACGGCTGTAATGCCAGAAACCGGTCCCCGGGAGCTTGTTTCCTTCCCAGTGTAAGAATTGGCTTTTGTAGTTTGGTTTGCCCTGTTCCCATCATGCACTGGGACAGGAACAGACTAATTTGCATACAGCCAGGTTCTGAAACTGGGATGGTGCAGTGAGCTAAAAAACGGTGTTGGATCTAGCCCTGATCTCTTGACTGGGTGAGAGCTTTCTGCTTAATTCAGAGACTCTGTCCCTCACCACCCCTTGTTGTAAATATTTTTGTCCACCCTAAGCGTGGAAGGGTATTCTCAGATGTGAGACCCTTGCTCATTGCACCATCAGGATTCAAGCAAACCGGGCCGAAGACGGCTGTAATGCCAGAAACCGGTCCCCGGGAGCTTGTTTCCTTCCCAGTGTAAGAATTGGCTTTTGTAGTTTGGTTTGCCCTGTTCCCATCATGCACTGGGACAGGAACAGACTAATTTGCATACAGCCAGGTTCTGAAACTGGGATGGTGCAGTGAGCTAAAAAACGGTGTTGGATCTAGCCCTGATCTCTTGACTGGGTGAGAGCTTTCTGCTTAATTCAGAGACTCTGTCCCTCACCACCCCTTGTTGTAAATATTTTTGTCCACCCTAAGCGTGGAAGGGTATTCTCAGATGTGAGACCCTTGCTCATTGCACCATCAGGATTCAAGCAAACCGGGCCGAAGACGGCTGTAATGCCAGAAACCGGTCCCCGGGAGCTTGTTTCCTTCCCAGTGTAAGAATTGGCTTTTGTAGTTTGGTTTGCCCTGTTCCCATCATGCACTGGGACAGGAACAGACTAATTTGCATACAGCCAGGTTCTGAAACTGGGATGGTGCAGTGAGCTAAAAAACGGTGTTGGATCTAGCCCTGATCTCTTGACTGGGTGAGAGCTTTCTGCTTAATTCAGAGACTCTGTCCCTCACCACCCCTTGTTGTAAATAATTTTAAACATCATCATTTTTCCGTCATCCACAGGCTATTTTGGAACCCACAAAGATTAGCTAAGTTCGTATTGCAACCGGTTCCTAGCTGCAAGAGGTGTAATCTCTTAGGGGTCAATGATATCCATGTCTTCTACACTTGCCCAGGTATTCAAGAATTCTGGAAGAAATCACATTAAGGGCAATTTTGACCAAGAACATTGTTTTGACCGAAAAGCTGGTGCTTTTTGGGGTGGATAGTGTTTCTCGATCAGGTTTTGAGCAGTAAGCAAAGGGTCTAATTATTTTACCTGTTGCTATTGGCAAGAAGAGAGATTTGTATAAGGTGGCTGGACCCCCTGCCTCCCCATCCAGTAGCCTGGTTAAATACAGTAAATTGGACATGTACATTTAATATCAAATGTAACCCACACAGGCCAAGAGAGCTTTGGACGGATTACTTGAAGTGGTTAGAATAGAGTTTTATTGTAAAAAGGTTTTATTTTTTATTTTTGGGCGGTCACAAATTTGGATACTTGGTCCAATGATTACATCATGCCATGGACTTAGTGGTGGTGGATCCCGCTCGCTCCTTATAAGACCAGTGCCGTGGAGGCCAAGAGTCTGAATCTGCATGTACCACAGATGGATCGAGGGTGCTCGTTTACGGCCCAGAATGCAGTAGCCATGGTGAAATGAGGACTACATTTTTTTTCAAAAACAATATTTTATTCTAGAGATGGGCAGAGAGGAGAGAACAGGAGGAGGAGTAGTGCTAATATACAGACACCCTGAAATGCAACACCTTAAATAAGCTCTTCTAATTCTTTCAATGCTTGAAATCCAGCCTTACAATATGACACCTATGGTATACAATGCGATCTACCATGGTCCTGGGCCAAAAAATAACTTTTTTGAAAAACAAATGCAATATACCTTCACCAAGAACTCAGACTCAAATTATATTATGTTTGGAGATGTCATTATTTGCTAGAGACAATAACAATAATGCAGCCAAACATCAGAGTATGCTGCACTGCAGTAGGACAAAGTTTAGTGTGCTTTAACTTGTGAATTCCATGTATTTCTTATCATGTGCTTCAAGCACTATTACACCCCGTCAACCTTAAGTTCCATTTAACTTTATGTTTTTCAGGGGAAATGTATAAGTACAATATAAGGATATTCAAAGTTAACAGAATGAGGCCAGATGCTGAGTTCCTTTTTAAAGTGATGGAACTCGAAAGTGATTTGCAATATAATAATAAAAATGGAGTTGGGACCTAAGCAAGCGGTAAGCACCATTATTTTTATCAACCTTTATGCACACCCGAAACAAAAGATCAAACAAGCATTGGAAATGCAATAGGTCTCGCAGCATTAGAGTTAGTGCTTTTAGAATTGTTTATGGGTTTTTTTGTAAATCTTTAGCATTTTTGTTTCCTGTAGCCAATGCTAAAGAATAAAAAAAAAAGCCATAAACATTTCTAAAAGCTCTAACTCAAATGCTCCGAGACCTATTGCACTGTGTGAGGGTGAGGGGTTGAGGGTGAGTGAGGGTGAGGGTGAGTGTGAGTTAGGGTGAGGGGTTGAGGGTGGGTGAGGGTGAGGGGTTGAGGGTGAGTGAGGGTGAGGGGTTGAGGGTGAGTGAGAGTGAGGGTGAGTGAGGGTGGGTGAGGGTGAGTGAGGGTGAGTGAGGGTGAGGGGTTGAGGGTGAATGAGGGTGAGGGCGAGTGAGGTGTTGAGGGTGAGTGAGGGTAGGTGAGGGGTTGAGGGTGAGTGAGGGTGAGTGAGGGTGATGCTGAGGGGTTGAGGGTGAGTGAGGGTGAGGGGTTGAGGGTGAGTGAGGGTGAGGGATTGAGGGTGAGGGGTTGAGGGTGAGTGAGGGTGAGGGATTGAGGATGAGTGAGGGTGAGGGTTGAGGGTGAGTGAGGGTGAGGGGTTGAGGGTGAGTGAGTGAGTGAGGGTGAGTGAGGGTGAGTGAGGGTGATGGGTTGAGGGTGAGTGAGGGTGAGGGGTTGAGGGTGAGTGAGTGAGGGTGAGTGAGGGTGAGGGGTTGAGGGTGAGTGAGGGTGAGTGAGGGTGAGGGGTTGAGGGTGAGTGAGTGAGGGTGAGTGAGGGTGAGTGAGTGAGGGTGAGGGGTTGAGGGTGAGTGAGGGTGAGTGAGGGTGAGTGAGGGTGAGGATGAGTGAGGGTGAGTGAGGGTGAGTGAGGGTGAGGGGTTGAGGGTGAGGGTGAGTGAGGGTGAGTGAGGGTGAGGGTGAGTGAGGGTGAGTGAGGGTGAGTGAGCGTGAGTATGAGTGAGGGTGAGTGATGGTGAGGGTGAGTGAGGGTGAGTGACGGTGAGGGTGAGTGAGGGTGAGGGTGAGTGAGGGTGAGGGGTTGAGGTTGAGGGTGGGTGAGGGGTTGAGGGTGAGTGAGGGTGGAGGGTGAGGGGGTGAGGGTGAGTGAGAGTGAGGGTGAGTGAGGGTGAGGGGTTGAGGGTGAGTGAGGGTGGGTGAGGGATTGAGGGTGAGTGAGGGTGGGTGAGGGATTGAGGGTGAGGGATTGAGGGTGAGTGAGGGTGAGGGATTGAGGGTGAGTGTGGGTGAGGGATTGAGGGTGAGTGAGGTTGAGGGTGAGTGAGGGATTGAGGGTGAGTGAGGGTGAGTGAGGGTGAGGGATTGAGGGTGAGTGAGGGTGAGTGAGGGTGAGGGGTTGAGGGTGAGTGAGGGTGAGTGAGGGTGAGGGGTTGAGGGTGAGTGAGTGAGGGTGAGTGAGGGTGAGTGAGGGTGAGTGAGGGCGAGTGAGGGTGAGTGAGTGAGGGTGAGGGAGGGGGTGAGGGTGAGTGAGAAAAAAATAAGAGCAGACAGTGCTGGGGCTTGACTGGCTATTAGCAGAGAGCGCCCGAGGGTCAGATACAGTGCCTGGAAGCGAGGACATCACAGCCTGCTCGACTTCAAACCCAAACGCAGCGGCAGGCTTAGCATTAGACTCCCACTGCTATATGGTGACCAAAAGAGGAAACTGTATGTTCCTGGAAGCGGATGTCCGAAGAGATGGGAAACCTGTGGAAGAGAGCGACGGTGGGGCGACAACGATTATGGCTTCGTTTGCTTTTGGTATCCGACTGGCTGCTGCGTTCCGGTTCTGAGCCGTGGAAGTTAAAGGGGTTCTCGCAGAGTCAGCGCGGCAAAACGCGAAGGAAAGAACCATGGCTGAAGACGGGTAACATTATATTAAATCTACATCCGTTTGCAAGCGCTAAACGAAGCCTGACATGGGCGAGCAATAATTCAGTGCAAATACTGTAGCGGGGCAGCCAGGATTGGATATAGTATAATTGAGCACGTTTTTTTTTTATCAACAATGACGCGAGATTTGCTACGTAAATTCAAGAGGCACGCGCTGTAAAAGTTACAACTATTTGCGTGTGTGCGCGTGAGTGAGCTCTTTGCTTTTAATCTTTTGGCGCGATATATTTAAGTTGGAATGCAAACGACGACAGCGCGTTCGCCTCTTTTAACTCTGCGCCAGTCAGACAAGGATTTTACTTCAGGAAGGTCTGGAGTTGTGTTTGAGTAAGTTTGCTCTCGTTTGCATGTACCTGACAAAGCCCCAGCATATACTTAGTTTCCAGCTAACTTCGCAAACCGTGTGAAATCCCGAATGTGAACTGTAAATCAATTGGTCAGAATAAACTGTTAAACAAACACAAGAAACAGTCGGACAGGAAGCAATCGCAGGAGCAGGCTCATGTGTGCAGCAGTTACAGAGCGCACACACACAACTGGAGACCAGTTACAGTCAACGCACAATCGCAGGCAGGAGCAGTCACAGGCGGAGAGAAACTATGCGGTCACAGACATGGAGCAGTAACATGTAAGGGAGGGGTCGCCTGCAGGAGGCAGTCGAATTCGGAGAGCTGCTGCAGGCACGCGGTACTCACAGGCAGGGCTGGCGCAGGCAGGGGCTTCACTCGAGGAGGCTGCGGGGACCAGTGGAGGGGGGAGGAGAAATGCGACACGGCGGGAAGGGGAGGGACAACCAAAGAAGACGGAGACCCCAAAGACAGGCAGGAGGCAGGGACAGGCAGCGTGGGAACCGGGAACGGAGGAGAGAGGCAAGAGGAAGGAAGGACGAGGAGAGGAAGGCCATTGAAGGGGGCGACTGAACCTCAAGGCAGAAAATTGAGGAGCATAATTGAAAAGGAGGCCGAAGGAAAATGTTTAAATTGAGGGACAAAGGTAGAAGGTGGGGGCACTTGGGAGAAATATTGTAAAGCTCGAGGAAATAGAATACAGGAAGGGAATACCTGAAAGGAGAGAGACAAACGGAAACAAGCCTTTCACCGTAACACGGCGGGCAGGGGAGGGGGCGGGCAGGGGAGGGGGCGGAGAGGGGGCGGGCAGGGGAGGGGGCGGAGAGGGGAGAGGTGCGACACGGCAGGCAGGCAGGGGAGGAGAGTAGGAGGAAGAGGGGGGAGGAGAGTAGGGGAGGCACGGCCTAGCGGCAGGCAGGCAGGGGAGGAGAGGAGGTGGGGGGAGGAGAGTAGGGGAGGCACGGCCTAGCGGCCGTGCAATCAAGTAGTGAGGGGGCGGAGCTGGGGGAGGCTGTGAGAGAGAGTAGGCGGCTGGGGCATGTGCACGCGCATTTAAGCTCAATGCGCATGCGCATTGAGCTTAAATGTCTCGTGCACTGCAAGGAATCGCCACGATTCCTTGCAGTGTGGATAAAGAACGGATAAGTGCCAATACTCTCGCCTTGCTCGATGCGCATGCGCATCGACAGGCGAGACCTAAAAAGAACTATTCAAAAAACGAATTGCTACCATTGCAGAACTCCGGTTTGAACAACTGACCTGGGGCATTATCCTAACTGGAGATTTTAACTCAAATTTAATACACACACCAGAAGAAGATGATAATATAACTGTAAAAAATGCAATCTGGGCTGGACAAACGCAATCCTACTCCATCCCAAAACGGTCTGACACTGGAGGACAACAACTAGTAACAGATCTTGTACATCTAGGGATGCGTGTACTAAATAGCAGAATGGCACAGGACAGACCACCAACCTGCACACATCATGGTCCTCATGCAAGCTCTGTCTTAGACTACACAATAGCTACTCTTTTACTCTTAGCGCAAATAAAATGTTTTCTGATCAAATATACTACTGAGAGTGATCATTCGTGTCAACTTTTAGAACTAACAACATTTCTAAGACACACAGAGGCCCGCCTGCGGGTGGGTCCACATTAATGATAAATCTGAAGCAATTGCGATGGACAAACAACACATTATCTCACATAGCTACGAGGGTGAAAGATCTGATGGTAACCCTTGAGTCACAAAAAAGCTTGACGATTGACACTTGGGTCACCTTCCTAGTAAACGTTTCTCAATCAGTGACACAGACAAAATCACAATTTCAAGGCGGCTTTGACTACGTCAGTAGATGCATTTTTATGGTGTAAACTGAAGAAGCAGGGTCTACCGGAATCGATATTGAAACCAATAATGGTACTGTATACTGACAAGTGGATGCAGGTAAAAATAGCTGATGGCAAGATGCTCACTAGGAAGATCTACACATGTGAGGGACTAAAGCAAGACTGTGACTTGGCCCCATACCTGTTCAACCTATTCATGGCCGATTAATCACCAAGGCTGGATGAGATCAATTCACATCCTCCACGACTGGGTACACTGCCATTAACACACCTGTCCTACTCAGATGACATAGTGCTCCGAAGCTACACAAGAATCAGCTTGCAAAGAGCAATTAATAAGCTAGGTAACTTCGTGTGATGGAACGGCCCGTAAAACCCTATCTGAGGACCCAATCCCCCCTATCATGCCTTGTCTGACACCCCCGGGACTGAGTTTACCTCACCGAAACGCCAGCACCGAGACAGGACGCCGAGCAACCTCCATCACCAACGAAACCCCGCCCTTCTCTCTCCCACAGGAGCCAACCCGAGCGACAGGAAGGGAGGAACCATATCCAGCTGACCCCGGAAGTCCCGCCCCCCTGGCAGAGTCAGCACAGGATAAAAGCCCGGATTCAGCACAACAAGGCGTCGGAGTTTCGTGGCAGGACCCTCTGGCTGGAGACGGAGAAGGTGACCAGACGTGCGAGGAAGAAGTGTGGACAGAGGAGTGGTGGAGTCCCTTGGAGGTGGCTGGAGAGCGGCCGTAACTCACTGGAGAGTTACGGCGGACCGCGTGAGTGCCTTTTGCCTCCTTTATCCCTACTCACTAGGAGTTCGTGTTAAAGTCCCTGTATATATACCCTCTCTACATAGTCTCACTACCCTTGCACTGTATTATACGTATAAAGCACCTCACTGTATAAAGCCCTTTCGTTACTCGCACACCCCACCCCTGCACCCTCTCTATTACCCAAACCCGTGTTCCTTATTCCCGGTACCTTCCTTCCCACACTGTCCGTTTCCGACCCCGCTCTTGCACTACCTGGGTGAAGGTGTACAGTTGAGTCTCTCTGTCGACTCGATCAGACTAACGGTCCTTTGTTTGTTTCCTCTCTTCCGGTCCTCCTGGGAGTCTCCCCGTCATCGGAATCTACCTGGACCATCTGCGGACATCAAGAAGAGGAAGAAGCAGCGCCTCTGTGTTCATCGCCGGGTGCCACACCCTCGACCTGTTGGGACTATCTGTACTGTAAACCTACAATAAAGACCGAATATTGCCCACTACATACGGCCTCCTCGCCTGCTTTTCCGGCCCGCTACACTCACTCCACGACATTTGGTGTCAGAAGTGGGATCTGCTGGAGGTATGGAGGCCGTAATAAAGAAGATGGCAGAGTCACAAGAACAATTCGGGAAACTTATGGAGCAGTTCATGAAGACCGCCGAAGACGACAGAGGTCAGCTCCACGATGTTCTGAAAGGCCAGGGGGCGACCCATGATGATACCATGACAAAGCTAGCAGACGCCCTGGGCCAACAAAGACCGATGACCTCTCTTCCCTCTGTCGTTCTTCAGAAATATGTCCCTGGAGAAGACCCGGACTATTTTTTCACAAACTTTGAGAGGATAGCTCAAGCCGCCAACTGGCCTGCTGATCGGTGGGGACAGTATTTGGGTCCACTCCTCACCGGTGACCTCCAAGCGGCCTACCAACAGGCCAATATCCAGGGAAACACTCCCTATGCTGACATTAAAAGGTGCATCCTAGAACGCCTTGGCATTGACGATGATACTTACAGGGTGAAACTTCGCCAGGCCAGGGAAAAGCCCCAAGAGAACCCGAGAGCACTCTCCTTTCGGATCCGCGATCTCGCCAACCGATGGTTACGACCCGAAACCTCTACCAAGGAGAATATTCTGGAGAAGATCTATCTGGAACAGTTCCTTAACTCCTTACACCCGGCTACCCAACGCTGGGTGAGGCAGCACTCCCGACTCACCCTTGAGACTGCTATAGAGATAGCGTCTGCATATAGCAGGGCACAAGAACTTCAGCGGGGTAAGGACGACCACCCCCACAGGCCCCTGCCTGCTACGTCCACTCGCCCAACCCGGCCTCCCCAAGGCCGTCGACCTGAACCACCACCGCTATTTCCCTCCCCCGTAGTGTTCCGAACCCCGACTCCCGGACCCCAGTGTTATTCCTGTGGTGGGTTCGGACACATTGCACGGATGTGTCCCCAGAAGGAGGAACCGATGGAGGTTGGTTTCGTCAGGAACTACCTGTGTAACCCTCCCGGTTACACGCCACCACCGTTCTATTGTCCAGTGTCCATAAATGGTCAGCCACTGAGGGCTCTCGCCGATACTGGATGTCGACAGAGTGTTCTACGACCCCAAGACCTTGCCCAGCCTCTCAGCAAACCTACTGGGGTTGTAGCCATACAATGTGTGCATGGAGACACTAAACAATATCCCACCACTCAGGTACGAGTCCAACATTCCCAAGACCCCGGGACCTCTCTCACCGTGGGCCTTGTGCCCGCATTGCCGGAACAAGCCATTTTAGGGAGTGATTATCCGGGACTTCCAATGCTCTTACAAAAGACTTCCGACTCCCTAACTCAGTGGTGGAAAGAGGCGCCCTATCCCGAGTGTCCCGATCAAGTACCCGATCCCAAACCCCACAAACCGAGGAGTCAGAAGAGAAGAGAAAAGAAAGAACACCTCAGCGCTTATCCTGCCATTATTGACGAACACCCCTGGCAGACTGACCAAGAGTTCAGGGCCGCCCAACGAGAAGATCCTCTGCTACAGGAGGCGTGGGGAAAAGCACTTGATCACGAAGACCCCTTACAAGTAGGTCCTTACTTCATTAAGAAAAACGGGTTGTTATATCGAAAAGGGGGGCCCCAACAGAATGCTCAGTTGCTTGTCCCCGGCCCCTTTCAAGACAAAGTCCTTTTTCTGGCACATAGTCACCTTTTGGGGGGTCATTTCGGGGACGAGAAAACCAGCCAAGCCATCTTGGAGAAGTTCTATTGGCTGGGGGTGTATCAAAGGATCAAGACTTACTGCCGCAAATGCATAATATGCCAAAAGAACAGTCGACACAGACCACCCCGTGTCCCGTTGCAACCTCTCCCTGTCATAGATGTTCCCTTCAGTCGCATTGGGATGGACATAATCGGTCCCCTCTTGCCCTCCCGTAGCGGGTGTCGCTATGCCCTGGTCATAGTAGACTATGCCACCCGCTTCCCGGAGGCCATACCCCTCCGCCAACCTACCACACAGGCAATAGCGAAAGCTCTGATCTCCTTGTTTTCGCGGGTTGGCTTCCCGCGGGAAATCCTCACCGACCAGGGCACCCCCTTCATTTCAGCCCTTATGAAACGGGTATGTGCGGAGTTAGGAATCAAACAAATCCGGACCTCTGCGTATCACCCGCAAACAGACGGGCTCGTAGAACGATACAACGCCACGTTGAAGCAAACGTTAAAAAAACTCTTAGGCCTCGAAGCGAAGAGATGGGAAGACATGCTTCCTTTGGCCTTGTTTGCGATCCGTTGTAAACCTCAGAGCAGCACGGGGTACTCCCCATATGAATTAATGTACGGACGAGCCCCCCCCGTACCCTCCTAGATATGGCCCAGGAAGCATGGGAAGCTGAACCGGACCGGACTCGTCCACTCCCAGAATATATGCAAAACCTCAAGACACATCTGTCTATGATTCGCGATATTGTCCGACAAAATTTGGAGACCGCTCAGGACAACCAAAAGAGACAATATGACAAGGGCACTCGCAGTCGGGTCTTTGCTGTCAACGACCTAGTACTCCTTATGATGCCCTCGTCCGACCAAAAATTATTGGGACAATGGCAAGGACCCTACCCCATCCTTCGGCAGGTAACACCAGTCACGTACGAGATAGAACTGGACCCTACCCGAGGCACCACTCAAATCTTTCATGTTAACCTGCTAAAAAAGTGGGAAGGACCCCGTCCGGTGCTGTCGGGAACCAAGAAGAACCTCATCTTCTCTTTCGACCCTTGTCTAGATTCCGACCTCAACCCAGTACAAATACAGGAACTACGCCACACCTTGGAACCCCTGAAAAGCGTCTTCTCGACCTCCCCTGGTCGAACCACGGTCACCGAACACAGGATTGAAACCGAACCAGGGAAAGTGGTTCGCCTGAGGCCGTATAGAGTGCCAGAGGCCCGTAGAGATGTCATCCGTCAGGAAGTGGAAGTCATGCAACAAATGGGAATAATTGAACCCTCAGTCAGCGAGTGGAACTCCCCTATCGTATTGGTACCGAAACCTGACGGCTCGGTCCGTTTTTGCATCGACTTCCGGGAGGTCAACAAGGTCTCCAAGTTCGACACCTACCCCTTACCCAGGGTGGACGAAATGATCGAAAGAATAGGGCAAGCAAAATTCATTTCCACGCTCGATCTCTGCAAGGGGTACTGGCAGATACCCCTCCGGGAACAAGATAGAAGAAAGACGGCCTTTTCCACCCCGGATGGGTTATATCAATTCCTGGTCATGCCCTTTGGACTTCATGGCGCCCCTGCCACCTTTCAACGGGCTATGAACCAGGTCCTGAGACCCCATACAGCTTACGCAGGCGCGTATCTAGATGACATCGTCATCTTTAGCGACAGCTGGCCCCAACACCTGCAGCACCTTTCCAGTGTTATCAGCTCCCTAGGCTCATACGGATTTGCCATCAACCCGGCCAAAACCACGTTGGCCGCGAAAACAGTTAAATATTTGGGGTTTCTTCTGGGGGACGGCCTGATTAGACCCCAAGAGAGCAAAACGGCAGCCATCCGATCCCTCCCGTTTCCACATACAAAAAAAGACCTCCGAGCCTTCCTAGGACTCCTGGGGTATTATCGGCGCTTTGTGCCCAACTTTTCTCAAAGAGCGGCAGCCCTCACGGACCTGTTGAAAAAAACAAACCGCTCAGATGAACAACTCAGGAATCCCTCCTCGGAAGCCTGGCATGCCTTTACAGACCTCAAAGAAGCCTTGACCTCGGGTCCTGTGTTGGTTCCCCCCAATTACTCAGTCCCTTTCATCCTACAGACAGATGCATCGGACTACGGCTTAGGAGCCGTATTGTCCCAGAAGGATGCCCTGGGAAACGAACGACCCATTCTGTTTGTGAGCCGCAAACTCTTCCCCCGGGAAAAACAATATGCGGTGGTTGAAAAAGAAGCTTTAGCCATCAAGTGGGCGGTGGAAAGCCTTCGGTATTACCTTGAGGGCCGAGACTTCATACTTTATACAGATCACGCCCCTTTGGAGTGGATGGCGAGAAACAAAGGGCAGAATGACCGGGTCCTGCGGTGGTTTTTGTCTCTCCAACCCTTTCATTTTCAAACCAAACATAGAAAGGGTTCCGATCAAGGTAATGCGGATTTTCTGTCCCGGTATCCGCATTCTCCTCCCATTACAAGGACAGCTAGGGGAAGGGGATGTGATGGAACGGCCCGTAAAACCCTATCTGAGGACCCAATCCCCCCTATCATGCCTTGTCTGACACCCCCGGGACTGAGTTTACCTCACCGAAACGCCAGCACCGAGACAGGACGCCGAGCAACCTCCATCACCAACGAAACCCTGCCCTTCTCTCTCCCACAGGAGCCAACCCGAGCGACAGGAAGGGAGGAACCATATCCAGCTGACCCCGGAAGTCCCGCCCCCCTGGCAGAGTCAGCACAGGATAAAAGCCCGGATTCAGCACAACAAGGCGTCGGAGTTTCGTGGCAGGACCCTCTGGCTGGAGACGGAGAAGGTGACCAGACGTGCGAGGAAGAAGTGTGGACAGAGGAGTGGTGGAGTCCCTTGGAGGTGGCTGGAGAGCGGCCGTAACTCACTGGAGAGTTACGGCGGACCGCGTGAGTGCCTTTTGCCTCCTTTATCCCTACTCACTAGGAGTTCGTGTTAAAGTCCCTGTATATATACCCTCTCTACATAGTCTCACTACCCTTGCACTGTATTATACGTATAAAGCACCTCACTGTATAAAGCCCTTTCGTTACTCGCACACCCCACCCCTGCACCCTCTCTATTACCCAAACCTGTGTTCCTTATTCCCGGTACCTTCCTTCCCACACTGTCCGTTTCCGACCCCGCTCTTGCACTACCTGGGTGAAGGTGTACAGTTTCAACAACCAACCAACGCACACCACGACCGACCAGCCACCCCCCCCCACCACCACCCTCCACGCCTGGACCCCGATCAGCACCGAAGACACCATCCGCACGATGAACTCCATCCACTCCGGATCACCGACCGACCCCTGCCCTCACCACGTCTTCAACAAGGCCGACGCTGTCATCGCACCCCACCTGCGAGACATCATCAACACCTCCTTCGACACCGCCATCTTCCCTGAAAGCTGGAAACACGCCGAACTCAGCGCTCTACTCAAGAAACCAACAGCGGACCCCACCGACCTCAAGAATTACCGCCCCATCTCGCTTCTCCCGTTTCCAGCCAAAGTCATCGAGAAGACCGTCAACAAGCAGATGGCCGCCTTCCTCGAGACGAACGGATCCCTCGACCCCTCACAGTCCGGCTTCCGAGCCAAACACAGCACCGAGACCGCCCTCATCGCCGCCACCGATGACATCCGAGCCCTGATGGACAATGGAGAAACAGCGGCCCTCATCCTCCTAGACCTCTCTGCGGCATTCGACACGGTCTGCCACCGCACCCTAGTACGGCGCCTCAGCAACATCGGAATCCAGGACAAGGCGCTGGAATGGATCATCTCCTTCCTGGACGGAAGAACACAGAGAGTCCGCCTACCACCGTACAAGTCAGAAGCCTCCAAAGTCATCTGCGGCGTCCCCCAAGGATCATCCCTGAGCCCCACCCTCTTCAACGTCTACATGAGCCCCCTCGCGGCCATCGTACGCAAACACCACCTCAGCATAATCTCCTACGCCGACGACACCCAGCTGATCCTCTCCCTGACCAACAACCCCGCCGCCGCCAGAGCCAACCTGCACGAAGGGATGAAAGAGGTAGCCGAGTGGATGACGACCAGCCGCCTGAAACTGAACTCGGACAAGACGGAGGTCCCCATCCTGGGCTCCTCACCCTCCGCCTGGGACGACTCCTGGTGGCCTCCCGCCCTGGGCACCGCACCCAAACCGACAGACCATGCACGAAACCTGGGCTTCACCCTGGACTCCTCCCTCTCCATGACCAGGCAAGTCAACAGCGCCTCCTTGGCGTGCTTCAACATCCTACGCATGCTACGGAAGATCTTCTGGTGGATCCCCACAGAGACCAGGAAGACCGTCACCCAGGCCCTCGTCACCAGCCGACTGGACTACGGCAACGCCCTCTACGCCGGGACCACCGTCAAGCTCCAGAAGAGACTCCAGCGGATCCAAAACGCCTCAGCCAGACTCATCCTCGACATCCCACGTTCCAGCCACATCTCCGGACATCTGAGAGACCTTCACTGGCTCCCCGTCAACAAAAGAATCACCTTCCGCCTCCTCACCCACGCACACAAAGCCCTACACGACCAAGGCCCGAGCTACCTCAACAGCCGAGTCAACTTCTACGCTCCCAAACGCCACCTCCGATCAGCCAACCACGCCCTCGCCGCCGTCCCCCGCATCCGAAGAGCGACTACAGGAGGAAGGTCCTTCTCCTACCTGGCCGCCAAGACCTGGAACTCCCTCCCGTCCGACCTGCGCCTGACCCAAGACCACCTCTCCTTCAGGAAGAAGCTGAAGACCTGGCTGTTCGAGCAGTAGCGGCACCCCCCCCCCCCCCCCCCCCTCCCAGCGCCTTGAGACCCTACGGGTATGTAGCGCGCTTTATAAGTGTATCTGATTGATTGATTGGTTGAGTCTCTCTGTCGACTCGATCAGACTAACGGTCCTTTGTTTGTTTCCTCTCTTCCGGTCCTCCTGGGAGTCTCCCCGTCATCGGAATCTACCTGGACCATCTGCGGACATCAAGAAGAGGAAGAAGCAGCGCCTCTGTGTTCATCGCCGGGTGCCACACCCTCGACCTGTTGGGACTATCTGTACTGTAAACCTACAATAAAGACCGAATATTGCCCACTACATACGGCCTCCTCGCCTGCTTTTCCGGCCCGCTACACTCACTCCACGACACTTCGCTAAGACCAACCTGTTGGAAATAAACATCATAAAAACAAAAGTCATGATCATAAGTCACTATCTCCATAAACAAACAATGTTCACAATTAACAATGTGTGGTTGGAAGTTGTGCGCAGTTATACATACCTAGGAATACACCTGGACAGAGGATTATCTTTCCAAAAGCAAAATGAGGCTACACAAAAAAAGGGAAACGCCATAATATTGGCATTCTGTAGTCTATCAAAAACCCTAAAAGGCCCACTGTTCACTCCACTGCTAGCAATCATCAAAGCCAAACTTCTACCAACTGTAGCCTATGGAAGTGAAGTCCAGCATGGGAGTGATGCTGCGTTTCTGGACAGTCTTGAAACACGAGTGTACAAAACGGTATCTTCCCTGCCAATTGACTCCTCGCCGGCCCAGGTCCGGTTAGAGTTTGGGCTACAACAACAACTATACAGAAGGTATGTGGCGATAAAAACCTGGTACAAAATCTTAATTAATTGGGGGTTCGAGATCAATAATGCGCTCTGGGCTTCTCTACAAGGTGACCCTTAGTCTGCCTACACAAAGTGCTTACAAAATCTTTAAAAATTGCCAGGGTGGCAAACTTTTGGCAGCAGAATGTACCTCTGGCTTCGTTTCAGCTTATCATAAAGAAAGAGGTAAAAAAACACTCGCTCATAGAAGATAAAGCCACGCTCAGCAAGCGAGCGCACACATGGATGATATTGCATTCTTACACAAAATCAGACAGCTACATACCTGGATCTTCCCTTTCCCCCTACTTAAAAACTAAGTTTATAGCACTATAGCACTATGTATGGGGAATCTACCCTCCAATGCAGACGTGCCCCACTGGAAATACCAGGGTTCAAAATCATGTACTCTTTGTGGGTCACACCCACAGAGGACTTTATTCAGTTAATATGTATCCGCCCAGCGTTAGGTCTGCAGCGCCGTAAACTGCTGAAGAGAAAGTTCAATGAAAGAGGCATCCGCTCCTGTAGAATTGTTATATTAATATGCCTCGACCTGAACGACCTGCAGCGTATTGCCATTTAATAAAATGTTTAATCCGCTGTAAGAAAGTCCTAAAACATTGACACTGGTTCAGGCACAGAGTTGCTTTAGAGGCCAGTGCCTGTCTCTTTTAACACTATCTACACTGTATAAATCAATTATTTTTCACTTATTGTAAACACTGGGTGGTGTATCACCCACTCATATCGACCGAACACCTCCAAATCAAATATTTAGGCCCTTCGCTGCTAGGCCTTTTACCCCCCTCTGCTAAGCTTTTTTTGGCTATTTGGGGTTGTTTGCACTTATGCCCCTGTAACTTTTTGACCACATAAGGTATCCATGCTAAATTTGCTTCCTTTTCTTCCAACATTATAAGGATTCTAAAGGTACCCAGGGTTTGTTGATTCACCTGTTGGGGACTCAGAAATTTGCCAAAATAAAGCGACATTTAAATTTTTTGAAGAATGGGAAAAAGGGCTACAGATGAAAGTGTCTGTTTTTTCCCCTGCAAATGGTATCAACAAAGGGGTTGTGGTGTGGAAATCACCATATTCCCAGCTTTCAGGGGCAAGCAGACATTTGTCAGAAAACCACATTTTTGGCATTTTTCTGGGACACAGCCTATTTGTGCTATTTTTTGTGCTTTCAACCTCCTTCCAGTTAATGGTAAAAATGGGTATAAAAGCAATGATATATCCTGGAAAGCTATACATTTCTGAGAAGTAGACAACATTTTGAATTCAGCAAGGGGTCATTTAGGTCGATCCTTCAAGGTTTTCATATAGAAACTAACAGTTGAAAATAGAATAAATTGAAACTGAGTTACAAAAAAAACAAAACGGCCATTTGCCTCAACGTTCTCATCTGTAACTTAAGTATGACAGATGTTTGAAAGCAGTATACCGTCCGCTAGACCCTTCTGGTTATGAGTATATATAGGCCTTGTAGGTTCACCAAGAACCCAACGAACCCAGATCCAATAACTGAGCAGCGTCTTGTAATGTTTTTTTATTGTATACCGGGTATATAGCAATTCATTTGGAAAAATATAACCAGGGAAAAATCGGTATGAAAGTCACCTATGTATTTCTGAAATAAGAACAAAATATAGAGTTTAGAAACAGTAGCCATTTGCACATCTCTGAAATTGTGGGTACCCATACCATCATATGAATTATAGGTCATTTTTCAAAGTGACTTCTTTTTTACACATTGCCTTACATTTGGAAGGCAGAAATGCATTGAAAGTCAATAGGTAATAACAGTTGCTCCGCATTTTTGTGTTCTTCAAAGTTTCCCGATAAAAATTATACCTCACTTGTGTGGGTAGGTATAGTGGCCGCAACAGAAAACGGCCCAAAACGCAACGTGAACACACCAAATTTTCACAGTGAAAACTGACCCTTTTTTTTGCAAAGTGCTTAGCTGTTGATTTTGGACCCTAGCTCTGCCGGCACCTAGGGAAACCGAGAAAACCTATACATTTTTTAAAACTAGACACCCAGGGGAATCCAGGATGGAATGACTTGTCTGGCTCCCACCAGGTTCTGTTACCCAGAATCCCTTGCAAACTTCTAACTTTGTCAAAACAAACACATTTTACTCACATTTCTGTGGTGGAAAGTTCTGGAATCTGCATGGATCTACAAAATTCCACCCACCCCGCATTCCCCAAAGTCTTCCGACAAAAATGGTACTTTACTTGTGTGGGTAGGCCTAGTGCCCGCGACAGGAGCAGCCCAAAACGCAACGTGGACACACCACATTTTCACAGTGAAAACTGACTTTTTTTTTGCAAAGTGCCTAGCTATAGATTTTGAACCCTAGCTCTGCCGGCACCTAAGAAAACCTAGCAAATCTATACATTTTTAAAAATAGACACCCAGGGAAATCCAGGATGAGGTGACTTGTCTGGCTCTCACCAGGTTCTGTTACCCAGAATCCCTTGCAAACATCAAAATTTGTCCAATAAATCACATTTTACTCACATCTCTGTGGTGGAAATTCCTGGAAACTGTGTGGATCCACAAATTTCCACCCATCCCGCAGTCCCCAAAGTCTTCAGAGAAAAATGGTACCCCACTTGTGTGGGTAGGGCTAGTGCCAGCGACAGGAAAAGGCCCAAAATGCAACATGGACAGACTACATTTCCACAGTGAAAACTGACACTTTTTTTGCAATGTGCCAAGCTGTAGATTTTGAACCCTAGCTCTGCCGGCGTCTAGGGAAACCTAGCAAATCTATATATTTTTGAACACTAGACACCCAGGGGAATCCAGGATGGGGTTACTTGTCTGGCTCTCACCAGGTTCTGTCACCCAGAATCCCTTGCAACCCTCAAAATCTGTATATAAAAACACGTTTTCCTCACATTTCTGTGGTGAAAAGTTCTTGAATCTGTGTGGATTCACAAAATTCCACCCACCCCGCATCCCCTAAAGTCTTACGAGAAAAAGTGTACCTCACTTGTGTGGGTAGGCCTAGTGCCTGCGACAGGAAATGGCCCAAAATGCAATGTGGACACACCACATTTTCACAGTGAAAACTGACCCTTTTTTGCAAAGTGCCGAGCTGTAGATTTTGAACCCTAGCTCTACCGGCACTTAGGGAAATCTAGCAAACCTATACATTTTTGAAAACTAGACACCCAGGGAAATCCAGGATGGGGTGACTTGTCTGGCTCTCACCAGGTTCTGTTACCCAGAATCCCTCGCATACCTCAAAATTTGTCCAAAAAATCAAATCAGATTTTCCTCACATTTCTGTGGTGGAAATTTCTGGTATCTGCAGAGATCCACAAATTTCCACCCACCCCGCATTCCCCAAAGTCTTCTGCGAAAAATGGTACCTCACTTGTGTGGGTAGGCCTAGTGCCAGCGACCGGAAATGGCCCAAAACGCAACGTGGACACACCATATTTCCACAGTGAAAACTGACCCTTTTTTTGAAAAGTGACTAGCTGTAGATTTTGAACCCTAGCTCTGCCGGCACTTAGGGAAACCTAGCAAACCTTTACATTTTTGAAAACTAGACACCCAGGGAAATCCAGGATGGGGTGACTTGTCTGGCTCTCACCAGGTTCTGTTACCCAGAATCCCTTGCAAACCTCAAACTCTGTCCCAAAAAAACACATTTTCCTCACATTTCTGTGGTGGAAAGTTTTGGAATCTGTGAGGATCCACAAAATTCTACCTGCCCCTCATTTCCCAAAGTCTCCTGAGAAAAATAGTACCTCACTTGTGTGGGCATACCTAGTGCCAGCGACAGGAAACGGCCCAAAACGCAACGTGGACACACCACATTTTCACTGTGAAAACAGACCCTTTTTTTGCAAAGTGCCTAACTGTAGAATTTGAACCCTAGCTCTGCCGGCACCTAGGGAAACCTAGCAAACCTATAAATATTTTAAAACTAGCACCCAGAAGAATCCAGGATGGGGTGACTTGTCTGGATCTCACCAGGTTCTGTTACCCAGAATCCCTTGCAAACCTCAAACTTTGTCAATAAAAGAAATTTTCCTCACAATTCTCAGGTGGAAAGTTCTGGAATCTGCGTAGATCCACAAAGTTCCTACCCCCAGCGTTCCCCCAGATCTCCTCACTCATGTGGGTGCCCCAAGTAACTGCAATAGGCAAGGGCCCAAAACGTATTGAGGAGATATCAACATGACCTATCACAAAACTACCTCGTATTGCAAGGGGAGTCACCTGGGTTTTTGGCCCCTGGCTCGGAAGCCATCTTGGGAAATCTACCAAACCCACACATTTCTGAAAACTAAACATGTTGGGGGATCCACGCAAGCCATACCTTCCTAGACTCCCCTGGGTCTCTAGTTTTTAGAAATGTGTGGGTTTGGTAGGTTTCCCTAGA
Organism: Lissotriton vulgaris; assembly: GCF_964263255.1. NCBI lineage: Eukaryota > Metazoa > Chordata > Amphibia > Caudata > Salamandridae > Lissotriton > Lissotriton vulgaris. Next base: position 1,229,523,844 of record NC_141694.1, on the reverse strand, counting down.
TGGCCGCCAAGCCGGGGACCAAAAACTCATGTGACCCCCTATGCAAAACCAGCTCATTTTCGGATACATAGGGGGCATCTGCGTTTTTGGTCCTGGGGTCGGCAGCGATCTAGGGAAACCTACCAAACCCACACATTTTTGAAAACTAGACACCTGGGGGAGTCCAGCGAGGTATGGCTTGCATGGGTCTTCCAATGTTTTCCTATCCAAAATCCATTGCAAACATCACATTTCTGAGTGGGAAAGTTCTGGAATCTGTGTGGATCCAACAAATTTCCTACCACCCAGCGTTGCCCCAGGTCTCATTAAAAATGGTACCTCAATCACGTGGGTGGGTCAAGCAGGCAAGGGCCCAAAACCTAAATTACCTATCTCAAAACAACCTGATTTTGCAAGGGGTGTCCCATGAGTTTTTGCCCTCGGGCTCGGCGGCCATCTAGGAAAACCTACCAAACCCACATATTTCTGAAAACTAGACACCCAGGGGAGTTCAGGAAGGTAGGGCTTTCATGGATCCCCTAACATTTCCCTACCCAGAATCCCCTGCAAACCTCACATTTTGCTGAAAAAATCAAATTTTCCCAACATTTCTGTATGGGAAAGTTGTAGGATCACCGGGCAGACACAAATTTCCTACCACCCAGTTTTCCCGCAGGTCTCCCGATAAAAATGGTATCTCACTTGTGTGGGTAGGCATAATGGCTGCAACAGGACATGACCCAAAGCGTACTGTGGAGACTTCAAAATTACCTATAACAAAACTACCTGGTTTTTTATGGGGGGGGGGGGGGGTCACCTGTTTTTTTGGCCCAAGGGCTTGCCACTATCTAGGAAAACCTACCCAACCCACACAATTCTAAAAACTAGAAACCCTGGGGAGTCCAATGAGGTATGGCTTGCGTGGATCCCCAGTTTCCCTACCCAGAATCTCCTGCAAACCTCAAATTTAGGTGAAAAAAATGCACTTTTTCCTTACATTTTTGCATGGGATCACTGTGCCGGCACAAATCGCCTACCACCCAGTGTTCCCCTCAGTCTCCCAAGTAAAATGAAACCTCACTTGTGTGGGTGCCCAATGCAGAACTGGCTAAAAACGTATTTTAAAGACTCGTCTAAATCCTCATTTGACATGGAAGTCACGTGTGGCATAATCGACTCCCCTTTAAATGCACACTCTGCACTACTCTGTTGGAGGCTATGGCCGAAACGCGTAGCTCAACATTCTTGCAGCAAAATGCTTATCAACATACTGTAGGACCAGTGCTTAATTTGTGCGGATGTTTGCAGGTGATGGATACCAGCAGTCATTTCGAGGACTGCAACTTATGTTACATTCCAAGGCTTCACCTCAGAGCAAGGGAGACAAATGCAGAAAATAGATGGAGGAATTAGAATTTAGAATTTAAAACATTTGTAAAGCGCAGCGTTCACCATACGGTTTCTTGGCGCTATAGTAGTAAGACTAGCAAGGGCGGAGTAACCAAGCGCAAAAGAAAAAAGGGCGATTACAAGGGAAAAGCCTGTCGAAATAAGAACGTTTTTAAATCTCTACGGAAAGATGAATATTGTGTATTGGAAGAGAAAGACAAGAAAACCTTGACAAAGGGTGAGTAAAATAAGCTATAGGACTAAAATAAAGAGACAGGCATGGCAGTGTGGGGCAAGAAAGAGTCAAGAGGCAGAAAAAAATCTGCAGCCTCAGTATTCGGCAACCCCGACATCTTTTTTTTTAATGAAGCACTGTTACTGAGTTTCAGATAAAATTATTTTTTCACCACAGTAGGATTGCTTCTACCTTCATAAATGTAACTGACATCAATAGATGGCAAGCAAGCATTCTGATAGCGCTACATACTGCCCAAGGCAGCTGGAGATTTCTAATCGCTCCCCGAGAATCCCAATGCCAGCTCTCTGCCTCCACCTGGGGGGCAGGTGTGTAATGAAGCCCACGCGGTGCAGGCAGGCCCCCAGCCATGGAGGGGACCCCCTCAGCTTGACTGTACAGTGTGCAAACCTGTATCCATTTCACATGCTTTCCTCTCTGCAGCACCCTCTCTCTTAAGGATACCCTGTTGACCCAGGCCTAAAGGGAAATAAAGCAACAAATAACTTTCTCTTTCCTGCAAAGCCTGCGTGTGCGAGTTGTAGAAGGCCCCTTTAGAGAGGGGTCTCGGCCCCCAGATGAGTCAACATGATGGCCACAGTTTTAGGGTTTGCAACTATTTTTGCTCTGAGCAGGTCAGGATGTAAACTTAACATGTAATGTTGTTTTCGACTTTAGCCCCCCTCACAGAAGCGCTTCAAAATGAGGTGAGTAGTAATATTCTTGTAGTGGCAAATGGCTATTTTTATTTTTCTGGATTGCTTCAGAGGAAGGTAGCAAAGTCATCAGATTTATGAATGCACACTCCTAGAAGAGGCCTAGACTGCTAAATCCCGTATATATCAATAGGGGGGGGGGGGGAATAAGGCTAACAGGTTGCTGCACTATCTTTGATCTAATATCAGACATCAAACTCGGATCCTATACTTGCTAGACTCATGCATTTTGGGGATATTATGGCACAGCAGTTTGCATACTTCTATGTAAGTTATATGCTTCACGCAATCACTTACTGGCGCACAAATTGTCAGTTTTGTCGGGCCCACCTCAGAAAAATCTATTTTCCACTTATAGAGAGATGCTAGATGAAGACCTCCTTTCCAAGGATGTAATGATAGCTTTAGGTGACCTACAATCTGGGAAGACATCGGTTCCCAACGTGTTCCCGAGTGAATTCTTTAAACTGTTCATGAACAAACTTGGATACCCCCTGGTAGCGGTCCTGAAAGAATCTATCAAAGTGAGACGACTTCCAACTGACTTCCGAAGGGCAGATATACCGGTAATCCACAACCCAAGGAAGCCCCATCCTACCACTGATCTCTCAGTATAAATAAGGAGGCCAAAATCTGGCCAAAGCCCTAGCCAATCACCTAGTTAAGGTCATACCCTCCTGAGTCCACCGCATTCAGGTGGGCCTCGTCACGCCACCAGAAATGACATCCGCAGGGCATATAACGCACTTCCTTTTGCTGACAAACTGGTTGGCTCAGCAACAATTTTGCTGGTGGACATAGAAAAAATGTTTGACTGGAGGTATTTATTCGCCTTACTTCCCCAGCTTCACTTTCGAGCTAAGTTTATGAAATATGTCCAGCAGCTGTACACAGATCTAGCTGCTCCCGTCTGAGTAGGAATTGCGGTCTCCAGTCCCTTCCCTATCTGGCGTGGCATGCTTCAGGATGTCCCCTGTCCCTACTACTCTTCCTGCTTGCAACAGAGCTCCTGGCCGAATGGCTTCGTACTGACAAGCTGGTGTGGGATTTTGAGTGGAAGGGGGAACCTTCAGAATTGAGCTTTATGTGGATGATGCCCTGATCTTCCTAATTAAACAGGAGGCCTCCGGTCACCGAGTGCGCCAAATCCTTCGAATTTTTGGTGACACATCAGACTTCTCCACCAACACAGCCAAATCCACTGCCTTTCTGACCCGCCAACCACAACATTTAGGTTGGGCCACCAGACTACAGATAGCTACACACACCTTTAAATTCTTTGGAGTGCATATCACTCTTGGCCCATCTGTGGCATGGGAGGTCAATATTCAACCACTCCTGGCCACACTGACAACGGGCGTCACCATTTTTTCAGCTTTCTCCCATCCATCTTGGGGCGTTCAGCCATATTTAAGATATAAAGAACCCTCGCCCGGTTCTTATATAACTTACAAAAATACTGAAACCCTTTACCATGCTCCCTTTTTTTCCGAACAGTGTATTCCATGTTTCAAAGTTTTCTATGGAACTAGGTATCCCCCATACAGTCCAATGTAATTGTTTTAAGTTCACATATGATGGGGGGATCACAGTGGAAGAAATTATATCCTAGTATCGAGCTTCTCACTTAATCATTATTACCGAAGGGTGGTATGACACCCAGGGTAAACCCCGTGTTTGCTCCGGAAAAAAGGGCGCTCGAAAACACCTCAATTCAATATTTTCAATACAGAGGAAAGGTGTGATCTCTACTTCCCCCAGCAACAAGGGCAGTGCTGTGAGGATACGTTGGCAACGATGAGTTGGAAATGAAAGCTCCCGGCGCAGACCCCACTGTGGTAGGGAACAGTGCTAGGCCAAGTGGCATCTCTGAAAGGGTTCTCTAAATGGGATAATATAGGTATCTCAACCTTAGGAGATGTAATGGAGAGTGTCACGCTGAAATCATACTCCACTCTCTGGTGAGAATTTCACATGCACAGCAGCCAATTCTATCAATCCCTCCAGCAGCGCCATGCCTGAACACCACATATATAGGGCTAGAAGACAAACTTCCTCAGTATAACCCCCTCATGGCTAAATTACTCTTGGGGGAATTTCAGTAGCGGCTACTCCGCTAAAGCGGAGGAGCATCGCTCCACTGCTTTTTTTGACTGAAACAAAGGGAAAATAAAATTATAATGACTCGCATACTATAGTTTTATTTTCTCCTATGCAGTTTTGCGTGAGAGGGCAGGGAGGAGGGGTAGCACCCACCTAAGTGCGCAATGACTGCTTGGCCAGCCCTCTAGGGCTGCCCAAAACAGTCATGCGCACTTCGCATGTTATCCATGCAGGCTGCAGTACAGCCTGCATGGAGAACATGCCCAGGCCCCCAGTCAGTGTCTGAGCGCCGAAACACAGCGCTCAGACCAGTCACAACGTTTCGAAGGCAGCATTGTGATTGGCTGACTGGGAGCCGGAGTGTGCTTCCTGTTGCGGCCGAGCAAGGAAGGACTACGGAAGCAAGGAAGCAGTGAAAAGGTAAGTTTGCATTTTTTAAAATTATTTTATACCCACTTCCCCCGCGCCCTACCCCTTCTGCTTCGCCCCACCTCCGATTCATGCCGACCGCCATTGTGCATAATATATCCGACTCAACTGATCTACTGCACGCAACCTGGGAACGGGATGTAGGGGCAATGGCTGATGAGGGACAGAAGACAGAGCATCCCAACTGTGGCTCATACAGCTGAAGTACCTCCATAGAGTGTACTTCACACAACATAAGCTCTGGAAAATGGGAACAATTGTCTCCTTTAAAACGTTGGAGGAGGGTTTTTGTTTGGGCTTGGCCACGTATTAGGCCTGTGATGGCATGCTAGGTTTTGCAGTTTAGGCATCAAGTGCTGCTTTAATGAACCACAGAACTACAAAACCAGCATGTACCACGAATCAACATTTTGTTGTGTTTATAAATTCAGTTAAAAGTAGTGAATGAAGAGAAGAAGAGTTATTAAAGTAATAGAGGATGGATTGTGCAGGGAAGGTGAGTCTGGTGTTCGAGTGCACAGTTAGTGCTTTGAGTAAGATGGTGTGAAGATTCTTTGTAAGGAAAGGTTGCAGATTTACAGACTTGAGGTTACCGAACACATGCAAGAGCAGCTCCAACCTCACCTTTACCTGAGCTGGATTAAAACATATTGGCAGAGCTCTTGACTTAGCAGCGATTATTTATGTATGTACATCAGCAGAGTCACTTGTAAAGAACCGGGGGCCAGATGTACAAAACTTTGGTAGCAAAACATTGGTCGCAAAATACTAGTCTCATATTGCGACCAGTATTCCAGCAACAAGTTGGGAATTTTGAGAACCGATCTATCTACTAACAGTTTGGTTCTCAAATTTTCAGATCATGGTGCATCACAACCTGTTCTAAATCATCAATATTCATTGAAAATGGGATTATTATATTTAAAAACGTTATTTAGCAAATCCTAGGCTTTGTCACGGCTACATAGCTTTGTACATCTGTTCCCTGTTTCTAGGACAGCAGTGCAGTGGTGCTGTAATTCAGGTCTTGCGTGCATTGGCGTACCTGTTGTGGTAGATTAGGATTCAGGTGCTTTGGTAGAGCTGCTTGTAAGGGCTTTAATTTTGAAACAGTAGGACTAACGGTGCCGCAAGTTAGGGTTGACATGCATTAGCAGATTTGCTCAAAAGGCCCTTGTTTTTGAAAAGCTGGGTGATGGTGCTGCAGGTCAGGTTTATGCAGCATTGTCAGATTTGCTTATGTCCCTGATTCTGAAGAGCAGAGGTGCTGCAGGTAAAGACGGAGGTGCATTGGAACACCTTTTTGTTAAGGTTGAATTATTGCAATAGTACGTTTAGTGACAAATGGGACCATGTATTGCAATCACAGACTTTTTACTTAACAATTTACTACATTAAAGAATCTGAATCTCTGGTCCACTTCAACTAGACTGACCCACTGGAAAACAGTATCTATAGTAGCACATAACTGGACTAGGTTGTCCCCGTTGACATGGAGCAACTGGTAATGCTTCCAAGACTGCAGGTCAGGCTTGAGGCGTGTTGGCTTCACTGCTTATGAGAGCCAGAGCTTATTATTAATTTGCATGCGAGCCCCTAGGTTGTCTGTGATCTTGTTGAGGTGTATGAGTGCAGTTTACATATGTTCAAGAAAGGTTTGTGTTACCTCCAAATGCATTTGTTATGAGCCAAAACATCTAGCAGCATGTCCTGGGATTTTAGTTAGGGAGCTCCCACCTGAAGGATAAAACATGTAATTTTCTGTGATAACATCACAGGGGCAAAGCTCAAATGATGTTGGTTCCAGTGTTTTATTAGTCTTATTAGTAATTTATAATGCTTATTAGTAAAATCCTTGAAATATTACTCTTTGGTCACAGTGTGTTGGCAAGTATACCAGAGTAGAGAGATTACTTCTGACAGGCTTGCAGTAATTATAGAAGTTGTTATTAGAATTAGAAGGTGGAAGAAAGAGCACAGAATTGATCACATAATTGTTGGGGGGAGTGTGGGGGCAGAAAAGATGCTCATCCCTGCCTATAGGACCAGAAATAATCACTTCTGACAGGGTGGAAGAAAACAATGACATAGATTACGACAGGGTTGGAATAGCTTAAGGGAAAGTCAAACATTTAATGGGTGGCGATAGAGAGAATAGACTGGATATGTTCCAAAAAAATGCTTTTGATGAGCAAGACTTAAGAAAGTGGGAACCCAACATCAGTTTTCCTTAATAAGTGGCTACCACAGCTGTCTTACTTGTGGAGCTGTGTTTTGTTTTAGTTCTGAAGGAAAAGCTGCAGCTTTACCTGTTTAGTGAGAGAGTTTTGCACAGAGAATTCCTATTATGTGCATACTTTGTGAGAGAGACCGTATTGCTGCTACCTGTGTTGTACTTGTTTAATGTGAAGAGGTCTTGTACACCTACTGGCCAACTGGCACTGAGGTTCTCCTGGCACATATATTTTTTTTAACCTCATGCGCGCTAGCGGAATTCCGCTCCCACGCTGAGATTTTTTAAATCGCATGTTACGTGACGAGCTGGGCTCGTCATCAGCGTGCGAGGAGGCTACGCCATGACGAGCCCAGCTCGTCATCAGCGTGAAAGGGGTTAAAGACAGACCCCAATGTCCAAAATGTAGGGGGAGTTTTCCCTCCCTATGCCCAGGATAAATTGGGGTTTTTGTTTGGCCAGGCCTACCACTGTTGTCATGGTGAACCTCAAAAGTACAGATGCCAGGTGATGCCGTTCTCTCTGGTGTCAGTCCAAGGCTTTTCCCAATCGTAGATCCTCCCCTGCTATGTCATCAGAAACTTAATGTTGCTTTGGTCTGTAAACGAATTATGGAAGTGAGGTAGATGCCTGAACGTTCTGAGGTGAGGGTCACATAGTCAGTCTGTAAACTCCCAAGTTGGGAGTAAAAACAAACTGGCTTTGATTGCAGAGTATGATAAAATTACATGGCTATAGATGATCTCCTTGACTCAATTGCATTACTGGACTGAAGAAATTACGTACCTCTAAAGGAGGGGTGTGGGTATCTGTCTGCTGTTGGGTATAGTGCCCCCTCACTTTTCCTAGCTGGGGGGGGGGGGGGCATTAGGTTTTGTTACGCCACGGGGGTGGGAGGCCATGACCTCGGAGCCTGATCATTTCATGTTCTAATAGACAGGTAGCAGCCCTCTCTATGGAAAAGTGCATAGTTCCATAATGGCTCAGCAGCTCATCAAACAGTAGGAGCTCTCTTTGTGGACAGAATATGCCAACACGGATCTGCAGAAGGGGCTGCGCCAACCAGTATACAAAGGTGGTGACATATATGCAGCCCTAGGTGTGTGGGAGAATTATGTAGGATTCCCTTCTGTGCCTCATGTAAACTCAGCTGTTTCTTTCATAATCGCGTCAGTGTTATAGCATCTGTAAAAGGCTGCATTTTGCAAACATGTAATGGTGCACAAGGTTTCCCTTTTCATTGCTGCGTGCAAGACTTATGAAGGAAGGACAAAATATGCAATCTTTGGATTCTTACATTAATGACATTATCAAAAGTGAGTCATCCAAAATCCCAGATGGACGAACTGGCAAAGCATGCTGATTGGAAACACGGGAGATGCCCTGGGAAGCTGCTACAATGTGGATCGACTTAGATACTGCAGATATATAATGCTCCTAAATACTGGGGACAGCCTCAAGAATAAATTGAGCGTAGGTGCTGTTTTTGGAAGATTTGCTTGTGCCTGTATCTCTGCCCCCGCAAAGCTGCTGTGCGTACATTGGATGCATTGTATTTAACATGACAATGAAATGACTGAAAATACTTTAAACATGACTGTGAATAAATTATATCTGCTGGAGCTAGAATCAGGGCAGCTCAGCAGGATTATTCTTCATGCCAGGTTCTTGGAGCTTTCAGTCTCTTACCAGTTCTACCTTATTTTGCCTTTTAATATGACCATTACATATTAAATTATTGCTTCGGGAAAGCGCTCTCATTCTCTAGGACATTCTTAAACACTATAAATAACTAAAAAATAAATAAATGACCGAAAATATGTAAACTCCAGAGTATCTGCTTATTAAATATGATTCTGATGGTGGATAAGAGGTGTGTGTTCCTTAAATGGATAAAATGTATTTGCGCAATTAGGAATGTGTAGCATCTTACATCATTTCATGCATCATTATACTCTAGGAGCTATGGGGTTCTTGATTCTATGAGAGCCTGTTGGCTTCGGGCGTGAGCTGCATCTGTTGTATGTCTTATTGGGCCACATGTTCAAAAGGTTTTAGCGGTCTCAAATGGAGAAACGGGCTATTTGCAACTGCTAAATAGCCTATTGGCATGTATTAAGTATATTTTGCAAGTCAGTAACCTATTACCAACTTGTAAAATAGCGTTTTCAAATCAGTATTAGTAAGTGAGTGTCAAGGACGTCCCTTCCTAATAGCGAGTCGCAGGAGATGTATAAATGTTTTGCGCCTGAATGCAGTTGCAAAACATTTGCTGGTTACCGTCTACTTCAAGTAGGTGGCAAGCCAGTCGCACATGGGAAGGGGGACCCCTTCTACTTTGTGAATGGCTGGGAAAACGTTTTTTTAAGAGGAGACAGTAGTGTCACAGACACTGCTTACTCTTTAAAAATGAAACTGGAATGTTTCATTCTTTTTTAAACTTATCCTATTTTCCTTTAAGGTAAACACTGCATTCTAAAATATATGTATATCGCTTAATTTAAAAGCAAACACAGACATGGTGGTCTGCTGTCCCCAGCAGGCCACCGCCCTTGTATACTTAGCGATTCTCAGTGTTTTTTAAATTGCGACCTACCTTGTGAATATTAATGAGGTAGGTCAATTGCGACCCCATTAGGAATCGCTAAATGTGTCTGAGACACATATGTTTGAGACACATTAGTACATCGCGTTTTGCGACTTCCTAATTGTGAGTCACAAAAAGTTGCAATTAGGAACTCGCAAAATGCAGAGGTCGCGCATGTGGTCCATTGTCTTTACTAAATATCCTTTTACCTATTTTGACAGACTCATTGATTTGGACAATGCTTGTATGGAATGTGAAGTGGCAGCTGTGACGCACACCAGTGGAGTGAAAGAACTGAGCGTGAACTAAAAATCAACAGTGCACAGAGGAGAAGAAAAGCAAAAGTCTCTCTGAGAATGAGACTGAGTGGACGGAAGCGAGAAAGAACAGCAGAACAAAAACCTTTTCGTGCTCTTTAAGGTTGATTGGGCAGATGCACTAATGGTGAGGGGGTAACAAGAGACTGGCCTACAGAGGAATGCATTGCATTCTATGGAAGAGAGCGCCATCTTGAAATTTATTGCAACTGTGCTCTCTCTGGTTTTGAAAACATGCAAAAAGAATATGAACACACGCCACTGCCAAACTGAGAAGCTGGTCCTAAAAAATGGGCAACTCTTATAAGCACCATTTTGGACAATTGGGATAGGAAGCATATTGCATTGATACACCTGTGATTACATGGAAATCTGTATTCAGAAAGTGGACAGTGTGGTGAGTTACCAGTTGAGTGTGGTGGAACATGCCCCAAAATATGTGAATGTGAGTATGTTAAAAGGAATGCAGCTTGACAATGGGCACACTACTATGAAATTGTGAAAAGCAACGTCACGCAAACATAATACACCATTGAGTTAAAAAGGAAACTGCATTATGAAGCAAAACGTTACCCCAACACCAATATACTGCATCAATGAAATGAAAAACTTTGCTGAATAATTTCAATGTTTAAATCCGAGAGATATTATTTAGGCCTGGATAAGTACATACAAAAAGAGTAATAAGGAATGCTGGATGATTTTCAGATAGCATTCAAACAAATGGAATTGTATTTTGAGAGACTGAAAAATGTAGAAATAAAGACAATTTTTTAAGGGTGCCTGCGCCAGGACAATCTGTGGACACTTAGGATATGGCGCTAAAGTGTTAGCCAACAATTGTAAATTTGAAGGTTTCAAAAAACAATTGACAAGAGATCAATTAGTAGTAAAAAGGAATTCTAAAAAAGCTCAAGAAATATTGTTGGCTTGTAAACAACTCACATTAGAAAAGGCTATTAAAATACCAAAAAGTGCGGAGATGCATGAGGAGGAACTGTAGAAGTTAGTGATGGAACTGCGTTGTAACGTGGTACCAAGTGTGGGTAATAGAAAAGAAATCTCTAGAAGTTCAAAGGTGAAGCAGAATAGTAGGATTAGTGGTGACATATGGTATAAGCGAGAAGGAATGCAAGACTTGTGCGCGATCCAGCCATTTAAGAAGAGTTAGTACTGATAGGTATTTCAAGGAATGTTTCAAATGTGCTTCATTTATTTGTTGATTTACATAGCTTAAATAAGAGTATTTGGGTTGAGTCTAATCCTTTGCCACAAACACAGATTCTTATAGGATTTGCCACAGGAGCAAGTTGGTTCTTCAAACTCGATTTGTAATCTGCCAATCCTCAGATGAAGAGGGGTGACATTTCAAGGCATTTGGCGGATTTCATCACACCTAATGATAATTACATATCAATTTAGGCATATGCATTTTGCATTTTCTTCTGATGTCTCTGTCTTTCAATGAATCATGCCACCTCTTTATAAGGGGATGAAGAATATTGTGGCATTTCAAGATGACATACTTTTGTGGGAAAGACTAAAGAAGAACATGATGAATGTGTTAAAGAGATATTACCATGCTTGTTTGCAGCCGATGTTATCATGAGAAAGGAAAAATACATGTTGGACACCATGGAGGCTCAGTATTTGGGGAATCTGGTTTCTGGTGGAGGATTCAGATCCAAGACAAGTTTAAATAAAGGGATTCGAAGGACAGTGCGCCATGAGCCAAATAAAACAATTAGATAATTTTTTGGGGATATGTACATTTTATTCACAATTCATGGATGGCTTCACTAAAACCACTGAGCGTTTTTTTACTGTTGTTGAAAAAGTATCAGAGTTCATATGGACAAATGATTATCAGCAAGCATTAAAAAAGATACAAGTTCTGTTGAGTAGGGCACTTGTCTTACAGTCATAAGTAGCTACTAAGGAGACAATTGGGATGGATGATGCCAGTGCAAATGGCGTAGGGGCAGTATTAACACGAAAGGGTGGCCGTTGTCAGTTCAATAATTTTGTCTGATGTAAGCTGATAAAAGTGAAACAGAACTACTCCATCGTATGGAAAGAAATAAGAGGTTTTTGTTTTGGATATATAGAAGTTTCAGGCCTGTGTGGTGGCAGGTACTTAGATTGTGGACTGACTACAGACCTCTTGGGGACATAATAAGTTGAAAACAGATTAACAAATCTACAGCTAGATTGTCTTTGATGCAATTTGAATGTAGATTTTGTTCCCGGTGGTAAGAATCGAGAGTGGATTTTCTGTCTAGAATACCTGCCAGTGAGGAGGGCGACAAAGTGAGAAAGAAGAGTTCGAACAGTATTCAGAGACCGTGTTGATATTTGTAGTATGGGCCGTGGGAGTAAAAGAGAATGGAGTGGAGTGTGTAGAAGGTGAGACCATTCTAAAACTGGTGGAAAAAAATGGTGGTTGGAGACTGGCCCTGAGAAAGGAGTTTGGAGCAAGAGTTGCAGTTTTACTGGAAAGTAGCAGATTAATTATCCGAGGAACAAGTACTAGTAGTTACAGGGGAAAACTCATTTCTTCTACTGTGCGACGGAGAAAGTTGTTAAAGGAGGCATATAAAGGACATTTGAGGAGAACAGCTGTTAAGACAGTTTTAAGAGGAGTGGATTAGGAGGTTGAAGACTATGTGATCTTACAACCAATTGCCTTTACACCTGTGAAGTTGGCAGAGAAAGCATTGTGCATGATCAGGGTTGAGTATTGTGCAGCGTTTAATGTCCTACCTGAGAAATTCAGGTATGCAATTGTGGCTGTGTGCTGTTCAATGAGATGGACAGAGACAAAATGTATTAAAGATGTCAAGAAGAGAGTTGGTTTGGATTATATGATGAGGTATTTCCTAGGGAGGGGCTTCCCGAGTAAATATTAACCAACAGCATCGCTCAATGTACGTCTGTTAAGATGGGATGTGCAAGTGAGAATGACCCTATCTAATTCTCATACTGAGGATTAGTGGGAGATGCAACTGTATGACTTTGAAGAGTTACCACTGGAAGGTGAGATGTGAGCAAGATGCGGTTAAGGTGGTGCTGGAAATAATTTGTTTCCATAAGATTGCTCCACACAATGTCACTGGGATACCTCCTTTTGAGTGAAGCAAGGCGTGTTCTGAAGTGCATCCTGTGTGGATTAGGGGAAGGAGGGACTGGATACAAGTGTTTGTGAAGACTTGTGGTGCAAGTCAAAGGAAAGTTGTGAAGAGAAAGAGGTGATGGAAGAGTTCTGATGCACAGAGCCAGCACTAGATATCAGTGGTGTGTGTAGGTGATTCACTGTTTGTGCATAATAATTTGTCCAAGTATTGTGAGCCAGCATAAGTGCTGGAAGTGCGAGGAAGTTCGATGAGAATCTTGAGAAACCAGTGGTGGAATGTGAGTTATGGTGGCATATCAGCTGACCGGCTAAAGCATCAGTTGAGGTCTGTTCACAGTGATGGGTCACATTGTGTCTTGTGGTGATAATGAAACTCGTGCTAGGGAATGTTTGGGATGGAAAAGTTAAACAGTTAACTGCTCGATATAGAGAATTAGTTAGCAAATGTATTAATTTAACAACACATTTATGAGCTGTTCAATGTATCTTTCGGTGGATTGAAACTCTCTTTATGGTTATAACATTTGTATCCCATGTATGGTGATTTAAAGGTATTTCATGTAATCTTTTCTGTAAAGAGGAAGATGGGGTAGCATCCTACATCATTTCATGCATCATTATGTTTTAGAGTTTCCAATATAGATTCGGTGGTGTGCACAACCAAAGATGTTAGCTACAGCATGATCTCCAACTCACCTGCTGCTTTCTGACTATAATTTCTGCTGAACTGTGGCATTTTATTGAAACTGTTGATGGGAGAATCCTTGTGAAGGCCTAGACGTGTATAGATGTGTCTTTATTTGGTGGTGCAGCTTTCCTGGATCACACATTCATCGAATCGATTTGATCTCAGGTGACTGTGTGGGGATATGTTTTGATCTGTGGAGAAGTGTGCTCTTAAAATCTCTTTTCACTTTCTGAAAGGTACAACATAGCACTACTTTCTTCTTAAAGGAGCAGCAGAATATTTCCCACTTGTCACATTAGGAAAGCAAAGAGCAGTTTTATTTCTTTAACTGTTTTACTGTGGTGTGCATTACTTTTGTTAATATTATTGCAAATTACCATTATTTTGACACTTGCTAGGCTTTTACATGCAGTGTAGTATTTATAGAACGTATTCAGATATGAAACCTGTACAACAGCCCTAAAATAATGGGAAGTCGGCTGCCGCTCCAACACCTGCCAAGTCCAAAGCTTTTGAATCAAACGATGTGTCTATGACAACATTTCTAGACGAAATTAATGTGATTCATAGTAATACTGACACTATATTAAGCATATTCTGTGGGATTTTCAGGGTTAACCATGAACGTTTTCAACAACGAAATTAAAATAAAAAGTAATAGAATTGCAAACCATCTCCTAATTTAAGGGTTCAGTCACATATTGTTGATGAAACAATTATGGGTTGACTGGGAAAATAGAAATAATCAGTACAATCTTCGTATATTTTATTTAACAGAGAACACAGAGGGCCCAACATATTGAGAACATTTTAAATCGATAATGCTCATCATGTGCTATCACATTGAAAGTGGAATCTAGCTAAAACGAGGCAGGTAATATTCAAAGAATTGCCTTAACATCATGTTATACTTACCTAGAAAATTGTCAGAGAAATTCCAACCTTAATGGTTGAAGGCAATAAAATATGTATCCACCAGGACTTTGAGAAGGAGATTGTGGATGTACACAAACAATTGTATGACGTATGCCCCAGGCTTAGAAAGGTTAGTTATAAATATGGGTTTTTGATCTATCTGTTATGAGAATTTGGAAGAACACATTCTTAAATCTTTCTACTCACCTACAAATTTAATTGCCTATATGGATCAGAATAACGCTGTTGCCCTGGACTCTCTAGCTTACACCAGTAATAGATGATGTTCAGATCTGCATATTTACTAATATTTTTTCTTTATCAGCAGGTCACTGTGGAGCAGTACCCTCTCCTTGGATTGGACCTCGCAGTCACATTATTCTACTTAATGTTTTCTTTGTTAGACACGTTATGTGTTAGGTTTCTACCGTCAGTCTTGTTTGTCTGTTTATGTGGGCTACTTATTTTTTTGTTACATAAACCATGGTACTCAAATCTATTTGTGTAATTCTAGAGACTACGGCCCCTTAACAAAAAATGAAATACAGTTGTTGTGGATACAAAAATCAGTTCAATAAACACATTCAATGATCATTAAATCTGTTTATGGAACTGACTTTTGTATCCAGAATAACTGTATTTAATTTTTTGTTAAGGGGCCATTGTCTCTAGAATTACTCAAGTACCCTTGGTCCCTTACGATCTTTGGGTTTCCCTTGTGTACATATACTAATAATTTCTATTTGTGATGTATTAAGTAATATCATTTTATTATATGTTTTATCCAATAAATGCGCATGATAACAATTAGACAATTGATTAGGTTAGTAATATTGTTTCCTGTTTAGCAAAAGGTTGCGAAAACGGTGTAGCTATTTTCTTCACTTATAAATTGCAACTCAAAATCTTAAATTGTTTAAGGGATTTTGAGGGTCACTTCACACATGTTTAGTTTCAGTTTGACAATTGATTTTTGTTAAGCTAATATTTATGCTCCGACCAAGGAATACCCTACGTTTTGGGAAGTGATATAATCCGAAAGACTGAATATTGGTAATGTGCCTTTAATAGTTGATAGGGATTTTCATATGCTTTCAGTTCCATTGTTATACTGAATTTTCTCGGTTAGATTTTGCCCTACCAAATCACATGCATCATTCAAAGCATTTTTAGCTAACACTAAGGTTATTGACCAGTGGAGACTCCGGTTTCCTACTAGTAAAGATTTCACTTTGTTTTCGAATGCTCAGTCTATGCACTCACAAAATGATTACTCTGTTCTTCTAGAATTTTTTGTTTTATTATTTCTGAGCCTACAATAAAACAAACCACCTTGTCAGATCATGCTTTAATTTTTTTTCCTCTAAAATTGGAGAAAATTCCTAAGTACACCCATTGTTGGAAAATGATCACTGACTGTCTTTTCTAATGAGAATCCAAATACATAATTAGCTGACATTGCTGATTATTTTAATCCTTATAAAAAGGAGGACATCTCAAAAATTATCCTAAGGGATGATTTTAAATCATTTATTGAAGGAACTACCATTTCGATTATGGCATATGGAAATAAATCATTGAATTCCAGATGAAATGCCTTGGAGAAACAAATTGCTCAAATTGAATGATTATTTATATCTTCTTTTAGATATCAAATTTAAGTTACATTTACAAACCCTACTTTATTAATCTAAGACACGTTGTAGTAAAAGAGCTAGTCTTTTTGATTTCTGAACAAAAAGTAAAATGTAAATTGTAATGGTAAAAAATCTTGTAGAACGTCTGCTAACTATCTATGTATCAAAAATGATAAAAATGAGATAGATGAAATTATTTCTTTCTGCAGCTGAGATTGCGAAAGAATTTAGGACCTTCTAGTCAAGTCTCATAAGCAAACTTTTAAATATACACGGTACAAGTTTTATTCAGTTTGTAGTTATTTGCAAATTACATCTTTTATCTCAATCTGATAGAGAATATTTGGATGCCCTTATACCATTAGAAGAGATTTATCCAGAAATTAAACCATTTAATTCCAAGAATACCCTCAGTCATGATAGTATTCCAACATAATTGAATGAAAGTTTTAGTCACCAATTACCTTCTATATCACTTGTTCTATTTCTGGAATTTGTAAAAAATATTTTAGTGGAAGGTTTTTTTAAAGGGGCAACCATAATTGTTCTTCCTAAACCTGACACGGATCACCTATTTGAGTCTAATTATCACTCAATCTCTCTTATCAATCAAGATTGTGTACATGTTGGCAACTCCAATTTTGAATTTCATTATACAATTGGACCAAACTGGTTTTACGAAAGGTAGGTTATCACTGCACAATACCAGACTTATTTGTAATATGTTAGCTCCTTTAAATGAAACTAAATATGCTGCAAGGTTAGTAGCTTTGGATCCTGAACAAGCATTTAATAAGGTTAATTAAAACATGTTTTAATTAAAACTATGCATGCCTTTACTTTTGATTCTAACTTTACATTTATGATTAAAGCTCTATATTCACCCCCTTCTACAACAATATGTGTTAGTGGTATTAATTCCACTTCTTTTAAATTACTCAGATAAACTAAGAAGGGATGCCTACTATCTTCTCTGTTATTTTTATTAACCACTGAACCACCTGTATGATTCACTCTTAATTCTAAAGACAGTATAGATATCAATTTGAATAAGACATTTCTAAACCCATAAGCAAACAATATTTTATTGTACATTAATTGGACATTTCACACCACTCTATTTGTTTTAAATATGATTAATAATTATGCATCAATGTCAAGATCTACACTGAAAATAAATAAAATGTTTACATAATACTGGGATTTGTTTGGCGTCTGATCAGTTTTAAATAGCTGTGTTTCTTTTTCTGATATACAAAATACATGTCATATTCCCACTTCTGAGTATTATAAAATGTCCTATTGTGTAATACTATATGGAATGCATAAATCAGTTCTATAAAACATGCTTCAGACCTAGAATTTCGCCCCAGTATCCAAAGTATCTAGTCACATTGTTTCTAAAACATACAAAAAATTAATTTCCATTAACTGTATCAATTTAATAACAGTTAGTGTATTTGGGAAACGAATGCTACCGAATAATTGTGCAGTTTGTTAATGGAAAAATATTGTTACATAATATTTCAAAATGGTGACAATATTTGCTAAGTCAAACAAATGTGTTTAATTTAAGTAATGGTTATTGGTCTTCTATGAATTTATTCGAAGCTAAATGAATTGGCAACCCAGTTTAATGGCACTGCAAAAAGATATCTGGTAGAGTAAAACATTGCCCAATTATGTTTAAATTGTGGTCTGATGTTTTCAAATTGGGGGCACCAATTTCTTTTTATCAGCTTATTTTACATTCTGTGTCTTTTTTTAATAAACAACATTATTGAGTTTATCGACAAGATAATACAATATGTGTTCATTACAGATATCATCATTATTATTTTTGTCCCCCCCAAACATCTCTTATAATATACAGTACATCATTCCCCTGTTAATCGATGGCATCGCCACCTTCGTCCCCAGATCTTATTGTGTTTAAGAGGGCAACCTCTAGAGTGGTAACTAAGACTCTCGTCCTTCGCACACCAGTCCATTCCTGCTCACCATTCAGGGAATCCTATGGGGGTCCGGGGATTTTCAGATGTGTGCAGTCTCTCCTTTAGCAATTATTGTGGCCATGCCTTTTCAAGGCCGAAGGTACTTGGATGCCTCCTACAGCATGCTGACACCCCAAAAGAGCAACTCATGGCAATAGTTCTACCGGCTTCTCCAGGATTCGGGTCAATATATTTCGAATTGTTAGCCAGCATTTTGCAATTTTAGGGCTCTTTCAGATGATATGGAATAAGTCTGCATTTTGATCTGCGCAGTGGAACCAGGAGAGACTAAACAGCCTCCCACTATGCCTCAGTTGTTGGGGTGTACAATATGCTACATGCAGATATTTCAGATGTATTGGTTTTAAACAGGTTTAGATGGTGATTTCTCAAGAGGCTAATTTGGTATCGCTCTAGTCCGCATTATTGAGGGTCCAATTAAACCCTTCCATTTATCTTTAAGAGGTCTAACTTACTCGAGGTAGGGACAAACAAGGAGTGTTAAATTTGCGAGAGTCCTCCCTTTCCCAGTGGTCCCATCAGGATTTTCGGTGTCTAATGGACTGTGTTCTGGAAGAATCTAGGTGCCCAACCTGCTGGCTAGTGAGCTTGTGGCAAAGTTGTAAGTAATTATAGAATTTGGACTTCACTAGTTCGAAGTGCGACGAAGCTCCTGAAATTACTTCATGTGCGACCATTATCAGATTTCCCCCAGACTTGTAATGTCAATCATGTCTCACTTGCTAAACCTGTTCAACTAGGGGGTGTTTCAATCATTATCGTTGCCATAGAGGGGTCTGTTGCATCATTCTTTGGTCCCACAGGTCAAGTGAATCTCCAAAATACTGCATAAGTCACCTCAGGAAGGCGTTTGAGTTTGGGGGCACCATAGACTAAGCCCACGATATGTCAGTATCAAGTAGGGACAGTTCAGTTTGGAAGACCGGGACATCCACCTGCCACACAGCCAATCATTGATTATGTTGATTTGTGCTGCCCAGTAGTAGAGGTGTAGGTCAGCCACTTAATGGTGGAAAAACTGAACTCCTCCTCTTCGGTAACAATAAAACCCTCTGGGGCCCCCAACATTGGCCGTTGCAGATGGGCTCCCCCCCGCTTCCAGTTCAAGCCGCCCGAAATCTTGGCGTCATTTTCGATGACCAACTGACAATGAGGCAACTAGCTGTCAAAGTAGCCTCCACTTCCTTTGCCATTTTAAAATGGCTTAGGAAAATCCTGCGGATGCTTCCTTTGTCCACAAAAAAACTGTAATCCAAGCCCTCATAACATCAAGACTGGATTATGGTAATGTTCTGTACCTGGGTGCAAGCTAGGACGTGCTGCACAGGTTACAGGTTATACAGAACTCCCCAATAGAACTGCTACCTCATCTTCACTACGTGGCCTTCACTGGCTCCGGATTGACAATCGTGCCAAATTCAAACATTGTGCTACATGCATAAGATTAACTCTGGTGAAGCACCTCATTATCTAAAGGCCTTAGTACACCACTATCGCCCCCCGCCTTCTTCGATCCTCCAACCAACACAAATTCCAAGTCCCTAGAATCAGACTAGTCAGAATGGGTGGACGCTCCTTTTCCTATCTGGCTCCCTCACTCTGGAACTCTCTCCCCTATCATCTACGTACTGAACAACACTATCCTTAATTCCACAAAGATTTAAAAACCTGGCTCTTCAATCAATAGTCCCCTTACCTCTTCTATTGCCTAGCCTTCCATCCTTCTGCGTTCTCTAGCGCCGGGAAACCTTCGGGTAGCTGAGCGCTGTACAAATGTAATAATAATAATAACTCCCATTCCTCTGTCGTACACGGATTGCTGACATTTATCAGCAGCAGGACAGGGAGGTTAATCAGCCCATATGGAGGAGACAATTATGGCTGCAAGGTTTTTAAACCATTGGTTGTGGATTACTAGAGAGAAGCTACACAGGACATACAGGAATCGTAGGAGAACCATCGTTTTGAGTAGAACACCCTGCCTAGGATATGTAGTGGGAGTTTGGCCCATAGCTGAAGGTCTTTCGCTTTTGTCAGAAGGGTGGAAAGGTTGAGGCTCCACGTCAGTCCTGGTTCCAGTGCAATCTAGATACCAAGATACTGAAACCTAAATCGTTCTATTGAGAAGAAATTTGCCAATTCATAGTCTCATTAGCTTCTTTAAGCAAATCTAGTAAGGATTTAAGCCAATTGATTTTAAGCCCGGAGGTTTTCTCATAGACCTTCAGGATTGTATGTGGCGGGGTCCCAAATGGTGAGGGGTAGTCAGGAAGAGCATTACATTATCAGCATTAACTTGTCTTTATCCCATTCCCCCATCGCAATCCCAATATCTGGTTTCGCAGCAGATCATGCGAGCTAGGGGTTCTATTGCAAGGGCAAATAGGAGTGTGACAGCAGGCAACACTGTACTGTCCCTCTCCGGATTGGGAACGGGTTTGAGACAAAGCCATTGGCTCAAATCTGTGCGGGGCGTTCTGAGTTAAGGAGCTTGACATATTTCCTAAATCAAGGCCTAAAGCCCATGCCCACCAGGACCCATTCTAAGAAGAGCAAGTGGACAGAATCAAACGCCTTCTCAAAATTAATGAGTGCCCTTTGGGAAATTCGGTACCATTGTTTCAATCCCTTTGTATGCAGGCATTGGTAACTGAGTTGGTATGCATATGTTTAGAAAACGTTAATGGTTCCCTTCAATGATGTTATCCACCCCCAAATATCTGCCCTCTGAGTCGGAGGTTATTGCTGGTAACACCGGAAGGAAACTCTTATGAAGGAGTATGGTGACCCCAAAAGAGTCTTTGGCAAGCCCCACACAGACAGTAGCGGCTGCTAACAACCATGGGTGGTGAGGCAGGGGGGGAAGGAGGGGAGAGAAATTAGAATTAAAATAATACACTTACCATTTCTCCGCCGACCGCAGCAGACGCGTCTTCATTCTCAGTCCTCCTCCGCACTTGGTAGGAAGCACCCAGCCTGCCATAATCCCCTGACCAATTCCACCGCTGCCTTAGCAGCATTGTGACTAGTCTGAGCGCTGTGGTTCGACACTCAGACAGGGACTGGCAGGCTCTGCATGTTCTCCACCCAGGCTGTAATATAGCCTGGGTGGAGAACATGCAAAGTGTGCATGGTGCTTTGGCCGGCCCCAGAGGGCCGGTCAAAGCATCATGCACCCTTTAGGTGCAGCCACCACTCCTTCCCCTGTGATAAGCGGGCAGCTCAGCCGCACCCCCCAGCTTCAGCTGCATGCTGAATGCAAAAAACTAAATGATAATAACAAATGTTACAGGGGCGGCATTAGGCGTGTGCAAGCTGTGCACCTGCACAGGGCCACCAAACACCAGGGGCCGCCACGCCAATATATATCATTAATATAATAATCCTCTGAGGATGGATACATATTTGCGTGGCGGCCCCTGGCAGGAATTTGGCGGCCTCCGGCTCTGTTCCACTTCCAAACCTCTGACCCCCCTCCTCTTCACTGGCCTCCGTGCCTGCGTTTCTCCGCCCCGCCCGGACCCCCTCTTCCGGGGCCCCCTACCAACGCTCCCTGCCCAGGGCCACCATGAGCCTAGAGCCGCCCCTGAATGTTAATATCATTTTGCTTTCAGCATTCAGCTTGCAGCTGAAGCAGTGGGCAGCCTTAGCAGAGGAGCCGCAACTGTACATAGAACACCTGATCATACCCAGTCTAGGAAAGGACATCTCGAGCCCATCAGATGTGTCTCTTACAACACGAGGAAAGCTGGTGCAATTCTCCTGGCATATCTGAAGGCCACTGCTCCTTTAGTACCATCATTCAGGCCACTGACGATCCAATGTACCTAAGACACTTAAGAAGATATGAAGTTATTTGATCTCTTAATTTCTTAAGTTATCATATCTATTACTATAAATTGAAAGCATTTTAGTTTTTAGTTTTTTTTATGATTATCGTTTAATGGGATTGGATTTTATCTATGTAAACTGGAATTGAGTTTTCTTTCAACAATAATTGTAAACCACTTTCCATATGTTTTCTAATTTTCAATTCACCTGATAATTGTATTGACAGATGTTAATTTAACCATATATATATATTATGTTTTAAATACTTCCTATTACATTAGTTGCCATCTGCTTGTTTTTATAATTTATACGTTCATTGTAGATATAGCTTACATCATTGCATTTTTTTAAATAGTTCCAAGAAATATGTTCATAATTAAATGTATATTTATTTTTATATTGTGTTCGTCTTATTAACACATATAAAATATAATAAAGTATTTTGAACACGACAACTTATAATTACAGAAAAAGCCCTAAGGACATCAAGATTTGCATTCTCGGTTTTCACCAGAAAGTACAGAATTGACCGTTTTTCCCACTTTGGCGCCATCTAGTGTCAAATCAGTATAAGTGCAGCCACAATGGGCGAACAAAAATTGGTAAAGCGGTTTCTCAGAACATAATCCACACTGTACAAACAGCTGACGTCACAAATGGTCCAGCAACTGTCATTTTTTCCTGAGATTCAGGACACAAAAACGTAATGAAATCATTGAATGAATTTATTTGAGAAATCAATTATTTTCAGTAAAATGCATTTATCCCATCACAAACATTTCTGCAGCGCATGTAATTTGAGGTCTCACTCTCCCCTGTTTGCTACACATGGAAATATTTCAGTGGTGGGAGTGATGGCCACTCCCTAGTTCCCTTTGTCACTTATGAATAATAGAACCAGTCCATAATTATCCTGGCGTGGCTCTTCGAGCACCCACAGAGCCACAAATCTGAGGTCAGAGTCTCCTTAGGGCATCCTTTGGGAGCCTATATTAGTGACTCTTCCCATATCTGGAGTTTCCCATTCAGACCACCCACTAGTTTGTTCTTCTGGCCTTTACATAAGCCTCACACTACCACACCCAAGCTGGCAAAGCAAGGCTGTTCTGTACCTTAACAAGCTCATTCATGAGAGCCTGGTATACCCGCTCTCTGATTTGTGATCCAGCCCTAAGAGGTTAAACAACTCACGTAGAAACATTAAATGCACTACATCTATTTTTAAGTTAGAAAAAAAAGTCAAACAAGCTGAGTATTATATACTTCTCACCTTTTCAGGTGCTTATGGCCAGCTACGATCGACCAGCCTCGCCCTCGCCACCGTTCCACGCATCCGCAGAGCCACCGCCGGAGGAAGATCCTTCTCCTACCTGGCAGCCAAGACATGGAACTCCCTCCCCATCCACCTTCGGCTAACCCAGGACCATCTCTCCTTCAGGAAGCAACTCAAGACCTGGCTTTTCGAGCAGTAACGGACCCCTCTCCCCCAGCGCCTTGAGACCCTTCCGGGTGAGCAGAGCGCTATACAAATGTCATGATTGATTGATTGATTGAATGAGGAAGATTCGGGCCGTCTGTAGTGATGCTGCTTGAAGCAGCAAGTGGAGCAGTTTGACATCAAATAGCCCCATGGTGCTTCCTTCCCTCAGCTCCTTCACTCACTCAGTGTCTGCTGAAGCCCAGAGAGGTTCCAGCAGACACCTTCCTGTACACTGGTCCTCTGACTACCCACCGGTGGACAACTACTAAAGAATCTCACAGCTGCCCCTTCAGCTAGTCTAAATGCTCCTCACAGTAGACTTAGAAGATGGCTCCCCTGCACCCATGTGTCTTGCTGTGTCCTCTGATCAGAATCCATTGGACTGACGATTCAGAGCGATGGTTCAGCTTCCACACTCCCTGCAATAGAGAGCGTGGAGGATGAAGCACTATGTGCAGTAAACAGGAAGCCACCCATTGGTCTAGGGTACCCCAATCAAACAAGCTCCATTTACTGCTTAGGGTTACCATGGTATGCAAGTCTACTTTCAAAGATTGGAACCGTAACTTAATATTTTATCTACATGCTGTTCTCGGATACACAGAAACTGTACCTTTTCATTGGACAGACTTACTTTTCCTTTAAGACCAATCATGACGCGGAGATATGCTTCCAGTATTTCGGCAGGAGATTTGTAGCTACTTCAAATGTATCATTTCACTTCAATAAAAAAAGAAAGGAAGGATGCTAATAGTGGTTTCCATTGACCACTTTCTTAGATTGTCCCAAAAAGCTTCCCAGTTTCATGGGTTAGAAGAGAGTTCAATGTGTGGCATGTGGAGATCCGTCAGCTCGTGATATTCATGAGAAGATTCGCTATTTTTAAGTGCAACAATCTTTGTCATGATGCACAAATAGGCCATGGTCCACCTCATGATTGGGTCTTGCAGATACGGTGGCAAATATTTAAAAAAAACCTTGAATGGCTAAGTGAGCTCACTGCAGAGATTTACAGCAGGTCTATCCTGAACTGACTGAATCATCCTTCCATTTTTCAGCATCATTAAATGTAATAACATTAAATTGATTATTAGGAATACCTAATATGTATAGTGATTAGAAATGACAGAAGTGCAGTATCACGTGCTATTTAAAAAGTAGCTATTATTAGTAAAGCAGATTTCAGTTGAGAATCCTGAATAGTTTGTAACCTTAATAGGCTAATGCACCTGCTGTAGTGGATTCTGGCTTGAATGGCACAAGGCCAGATCGAGACTTCCACTCTTATGATGTTGACTAAATCAGTGTGATGGATATTCATAGAAATGCACACCTTTTACTGAATCCTGTCAGTAGTGGCCGGTGATCTACTATGTCCAGTCCCGCATGTGCAACAAGGATCCTCTCACGTTTCTGCTATACTCCACTCCCTGCTTGCCACTACAAGCACACGAATGGCACATCCAAGCTGTGATGACAGTGCAGACTACAGCTTGGGAACACTATTTGTATTCACTTCTGGACATTCCCTCCTCTTCTGTCACACTCATTTTGTAATTGAAAAATAAACTTGAATTGTAATAGCTTATTTTTAATTTCTTGTCTGTGAAATATTCAAATACATATTAATGTCTGAAGTAATATGTGGACTTTTTTGTTTTCAGTAATACTGGCAAACAGTCAATAAAAGTCGTTAGCATTATTTCAAATGTTTTGTTCTACTCTCTAGACACTGGAAAAATATTGCTCCATTTTTTTCTAAGGTAAAGTGATAACCACTGATTTTCACTAGTTTTGGAATCACTGAAAAACACAGAAAAATGCCACTGAAATTCATAATAAACAGAAACTGAAAACAGGAAACCCTAATTATATTTTAGAACCCAGGGGCTGTTGGTTCTACGAGAGTCAGTTGCCTTCAGACATGAGTTGCTGCTGTTGCATATCTTATTATTCTAAATGAATATCTGCTTACCAATTCTGATGACTCATTGTCTTTACTGAATGGCAGTGTACTTACCTGCTAATCCTGTCTAAGTTCAGAGGGGATCCTCGTTGAAACCTTGGCTGACACCAAAATCTGCTCCAGCAAAGCTGCAATCAGTAATATTCACTCAATACTGATTGAGTGTGAGATACTGTAAGGAAATGATGAACCATAAGCCAACCCAAAAGCAAAATTGAATGAGAAGCAACATGAAATAAATACTTACAGCAATCCTGCACTGAATGATGCTCTAAACACTCATGTTGTGCTCCACCTAAACACAGATGAGCTTTTTCAGTGCCTCTGTGGCACCGAGCTCTGCACCACAAACAATATCCACTTCCATTCTGATACCATCATTCTTTGTGGCAGAAAACACAAAAGAGATAAGTTAGCAAGGGCACAGAAGGTACTCCAGAGAGCCCACAACAAAGATATAGCAGTGGCAAAAAAGAAACACTGCAGGGGACATAAATGAGATGGCAAACCTAGACAATACCTCCTATGTGTTAGAGAAGGGTTCTAGATTCCAGCTCTTGCGGGGACCACAGGATCTATATGCAAGAGCGATCTTAAAAAAATCAAGCTTCAATGGTGAAAAACCTACTTATCCAAAGGGACATAGCTTTAAAGCCCCTAAGAATGCGGCTATGGTGCTTTCTCTTTCCAAAGCCAAAACCTTATCTGGGTCTTTAGCAAAAGAGCTACTTCGGACAATCCTATGGGAAGTTATGGCCATGAAGAATACACAAGTAGAACAGATCACAAGTTCACTCGACAACATGGAAGCGAACTGAAGAATTAGTGATGGCTTTAGAATCATCAAAACAGGCAGGAGCTCAGAAGCAGGACAACGGGTGTAAGGCCTTGGAGTGCAAGTGCGAGAAGCTGGAGAACTGGTCTCTGAGGGGAAATTTTTGAATAGTTGGATTCCCAGAAGGAATGGAGGATTCAGAAAAAGTCACCTGCTGTGGAGAAATCATTATAAAATGGGAAGCCAAAATGATTTGAATAAAGTCCTCATTCTCTCATTCTGGAGAAGAACTAGTGGCCATAGATGCTGACCATAGTCCATGCGCATCAGACCCTTTTAACACCCTTATCCAGTAATTGTTTATTTTCATGATTTCCTATGAAAGAGACAATCCTAGGGATGGCCTGTGAGAAAGACATTTAGAAGAACCAGTTGGCTTTATGTTTGTATTTTTATCGACTCCGTTTTTGATACATGCAAAATGCAAAGTGATATACATGCTCTTTTACCTAAATTTAAGCATCTAGCTAGGTAAATTGGAAGGGAGATTTCTATAAGGTCACTGAAAGGGAGAAAGTTAGTCAATTCCTGACTATGAAAAGACATGGAGGAGACCCCATCAACATAATATATGATGGAATGCAAATTGATAAAACAATAACATTCTTGGTTATACATGATTGCTTAAGCTGCTCTATAGAGTTTTGTTGGGGGGGCAAATAGGAGAATGGGTGATAGAAGGAGATAATCCTGCCAGACCTCTTTGTGTAAGTATGAGTTGTGGAGGGTAATTTTATGGGGGACAGCAGGTGCCAGAGTCTTCAGAACTTCTCAGAAGCAATGTCTATTATTGCACTTGAGTAGTTTTCTGTTGAATTAGTCTGGGAGGGGAATGCATGACCATTAACCCCTAACCCCCATATCTGAATGGGATTGTCAGAGCACAGAGTAAACATGAGATGTTATCCAGACCAATTTTTCTGACAACTGATTTAATGCCTTTACTTCAGATTGATTGAAGTTTATTTTTGCTAAGGTAAATAGGTTGAATAATTTACGCAAATTCAAGTCAAGGATGACATATCTTAAGAAAGAAAAGGCTAATATTTGTCTCATTCAGTAGTTGCACTTCAATTCACTGTTGGATGTTAAGATGAAAAAATCTTATTGAGTTCAGACTACAGTTTATTCAATTGCCACCACAGCATGAAGAGGAACAGCTTTAATATTGAATAAACTTAAAGTTCTGTAATGGAGGCATTGGAAAAAAATCAGGGAGGCAGATAGATAATTGCATCAGTTATTGGCAGTGGCAGAGGGAGATCTATTGTAGCTTATTTTTATGCTCCCAATAATGATGACCCACAACTGATGAACGCATTTACTACAGCGTTCACTGCATGTTCGCCCCTATTATTTATAGGAAGAGATTTCACTTTTGCATTGACCAACCTATATCACCAGGCCTACATTATTCAAAATCAGTACAAGCATGGTAATACTAGTGCATGAAAGCATAAAGTAAGAAAATGGTGATTGGAAGCAATAGAGGCCCAGACCTACAGATTATCTGGTATTTAGGAATCCGGGCAAACTAGGTTATGCTTTCTGTAGGCATAGATACTAATCTAGATCAAGTGCAGATTACTTTCCGATAACAAGAGACCTATCATGCTCTGCCACCGAAATAAAATCCATGGTATTTTTGAATAACAGTATGTTAAAAACTGAGGCATAGCAAGCTCGAACCATGAGGCAGAATCACGCAGATTAGATTAGTTTAGGGCTCTTCAACTGTTTCTATGATAGGCTCCATGATAATCACCCAAGCTATTAACAAATTTTATCTGAGTTGTAATTGTGACCACTGTAGACAAGATTACATTAGTACACTCCATATGTAAGGTTACAAGCAGAGGTCACTTCAGTATTGCCGGCATGTTTGCCTGCAATAATGTCAATAAACTTTAGCAATGTGCAATGCTGCTACGTAGGTAATAAAGAACAGTCATTGCTGCAGTGGTCTTGGCTCCAAGATAATAATATTAGTAATAAGTCTTCATAAGACTCACTCAAATATGTGTTAGACCTGGCATCCTTGGCGTGGTTTCCCCTAACTTTTTGCCTCTACCTCCTGTATTTATGATACTGTGCTGAATTTCGTTTTTGCTGGTTTAGATGCTTTGGGCACTTTGTCACTGCTGATCAGTGCCAAAGTGCAAGTGCTCTCTGTGTAAATTGTTATTGTGATTGGCTACCCATGATTGGCATATTTGTCTTACCAGTAGGTCCCTAGTAAAGTGCACTAAGTGTGCCAGGGCTGGTAATTCAAATGCTACTAGTGGGTTTGCAGAACTGATTGTGCCACCCACATATGTAGCCCTGGAAAGAGGTCTCAGGCTTGCTACTTCAGTGCCTGCACGCAGTTTGTTAACTGCCATGTCGACCTGGCCAGTGTACCCACTTATCAGGCCATATCCTTCCCTTTTCTTACACCTAGGACACCCCTATGGTAGGCCTAAGGTACCCCCTGGGCAGGATGCAGTGTATGTAAAAGGTAGGACATGTGTGTAACGTGTCCTGATAGTGAAATGCTGCCAATTTCGTTTTTTTACCATTGAAAGGCTATCTTGCCCCTAGGACAGAATGGGGAATGCTGTGTAACACGTTTACCTGCATATCTTCCCATAGGAGTGAGATCAAAAATTGGTGTCTGGTATCCCTGAACTCAGAATTTAATAACACATCTTTTAGGAAGTTTTTAAATTCTGTGTTTGAAAATAGCACTTTTAACAGGACCTACAAAACACTCTTTACAGTTGTGGCACATTGTTCAAAAGAAACTGGGTTGGGCTGACAAACTTACATTGGAATCCCTGTTGTGGGCCTCAGAAAGACTGGGCACACTTTGTCGCACCAAAGGATTGCACAAATGGGACCTGATTGGAATATCTCGGGTCAAAGTTCTGAGGTGCCCGGACGGGGTACTATTGTTCGATACGCTCAAGCACACTTATGACCTAGCTCAGACAGAACACTTCCGCTACATACAGGTCAGGCATTCACTTCAAGCCAACATCCCCCCAGGAACCCAGCTCCCGGAGTCTTTCCCTCTTAAGGACAGGCTGCTGGATGGCCACCTCCCGGAACCGGCTATCTCCCTCACATACAAAAAGATCATTAATCACACTCCAGACCC
Source organism: Lissotriton vulgaris (assembly GCF_964263255.1). Lineage (NCBI taxonomy): Eukaryota > Metazoa > Chordata > Amphibia > Caudata > Salamandridae > Lissotriton > Lissotriton vulgaris. The sequence goes on along the minus strand of NC_141694.1, from coordinate 1,229,494,217 downwards.
GTTACTAGCTCTTGAGGAGAAGTGGGAGGCAGACGGACTCGAAATTGATGAAGAAGAATGGAGCGAGGTGCTTGCATCCCCCAAGGAAATAGCAATATCAGCAAAACTTAGATTGATCCAACTGAAAATCCTACACCAGGTCTATATCTCTAGCACAAGATTGGTCCTGATGGAACGCAGCGAAGATGGACTCTGTCGTAGGGGGTGTTGTGAGGCAGGTACCTTCTTACACATGTTGTGGGAATGCCAGGCGATACAGACCTACTGGACTCGGGTACTCCACTGTATGCGTGAGGTGTGGGGGGTGGAATTGCGTCCAGAAGCTAAGCGGTGCCTTCTTAATATTTGGGAGCCCACAGACCTACCATCAAAGGGCAAACTATGGGTAAACTTAGGACTGGCGATTGCTAAAAGAAACATAGCGAGATTGTGGGGGGCAGTCACACCACCGACACCCAGTTCCTGGAAGAAGGATATGGATTGGTGCATGGTCCTAGAGAAGACGGTATATGTGGCCTGGGGCCGTCCCCGAAAGTGGGTGGCGGTGTGGTCCAACTGGTATGACTATCGTGGTAACATATGTGAACCCCTCGAATTACCCCCATTGACGAGCTAACTGCATTGTTACTTCCAACGGCATAGACATAATCCAGAGATTTACTGTATCAGGAGAGATTTGTGAAACCTGTGAATTTCCAACAATAATGTATTCCTTGTATGTGATGACCACCTTATCTAGTTTTATTTTCTACAAATAAAAAGATTTTTTTTTAAAAGAAAAGAATATAGAACTTTTAGAAAGTGGCTATTTTCTTGTTCAACCTTTCTGTGTGCCTCTGCCTGATTGTGGATTGACTGTCTGGTTTGAGAGTGACAGGAGCTGGGGTGGCTCCAGGAGTCTGGGTGAGTCCGCACTAGGCTGAACAGACCTATCTGCATTTGGAGTGGTGGGAGGAGTAGCACCTGGGCCTGAATAGGGCTGTGCCTGCCTTCCACAATGCTGGCTCCACCTCCTGTGGTGTGTCTGATGATCCTGGCCCACACTGACAAAGGAAGAAGTTGTGCACTGGCAGAGTGCACCCATAACTGGTTTGGACTGGGTCCAGGACTCCTCACACAGCGAACGAAGACTTTTGGGGTATAAATATGAGAGCTGAAACCCCTGAACTTTAGACTATTTCGTGATCAAGAGGAATCGCTGCCAAAGAAGATCAGCTGAAGAGACTGAGGAGAAGTACTGCCCTTTGCTGTGTGTCTGGGGTTGGCCTGCAGTTCAGTTTGCTATTTCTGCTGAGGAGAGGATCAAGGGACTTTGTTGTGTGCTGTGTCCCCTGCTTGAAGAAGGACTTTGCTGTGTGCTGTCCATCTGAAGAAAAGTCTCCAAGGGCCTGAGAAGATCTGGCCTCCTGTTTCTGAAGACCCAGGCACAAAAGGACTTCACCCCAGCTTCCCTGACTTCCATGCTGGAAGTTCTAACCTGCCCTGAGGTGCCTGTCTGTGAGGGCCTTTCTACTGGGAGCTGGAAGCGCGACGCAACGAGGGAGAAGCGTGACGCCACCCCAGCAGTAGCCATCGCATCGCCATTGAAGCGTATCGCTGCTGCTGCTGTTAGCTGCCTTATCACCGGTTAAGCGTGTCGTCGGACCATCGCGTCACTAAGGAAGTGTGTTCCCGCTGCCGCTGATCGCCATCACATCACCGGAGAAGCGTGTCACAGGGCCTGTCGTGGCCAAATAAACCACCGATTTCGCCGCCCGGCCATCGGGCGTGCACGCACGGCATCCACGTTGTCGCATCGCAGACGCCATTTTATCGCATCGCACTGGATCATCGCAACGCATCGAGGCGCCATCTTGTCGCACCGCAACCAGAACGCACAAAGAGTCGAGGCATCGCCTTCTCTGTGAACCTTTTGTTTGCTCTGCGTTATGCACCTAAGGTACTTTGAGAGAAAAGTGTTGCATTTACCATCTACAGGTTTATTTTTGCAACAACCTTTTTAAAGACATTCCACTGAGTATCTGTATGTTGGATTTCTGTTGTTTTGGTCTTGTTTAGTTTAGATAAATCTGCCTTATCACTATTATTATTTAGATAAATGCTGCCTTATCACCGGTTAAGCGTGTCGTCGGACCATCGCGTCACTAAGGAAGTGTGTTCCCGCTGCCGCTGATCGCCATCACATCACCGGAGAAGCGTGTCACAGGGCCTGTCGTGGCTCAAGAAACCACCGATTTCGCCGCCCGGCCATCGGGCGTGCACGCACGGCATCCACGTTGTCGCATCGCATCACAGACGCCATTTTATCGCATCGCACTGGATCAGTTTGCTGCCTTATCACCGGTTAAGCGTGATGTCGGACCATCGCGTCACTAAGGAAGTGTGTTCCCGCTGCCGCTGATCGCCATCACATCACCGGAGAAGCGTGTCTCAGGGCCTGTCGTGGCTCAAAAAACCACCGATTTCGCTGCCCGGCCATCGGGCGTGCACGCACGGCATCCACGTTGTCGCATCGCATCACAGACGCCATTTTATCGCATCGCACTGGATCATCGCAACGCATCGAGGCGCCATCTTGTCGCACCGCAACCAGAACGCACAAAGAGTCAAGGCATCGCCTTCTCTGTGAACCTTTTGTTTGCTCTGCGTTATGCACCTGAGGTACTTTGAGAGAAAAGTGTTGCATTTACCATCTACAAGTTTATTTTTGCAACAATCATTTTAAAGACATTCCACTGAGTATCTGTATGTTGGATTTCTGTTGTTTTGGTCTTGTTTAGTTTAGATAAAGATATTTTATTTTTCTAAACTGGTGTGGTGCCCATTTGTGGTGTTTTCACTGTGTTACTGTGAGTGTTGGTACAAATACTTTACACATTGCCTTTGGGATAAGCCTGTCTGCTCGTGCCAAGCTACCAGGGCGGTGAGCAGGGCTTATCTAAAGTGTATATCCCCCTTACCCTGACTAGAAGCAAGAGTCCCTATTTGGACAAAGCTCTCCCAACTAGACACCCCCAGTTCTAACAATAAGCTCTAAATATAATTTTGAAATTTTGCCATATTTTCCAAATACCATTTTATGATTTCTGAAAATCCATACATTTTAGTCTTGCAATTTTGGTATACATATATGAATTGAACAAAGCAAAAGCTTCAAATGTAGTGGTAGGACTGCAAATTGGAGAGCTACTTACACGTAGTAGAAGAGGCATCAGTAAGTCACAAGCTGTTTATTGGAAAGCCTAGGTTAGATGTCTCATTATTATCAAGAACTTTGTTGACTGCTTCGATTTGAAGATGACCCTCTTTGGTATCACTAATGATTCTGTTTCACCTTTGGTGGTATAGGAGATGTATAAAGCTGTTCTATTGGAAATGGTTACTTCAGAACAAATCCAGCTTGGAAAATTAAAAAGATAGCTGGTCTGAGTTGGAAGTTGTGTGAGCAACAGAAAAACCTACTAAGCAGATTTTGTGCCTGAAATAAAGAGGTGTTTGACTCTATACAATGGGTTCACAATTACCGTGAGGGCTTCTAACTTAAAGCAGAATCTCTTTGAAGAAGGGCAGAAGATGAGGAAATTATTAGGCTGGCAGAGTCTTGTACAGATTTTACGTATTATTAGGAATATTATCAACCCTGTAACACTAATTGAGTTGAATACCATTCAAGCTATTGTAACTGGTTTTCACCGGTTTTATCAATTCAATTCAATTCAAAATCTTTATTCGATTGTAGGTTTTACAATCATAAAAGTACAATTTATAAGCACACATTTAAAAACATTACAAACAATTCATTTCAAATGACAAATAATGACACAGTATACAGTACAATACCTAAGACAGTGTGAGCATGGGAGGTATATGGTTAAAAATATAAGTAACTGTGTTCTTAAAAAGCACCTAAAATCTTTTCGTACAACACACACCAAGCACAGGGGTTTGAGGCTATGTGAAATTGACGCTAATCGATTCAAACCCCTCTCAAAGATGGCGTCAAATTTAATCCGGCAAATAACACTAATACATGTACGGATCACCAGTGTTTCACCGGCTACCTTATAAATTTTCCAATATTTCAAAACGACTTGTAAATTATCAATAATAATTCTCCATCATTTCAAATGCTATTTTTCGCAGAAAAACGGGCAACTTCAAGGGAGAATTTATCTCTTTTCTTTTCATGCAATAAACCCATCCCAAAATGGCGCTCGTTATTTCTTGCCTTAAATCCAACACATCGTTCATGGCCATCTCATAAATTTTTCGGCAATTTAGAAAACGATCTATAAATTATTAACCACAATTTACCATCAGTTTAAATACTATTTTGCGCGAAATTTGGGCATCCATAAGGTAAAACATGCCTCCTTTCGTTGCACGAAATAAACCCATTTCAAAATGGCGCTCGTTATTTCATGCGTCGACCTTAACATAACACTCATGGCCCTGAAATGTGTTAAAATACCAAAAGCATATTGGAGATGAAATGCCATAAAATAAGAATGTTGTTCTCCAACTAGATAATATTCTGCTTTAAACAAAACCTCGATATCCATATTGAAGATAGAGGCAGGAAAACACATTACAAGATGGCGCCTACGCATCAATGCGTGGAGCGCCTTGCTTCGGCGGTGATTATTTAGAATCACGAAAGAGATCAGCTGTGCCCAGTTAAGAGATCTAAGCGGGGTATTTAAACGGGAGAAAAAACAAACCCATTTGGAAACGAATGCGGTTATGATGCCATGATGCCTCGACTCTACAGCTCACAACAAGTAAGTGTGGGATATACTGTGTTGGATGCTTAGCCTTAGAACTAAATCTGGGAAGCAAAGTAAGTGCAGGAACTACTGTGCTAGATGCCTAGACTTAGAACCTTAAATTTGGGATACTTGGAAATCTAACTCATGCAATCTAAAAAGTACAAAGCCAGACTTGAGCCAAGTTGTGTTTTTTTTTAAAAACGGATGTCAGCTTTGAAGCAATGGATGTTTTGGGATTATAATGATGCCCCCTTCTACACATAACTTCTTAGATAACTAAAAACGTATAACTATTGATATCTACTTTTATTCAATTCTCATTTAATGACTGCCTGAAATTTTCTAAGCTTCAACAATGAACATGCCTTTTTCTATAAATAGAAACCCGCCCTGCTCAAATAATTTGCTGAGGAGTATACAACTTTGCTTTATCTAATATTAAGCATATTTTTCATTTATTTAAAAAAAACGCTCATAAACTGTGGCTCACAATATAAAGATAAGCAAACTGTACATGTATATCATTTCCCTTGATAGTAAGTTGGACCTACAACGCCCCGGCTCAGCAAAATTATTTCATCAAACAAAGCCTGAAAATATCTCTCTGAGTTACGGGACCCCCAACTAAGAAAACATACTTACTGCCTACAAGGTATGCTAATATTCGTATAATAGTTGACAACCACTTGCCCGGTAATATACACCGCATGTATATCTCTCTATGCGCAAGCTTGTACATATTATATAGCCTTTAAATCTAAGGAGGGATATACCCTTTTTTCCCAGGTATTCGCCTTAATGCTTGCACAACCACGCTGAGAAAGAAGTTTTAGAGACAAACTCCTTAGACGAAGCATCAGACTAGACAACAAAAAAAACAGTGACTAACCTGGTAAGAGAAATGGTTAATATGGTCCGTAAGAAATAGAAAATGAATGTATGTGAAGATATCTATAAAGTAATGTGTACAGTATAAAGACAGAATTTTTAATAATGTTCTTTGGTCACCAAAATATATCACTGGCCAATTCTATCGAAGGGGAATACAAAGCTCAATTTGGAAAAGTGTTATTCTGCTCAAAAAAAGTGGCGTTTGTTCTGATGGAGTCTGTAAATGCCCAACTTAGCATGTGTGTTACTATTCCCACTGATTATTTCAGCTTTAATAACAGGTTCTGTTTTGCCCACCGTACCCAAAGAAATTGCGATAAGTGAATGTGTCTACAATGACAAGATATACACAATCTCCATAGTCCCAAATCATAACGAACTTATTATTAATTCCGTAAGAAAAGTGGTCTTCAATGGAGTCTTCTATTTGATCTTGATAAAGTTTCATAAAGGCAAAGTATACGAATGTTGTGCACATATGCAATGAAATGTTGTGTTTTTTGTGATTTTTAGTATTTGATAGTAAAAATAGGTTTTAAATTTGGTAAAAATGTATATATTGTTATGATGTGTAAAAAATATCTAAAATTGTAAATAATGTATATATATGTGTTATTTGTAGCCCTGAAGAAGTCCGGTTGGACGAAACGCGTAGGCACTGGCTACAACATTGTTTTTATGAAGATAACATTTTGAACAGAATAAAAGTCCTGACTACCCAACTATTGAAGACTCCTAACTTACTTGGATGGAATGATTGAAATGTTGTAATTATATGGTGCTTTCTGATAATTATTGTTTAATTTGCCACTATGCGATAAAGAAATAGATCATCTCCATACATTTATAGAGTGCTGGACATTGTGTCAAATAGCACCTAAAATCTTTGCAGCATGATTAGCCATCCATGCTTTTCCTAAAGCAGATGGCTTTATTTTAAAAGTTACATACAAATAAAGTGCAATCGCTATTCAGTAGTTGTAAGTAGTAAAGTGCAGGTTTAATCTGTGTGAAGCTCAATTTTTTAAGGCACGGTTTGAGATATAGTTTCCGTGGGGTGGAATAATAGGGGCAAATGAAAAGGAAGTGTGCCAGATCTTGAGGAGACTTTCCGTCGCAGCCACAAGCTGGCAACACTTCGCCCCGTTGAGCCCCACTTGGGACTGCCAGTAAAAGGTGATAGAGATCAAAGCGGAACCTTATTAACAGAAACCGATCATAGCTAGACATAGGCCATGTCAGGTAAGGTTCCATTTGTAAACATGTTTTTAATAATAGGTGTTTCCTAACACTGACCTTCTGTATCTCGACCTCTTCTCTGTCAGTACATCTTAGCAGTAGTATGGCATTCTTAACCGAATTCACATCAGATTTTGTAATTGAGTTTGGGGCATGGAACAGATCCTGGCGATCAATTGCCGTTAGGCTGTCCTTAATGTACTTCACCCACGGTATTTTAAACCTCCCATCTAGCTGTAATGATTCTTTCAGTAGGGCATGTGTTAATGGAATGTCGTTATTCAGCCAGCAGTTCAGCCAACATGTAACAGGGCTTACTGCTATTCTGTCGCCTAAGTAGGGGATCCCCAGCTCCTCGTGTACAGAATAGTTCCCAATTCCCCTGGGCAGTCTCAGAATCTTTTTTAAGAAGTTGTTTTCTGTGACCTCTAGGTCTTTGGTCTTACGGTAGCCCCAGAGCTCACTCCCATAGCAGGCAACAGCAACGCTTTTTGCCTGGTACAGTTTAATCAATGCGGCCGACGGGCAATTGCCGATTTTTTTTGCAAAGCCTAGAATGGCCGCATTGACCCTTGTTGTTTCTCCCTTCTTCTTAGAGACTGCTGGGCCCCATGATAACTTGTGGTCTAGCAGGACCCCGAGGTAAGAGAAGGAGTCGGTTGATGGAATTTTCTCCCCATTTATGCTGAAATAATCAGTTTCCCGAACGGTTTTATCAAAATCTGTATAGGGAGAGTGTTTCAAGTTCCGAGGAAAAGATGTTTTAATATAAACTGGCACTTCCTAAATTATTTGGACCATAGTAAGAGTCCCTAACAACTGAAATTACATTTTCAACAGTTTTTGCAGCTATCCAGTCTCTGGATAGCTGCAAATCCTGTTGAAAACCTGTTGAGGACCAAGGAGAAGATGTTATTATTTGCGACTGGCATAAGAGTTTAGAAGCAAAACTTGCTCTCATGCTGATACAACTATTTAACTCCATCTTAGCTGGTATTGTGCTGCATCTTTTATTTAAAAGGGATTTTTTTATTTAATAAGGAGAACCAATTTCTCTTCCCCCCCCCCCCCCCCCCCCCGCCCCACACACACTTATACGGGTCATACCTCCTATAAAGATCTTGAATGAGGATTATAGGTTATTAATGAAAGTACTACCAAATTGATTAGTAGTCTTAATGGAGGATTTAACAGGGCAGACCTTATTAAATGCTTTATGGACACCCATCATTCGAAAGCACATATGACTTAGCAACAACTTGCATCTTCCTTATGGTGGCTGTTATCCTTGAAGCGTCGAAAACGTTAGACCTAGTGAATTGTGGATTATTATGGCTGGTGTTAGCTCAAATCGGATTTCTGACCCAACTGTCTGAAGGCGCTACGATACAGCTGATTATCATCAACTGAGAGATGATTTGATCAATATCATTAAGGGACCACATCATTGGTGCCCAATTTCAACTTCATTATTAGCCATCTTTAATGAGCAATTTGGCTGCTATTGTCAAGTAGTCCACTAAAATGCTTGGTCCCATGTAAGATTCGTGGAGCTCACAAAAATCTCAGCTTGCTGACGCATATCAAATTGAGTATTTACAGACTATGATAGGGGTTCATAAACTCAAGGGTCTTTAATTTTATGAAATAAAAAAAATTAAATGATTTGTACTTTTCCTGAAATTCTCTTTGGGAATTTAGAAATATATTAGATTAGCAAAACATTTGCCAATTTGGAGGAATTCGAAACAGTCCGAGGGATTATCCTTTGCGCATGGGATAGAATGTCTCAAGCAGGTCTCACAATGTTGGGTCAGCTGGTTTGATCAGGTCATTTTATTCTCGCAGCTACAGTAATAGTTCGCTCTTCCAAGCTGTGGCTATTTATATATTTGCAGTTTCATAGTTGGTGGGGTAATATACTTTACTATAATGAGAATTTCAAAGTGCTTGACTATTTATGTAATAAGTCTGGGTCCCGGGTCTTTACTTCTAATGACATCTCAAACCTGCTTTGAAACTTACCTCTGCATTCCATATAAGATACACTCAGCCTTTATCTTGTTTAACATGGAGTACTACTTGCACCACATACTTTACTGATTTGTGAAGAGTATACCATATAACTTTACGTTCAACATGCACAAATATGCTTTCCTCCATGGTTTAGGCTATTTCCATTCTATGCACTCATGCATGTACAAAGAGTTACTTTATGCTGTGCAAGTTATACTTAGCTCAGCTAAATTAAAACTGATGAAAATCAGTTCTTTTTTGTTTTAAACATTAGTTCTTATCTCATTTCAACACCTAAATGTAACATCACCTTATCTTGTGTTTTTTTTCAGTGGATTTCTGAGGTTTTTGTTTTAGTGTAAACTAAGAGCTTATTACTGTACCCAACTATAATGTTACTTTAACCTTTTGTTTCAGTGAATTTCAGTTTTTTCTTTATCGTATTCAGACTTGAACAAATGCCCAACACCCTTGGCGAACCTACTGCCAATTCCCCCTCCTACACAGCTTTGATCCAGGCACTGCATCCAATACTCTGTTGGTGCCCAAGCCCCAACAGGACACAGCCTTCAACAGTGCGCAGCGGAGGTTTGGCCCAACGCCAAAACTAACTGCACGTGGCCAACTTCCACTGCACACAGCCTGTACACTATCTTCTTCACAGTACTCTCACTTTCTTCTCCATTATAGATCTGCAGAAAGAGGTTGGTCACTCCCACAAAGCTTACAACTGATTTACCCCTTCCTCCCACTGCACCAATGGGCATCTATGTAAAAGGTGACTGGATAAGTGTATCTTCCAGTGGCATCCTCCCTGTTTGGGCCTGTTAGTTCCTGGAACGGGCTGCGGACCACAACTCAGGCCCTTGTGCATAGAACCATGTCCTTTATCTCCCACTCCTTGCCCCTTCACTAAACACATTGCTTTCCTCTTACAGAAGTTTCCCAAACCACACCACTGCCTATAACAATTCCAGCAGAAGAATGTAATATCCTGGGTAACCCACTAACTTTTAACAGGTTAACATGCTAAACCTTATATAATATTTTCTGGTGGCTCTACAGTGCCTTCAACGGTTTGGCTCTCGAGTCACAGAGTGAATATCATACCATAAGCCCTGCTGTAATATTGCAATCAGAGCTTGGGTCCCTTTCACCACTCTAAGGCTTCATGGGGTAATTTGTTGATGGTTTAGCAGTGCCTTCGGGCCTGGACTTTGCCACCTGAATTGACTCCATCCAGGATTTATTGGTGGTTTTAGTTGTGCCTTCTCAAAAGAGGATTCCATCACTCCTGGAATGTTGCTATATTCCATTCATGGTGTCTTAACAACACCTCAAGGAATACTGGATGAATACTGCAGAGAGCAATTTCCCAGGTTCACAAATACCAACCGGTGCATATCTCCCAAACTCCGATGGGTTGCTCCTCTGTTGCCTCCCGGGTAAGCCCTGTCAAACCCATTTAGTACTCCTTTCTTGTGTAACAGTCCTTCCAATAGATTCTCATCTGTTGCTCTAGACTATATACCCTAGTGGTTTAACAATACCTCCAAGGGCTTGCCCAACGTTTGCTCAATGGTTGCTCCTTAATAGACCCTATTTATTTACTCCTTGATGGTTCAACATCACCTCCAATGGGTTGTTCATTTGCTGCTCTTGGGTACGCTCCATATAATCCACTTATTACACCTTGGTGGCTTAACAGGGATCTGTTGTTTGCTCACTCAAGGCTAAATTCTGTTCAATACCATGGTGGATTAACTCGGCCTACAATAGGTTGCTGGTCACTGCTTTGGGTTAGCTTCAATATAATACTCTTTAGTTGTTTAACATTCTCTCTAATGGGTTGCTCCTGGGAAGGCTCCATGTGATACATTCAATAATCATTGGTTAATTAACAGTGCCTCTAATCAGTTGCTCGCCTGTCGCATTCAAGTAAACTGTTCTTAATGCCCCAGGAGGAGGGAGCAAACTGCCAGCAAGTCAGCACAAGCTCCCCATCCCATTATGGTTGATGCAGGGCATAGTGTTTTTGAATTACTCACAAGTAGAAAAGGTTTTTCCACCCGTGTGGTGCAACAAATTCTCGCCTGTCAATAATAAGGAGACTGTGCATAATAATCCTTGGTAGTTTAATAGTGTCCCCTGGGTAAAACCCATTTACTATCTGGCGGATGAATATTGCTTCTAGTGGGCTGCTGAACTGCTGATCCAAAAATGCCTCAATGTAAAACTTCTTAGTGGTTAAACAGTGGCTCCAAGAGCAGTTCCTTTGTTACTCCAAAGTAGATCCTATCTAATACCCTTGGTGGTTCAACAGTGAGCCATGGTTTTCTCATCTGTTGCTCCTAGGTTGTTTGCATTTAATACCTCTGGTGGCTAAACGGTGCCTACAATCGGATGCTGATTTGTTGCTTGCCCCTGGTTAGACTTAAATTCTTCTTGCTGGCTTATTTACACCATCAATAGCCTACTCACCAGTGGCTCCAGAGTACGTTTCAATTTAATGCTCCTGACGCACATCAACGGTTGTATCAAATTATGATACTACCCACCCAAAATAAGGTAGGCACCTTCTAGCACCAGTGCATATATTCACTGGTTATCCGCAGCAACACACGATGCAGCGTGCACCGACTTCACTGTCAAGCCTCACACTCTGCACTAAGCATATCCCACATAGAACAATGCATAAACAACACCCTATCAATGATGCACTCTGAGGGGTGCACAGAAACACAATTAGGTGCTTCACCACCTCATAAGGGGAAGGAAGGGCTTTATAAATGATATGACCGGACCACACAGAAAAGCGCTCTGTAGGGGGTATAGAAAGCATGACATAAATAACAATACAATACAGTAAAGTAAACATGGCGCTGCCTAGGAAACACAGTCAGGGACTTCTGTGACAGATAACCACTTCACTAATAGGTTCCTAAGTGCAGCTTTCCTCAGCAACACGCATCTGATTTAGGCATGCATTCTGATAAATTCCCATATTACATACAGGTAATGTGTACTACACTGATGCCAAAACGTTCTCTTTCTAGTTCTTTTGTTTGAGGCTGACCTGCTCGCTGAGAAAGGCACCCAGCTGCCTCCATATTCAGTGGCATGGTAAAAAATATTTTAAACTCCAATTGCCCCTACACACAACCCCGGCGAGAATAAGAGTCCTCACTAATCAAATTCCTGACACAGTACCCTAGCAGTTGGAGGGTGGAAAGGAAGCAAGATAGGAAGAATTTATTTGGGGAGGAAGTTTACCAGCACGTAATTAGCCCATTATCTCTTTGTCCATTTTGCTTGCCACAGGCTTTGTCTTTGCTGATATAGCAGGAAGCATGATGGGAATTGACCAACATGAACACATAAAGTCTCCAACACACATCATTTACTAAATTAAAGAGCCACGTATAATTACAAAGATGTCACAAAGATGACTGCCATCTCAAAAGGGTAAACACCCTTTACAATGCACTACCGTTACAACGCGGTCATTACAACGCAAACCATTACAACGCATTGCGCTGGGGGGCGCTCTAGGATAGGGAATAAGTTTGATTTTCTATTCAACACCTTCCCTAGTGTCCACGGGGACTGGAGTTGGAATAGAAAATTAAACTTTTTAATATCCAGCACCTCTAAGCGCTATGCGTTGTAAAGGTATGCGATGTAAAAAACGCGTTGTAAAGGCAGGTGTTGTAATAGCCTGCGTTGTAACGTCATACATCCTCTCAAAAGATATACTTGGTGCCCGGACATACAGCTAATAGTAATTAATAAATGTATTAGGTTAAGTCAAGGTCTGAGTCCTGTTAAATGTCATGTATAGTCTCATGTTTTTGTGCCCCCTAGGAAGTAATTATACATGCTTTTTTTGTGGCATAGAAATAGTGCCATTATCCATCTACTCAATGTGGCAGTCATCGTCGATGATCCCTTATGCACACTCCCAAACCTGAAAATCAAAGCCAGGCACAAGGAAGACAGTTGTGATTGCCAGATAAATTATAACCACCTACTCTTTGTCAAAAAAGTGCCTATGGTATTACCATGATGTCCAATAAGCCATGGATAGGAAAGGGTGAACAGTATACTGGAGCAAACACAAGGAGTTGATGGACAGAGTGCTGAAACTTTTCAGACAGTCACAGAACTTGGTTGAATCCATCATCATTCTTTAGCTCACTTCGCTACCCCAGTTCAGACCCAGCCATATGCAAATCAGTCTTGAACAGTCCAGCTGAACTGCCAAGCTAGGTCTTCCCTGGACCGGAAACAAGCACCCTAGGACCTGTTTCGGGGAAACGTCCCTTATTGGCCAGGCTAATTTGAATTCAGTGACAAAGTGAGCAAGGGACCCACATCTGAGGATACCCTGCCAACTTAGGGCGAACAAAGCAAGCACAAGGAAATGGTGGATGGAGCGCTGAAACTTTTCAGACAGAGACCTCCAGTCACAGATCTGGGTTGAATCCAACATCATTCTTTAGCTCACTTCCCCACCACAGTTCAGACCCAGCCATATGCAAATCAGTCTTGACCCTCATGGGAACAGCCCAGGCCGAACTTCCAAGCCTGGTCTTTCCCGGACCAAGCATCATGGGACCTATTTTGGGGTAACACCCCTCAAAACCAAGCTGCTCGTCTCATCCTTTCCCTCCCCAAATCCTCTCATATCACCCCGGCTCTTAAATCACTTCACTGGCTCCCTGTCCGTCTCAGATCCTTTTTCAAACTGGCCTGTCTAGCTTTCTTGGCCCACTCTCGCTCCGCACCCCTGTTCATCAACACTCTTGTCTCTTCTCATGCCCCTGTCCGCACCCTCCGTTCTTCCTCTCTCTCTCTTCTTCACACCCCTCGTTTCCGCAAATCCAGAACCGGGGGAACCCGATTCTCAGTCCTTGCCCCCCAGTTCTGGAATAGCCTTCCTCTCTCTATTCGCTCCATTCCCATCTACTCCCACTTTCGCAAAGCCCTTAAAACCTTCCTCTTCCTTCAGGCATTCCCCTCTTAATCTTCCCTGGGTCCCCTCTGCCGAGTTCCTGATCAGGTCCCCAGCGCCAGGAAGCCGCTCGGCCATCGCGCGCTTTATTAAATATTTTATTCATTCATTCACTCATCAGGCAAGCTAGATTGAATACAGTGGCAAAGTGAGCAAGGGACCCACGTCTGGGCAGTGTACTGGTTCAGCTGGAATAACTGATAGGGTCTTTGACAGAAACCTCAGAGATGGGATCGAAGCCAAACATACCTGCAGAACATTTTAGGAAGGGGTCTTGACACAGTAACATGTTAGCTATTTCACACTTCTGGCTGCAGTTATAACAGCTTTAAACCTTATCTTTGCTGACATTAATAACAGAAGAATACATAATAGTGGCCCAAAGGGGTGGGATTGCAATGCGTTCAAATCTACGGAGGGATCCCGTGAAGTAACAGGACAGTGATCACTAGGCCTTAAGACGTAAAAACATTTCAGCAATCAAGAAGCATAGCCATCAACTTTCCTGATGTTAACCCAAGGGGCCCTGAACCCAAGAATCATGGAAAGTGAGTATGTTAGTATCTAAGACAGGACACTGAAAAACCCATGAAGAGACCTTTTTGAAGGAATTTCATAATCCTGAGGTGCACATAATAAAAAAGCAGAAGGAACCACAATCTCCAGCACCAAAGTTGGCTTCGACTGCTTTCTGCCCAATTGATCAGTAAGTGCCAACGAAAAGCAATTAAGCAAACACCTAAAGTTAGTGATGCTGATGTTTGAAAACAAAGAAGGTAGGTAGGAGAGCTTCACTTGGAAGACAATTAAATACAAAACAGGTGTCTGAAAATCTTCTGGATCTTAAGCCTCAATCTGTTGACTTGGGGCTTTGCTATCAATTGCTATATCTGTATCGGCAGTGCACTTTCCTGAAGACTCGGCGAAAGACTTGATTTTAAATAAAAAAATAAACCAAAGTGGGTTCTTCCAATTCAAAAAATGTTGTGGAAGTCATGTGCCATGGGTACAGAAGGAGCCCGATGTCAATCTGTTGTGCTAATGCCTATGGTAACAGCCAGTGAATGTAGGAAATTCAGAGCCCCACTGAAAACATTCTCTAGCAACAACCACAATTAGAGATCCTTTGAGACTGAGGCAGTGATTGGATTTTCATTGCCGTAGTCCTAAAAGTCCAGAACTCTAGCTGTTCCACCAATGGTTCCAGACACAATGTAACATAGGCTTTAAACATGTCCTAGCCAGGACATCATAAAGGTATACATCTATGGCAGTATTTTACATAGTTAAACTTCTGCACTTTCCATCTTAATTTCAACAGCAGTAACAAATACTGTACTTTACACATTTCTGAAAGGTGTGTCCACGCCAGACCACAATCTGGGTGATGTTCATAGGCTCAAACTATGGCAGGATCAAGATATTTCCTGTCCACAGGAGACATGGGCAACTGAAGGTATCTTCTTAAATGGCTACCACTCCTATCAGACAGGGGCAATTCCGTTACCTTCAGGAAGAGCTAAGAAGGGGGCCTAATAACTCTGATCTCCAACACATTGGCATTAAAAGTCAAGATGTTTGAAGGGAAAAGCCCCTACTTTAAAGTCCTCATCCTAGAGATGGTCAATCAAGGCTCTTAGCTTTTAATAACCTATTATAACAACAGCTTTGGCCCAAATATGCATTTAGTTCTGAAGGACTTGAATCGAGCTATTGAAGAGGCTATCAATACCATTAAGCAAAAGGTCGCTTTAAAGACCATCTGGATGGGAGATTTTAACATCCATCCTTGCAGGTTTGTCGTTTTGGAGGACCTGATGGGTAACCCTGTTCACCATTTCTCCCATACCAATTATGAAATAGCCTCAACAAGACTATTTCATCTAGGAATATGGTAATGGTTAATAAACTGTCCACTTCCTCGGGTGCTTTGTTAACAACATTCCGTCAAGACAACTAGGAATCGACTATAGATTTTATACTGATCTCAAACCCTCTAAATGGTAGATGTAGTAACATAAACGTCCAATTTACAGGTTTTAGTGGTCATGCTTATCTTACTTTGTGAGATACGCCTGGTGCCCTGGGATGTTACAATTCAGCAAAAAATAGGCCAGCTATTACTAGTCAGGAGAAATGCATACCAACTCAAGTGGGCTCAAATTGATAAGTTGAAATTGGTAGCTGAAATATTTAGGAATGCCCTTGATAATATTAGTAACTGTTT
The DNA here is from genome assembly GCF_964263255.1 of Lissotriton vulgaris. Taxonomy (NCBI): domain Eukaryota; kingdom Metazoa; phylum Chordata; class Amphibia; order Caudata; family Salamandridae; genus Lissotriton; species Lissotriton vulgaris. The sequence goes on along the minus strand of NC_141694.1, from coordinate 1,229,478,061 downwards.
GGACCTAGCCAATCACCCCCTACCTCTGGGTTCGTCCTTTACAGCAGTCCTAGAACATATAAGGAGGGCACTTAATAGGAAAAATACTGAGAAATCAAAGAAGGACAAGGGTTGATTTGATTCGCCTTGCTCAAAAAAGAGGAAGGATCTTATCAAAGCCTTGGGCAAAAACCCTAGAAATATAGCCGAAATCACCATACTTTGCAGAGAATATAAACTGGCTAGAAAGAACAGGAAGAAGGCGCTGAAGGATGAGACCTGGGTTAAACTAGAGCAGGCTTCAGCTTTGGGTAACAGTAAGGAGTTCTGGGCGATAATAAATGGACCCTATTTTAAGACACAGAAGGATCCCACACTAGATACTAATTCTAGGAGAGGAGGACTGCGTGGCACACTTTACAAGTATATTTCCCCCATTATCTATACTGCATTATATACAGCTACTCCATGTACCACCATTCAGGACCATCTCTCCTTTTTGCTCAGTGAAGTAAAGGCGGGTTAGAGCCTTGTAGCACCAGGAAAGGTCTGGGCCCTGACGGGCCCCCATAGACTTTTTTCAGGAGAATGAGGACTTACGGGTCCCCTTACCGACTAATGTTTTTAATAAAATTGCTATAGCTGCCCCCCCCCCCTTTCCTCGAAAACAAGCATAATGTCCTGATTCACAAAAAGGATGATAAAGGAAATCCTAAAAACTATAGGCCAATCTCATTGATCGATACGACAGCCATACTCATGGGCAGTCTTCTTTTAACGAGGTTGGAGGCATGGGCGAAGGACAAGAATATCCTTATGCAGTCCCAGTATGGCTTTCAAGAGGGAAAAGGCACAATATATCAGTGCCTGAATCTTTTACTGATTATGGACAAATATGCCAGAGCCAAGGGTAGGAAAATCTATCTTGCATTCATGGATTTATCTGCAGCCTTTGACAGTGTGTCCCACGCTAAAGTCTGGCATATAATGAAGGAGATGGGAATTGATCAGGCTATAATTGAGTTTATCCGACAATTGTATTCTGGTGACTCCTCATCTGTCCAGTATGGCAAAAACGGAGAGTGCACCCATCCTTTCAAGATTCTAAGAGGGGTAAAGCAAGGTTGTGTCCTCACACCGTTCCTTTTTTCCATTTATACTAACGCTATAGGAAAAGACCTTGAGGGCGCAGCCTTGGATGTTCATGTGTCCAATAATCATCAGCGCCTACCAATTTTGGCATATGCCGATGTCGCTGTCCTGATGGTCAGAACGGGGATGGTGCTTCAACACCTCATATCAGCTTATGCAGCTTTTATGTTTTCATTGGATTTAAAAGTCAACCAGTGAAAATCCTTTGTAATTGTCGCAGGGGCAGGGAAACGCGACAAAATACCACCTTTCTACATAAATTCTGGAAAAATTTAAGTGGTGGAGTCAATTCCCTACTTAGGTATACTTTTTGATAAAAATCAATCATAGTCCAAGCTGGTCAAGGAAAGAGCAATGGGTATGGAGAGGAGTTTAATGGCGTTAAAATCATTCTCCAATAGGCTGGGAGCAAAATCTCTAATCCCCATCAAAAACATCTATCATGCTAAAACTAAGGCTACAGCATCTTATGGGCAGGCGTATGGGGCATGGCGCCTATTGATTCCCTGCAGTCTGCGGAGAATACATTTTTTAAGTCTTTAACCTCTCTTCCACAGTCCTACTCTAATTATATCCTTCACGTAGAACTGGCTCTACCATACATCATGGATACTATTAAATTAGCCCGCTCCTGCTGTGGTTTTCCATTTGGCTTAGGGATACAGTCCCCCTTACACAAAACATTATAGGTGACATCCTGAAATTAGATAACTACAGCAGGATCAGATGGCTAAAGAATGTTGCGCTGGAACTGATCGCCACTGGATTGAAACACCTCTTTAAGGACCCATTTACCTGCAGGACAACATTGAGACAGAAGTTGGTTGACATATTTGTATTGGGGGTCCAATACCTTAGAAGGGAAAGAAACTATCCAACTCAGCCGTCCCTTATGTATGAATTAACTCCAGCCCTACATGAGGTGAGGATACTTCTATCTAACTGACGTTCCCATACAGCACCATAAATTAATTTTATTAAGATTCCACTTGAATCTGATACCGCTAATGTTAGGATATCCAGGGAAGAGATTTAAGCACTCTGAACTCTCCTCCTGTCTATGTGATATGCAATCACAGCAAAATGATCTCCATGTCCTATTTTTTTGGGGCCTTTATCGACAGGAAAGACAGAAATGTATCGTTTCCATCTGTAAGCGATATAATTTTAAACTCTGTTGAGAAGCACTGTTTTTTTAAAATCCCTTTCGAACCCTTTTGTGTGTTTCTAAGTTGCATCATTCCTATGGGCTTATATGAAAAAAAAGGAAACAAGTTGACTAAGTTAAAAATGACACTGAACCCTCACTATGTAGCCTGCTTCCTCTCCTGATACAGATATTCAAGATGGACTCACCTAACAGTATACCTGTCTCTGTATGCCACACTGGCATTGCTGGTTTATCACTAGAAAGGGTTTAGGGAATTAATGTTTAAAAGTAATGTTTAAAAATGTAGAGCTATAGGTCATAAATAGTTTCATGAACACCCACCTAATACAAGGATAAAAAAAATCAAAGGTTTATTACCACCCCTAATTTCTCCTAAAGTTTCCACCTGTAGGATTACCTATGTAGGTCAAGAGCATCAGGACACAGACCTTTCATTGTAAGCTCCAGCTCGTCCCAACCTCTCTTTCTATTCTATAGTGATATAGGGGGAATTCAAGTAGATGTACAAATAGGGTAACCAGGTGCCAGACTTTAAACCGGTTTCCTTTTCTGACTTGACACTTTGATCAGTTAGTTATTTTGTTCTGGCTCCCTGGGAGCAGAGCAGTAGGGTTAACTGAATCCAACGGTAATGATGTTCTCACTGTTTTTTCTGCCTGCCCTTCATCTGTTCTTGATTCTCCTGTCTCCACCCTTTTGTATATAATGCCAACCTAAGTACCCAATTATGTATTCTGCAGTAAGGTGCCAATCCAGTTCAACACCACAGTCCTAACCAATATGACACGAGGACACCACAATTTATGCCTAGACTACTATAACAAAGATTCTTAAAGATTATTACTCAGCTGCCATGCTGACAAACAGCACCATCTCACCAGTTTACAATTTGTGTTCAAATATGTGAGCTTGACAAAATAACGAAGGAGCGACAAGTGGTTTAAAAGGAATCACCCTGAGGGGCTGCCACGTAGCACAGACCATGAGGAAGAAATCTGAAGATGAACTAGAAAAATATGAGAAAAACGACATTACTGAAAAGGTTGAAGCACCTATTCAATGGTTTTCACCTATCATAAATGCAAACTGAAGCAGCCAGGACTACTGCAGGCCTGTGCGGAGACATGCCTCCGCAAACAAGCTATCAAGTGAGATTGCCAAATCACCAGTAGTATGAAGGGTTTCGGGTGCACAAGAACCTTTATATCAAGCAAGGGGTAGCTTAGCTTAGTTGATGCATGTGTGCAAATGTGAAAACATGTTGTATTTGTTGTGAGCGTCTTGAACATGTAGCTTGTCCTAGGATGAACAATGCCACGGATTTTCAAAGTAAGCGAGATATCTCGCCATTGTTTCCCTTTTTCTAGTTAGTCAACCACGGTTAGGGACATTTCCTCTAGGGACCAGATACCCTGACACATTATGAGAATCATCACCATTGATAAGGATGGAAGCTTCTCTTAGGAAGCCTAGAACACTGAGCTGTTTCCAAAGAACAGGAGGAGAAATCATTGGGCTATGCCTTAGTCATAAACAGATACCGACCAATTGCTTCACATGGACAAATAGCCACATCGCCGGAGACTGGTGCCAACCAGGATGACTATTAAAATTCTATTCAGTGGACCAATGAGAACAAATCCCAACTGAGTCACCAGCCCTCTGTGAGACTCTGACACAGAGCAGTGCATACTGCTGCGTGTGGCCCATACTAATGGTCAGGAACGCCAGCGAGGGGTCTCCTTCATTGCTTCACATGGACATAAAAGACTTGACAAGATCTGAATTGTCTGAACTGTTGTGTTAATGACTGTTTATTGTTTGAACCCATGCAACTGTTACGAGATATACCCTACACTTTTAAAATGATGCTGCTAGTCAATGGATTACCCCATGTGATCAATAACATTACATTATAATTCCTTTTGAGTGGATGTTTTTGTTGTTTCCACATTGCCACTCTCCGTTGCCCACATTGAGTGAAATGTCGAATTAGGTGTTGTTGGCTGAGCACGCCTGTCCAAGACATAATGACAATGGGTGTACAGTGCAGGCCAGGTGTGTGACACCTCGTGAAAATCGCAGAAAAGAGGGGCAGACCGAATGACTTGTAATGGGGGGCAGACTACACTCCCACGTGGCATTAATCGCCACTCTATTGCAAACTGAATGAACAGAGTTAAGAGTTCACAGCGATGATCATCTTGCACAAGGGAGAGAAGTGCAACCTTTGTAAGTTACTACTGCAGAGAGAACCCAGGAGCAGATTACTGAGAGAGAACAGGAGTTCCCTGGACGATGAAAGCAGACTCAGAGAACAGCAGTACAAAAAAACAAGACGCAAAAAGAGAAAGAGAATGAACACATGCATAGTGCTGAAGAAAATAATATCTGAAGAGAATTATGGTCACGTTTGACTACAGGCGATAAAATGTATTATTTTGTGCCAAAAATAACTGCAGTAGCAGAGAGCAAGAGATTGCTTATTTTGGACAGGAAACAACCAGATGTTAGATGTGTGCATCAAACGATGCGTGGCTTATAAACAAGAAAAGCAAGGAAACGTGAAGTTAGAACAGAACATTGCACTTTACATGCATAACATGGTGATTCATGGAAAATAACTAATGTTGTTGCATGCGAGGTTGAAGTGTGCGGCGATAAGACTAGTGTTATCTGCTAAAATACTGTAGGGTCACACAGCGGAGTGCAGGATTGGGGTGAATGCTCTCCGACAGAAAGATGTATACACAAGTGTGGCAAATGTGATCGGATGCCTACAGGGAGTCATTCTGGCTTTATGCTTAGGAAAGATACAGGGACCACCACGAGGAGGCGAGTTTCTGTGCGCTATATGGTTAAGAGTCAGAGAAGCAAAGAGTATCCAAGTTGTAATGAACTGCTGTTATGGAGGAAATCAAAAATTGTGACAGCTTTGCAATGACAGGACCCCTCTACGAGACCAAGGAGGGGAGAGGGGGCAAGAAGACTGTACTCTAAATGCAGGGAAAGAGTGCAAGGAGGAGTTAGTCTTTTGGGAACAGGAAATAGGAGGTCATAAAGAGATATGTATGAGAGAATTTCTTAAGTCTTTAGAAACACCGAGAGAGCGATGTTTAGTCTAACTGATGTATTGTTTGATTTGCTCAACAGAATGGGGTATTATATGATTTGGGGTACACTTCACACTAGGAAGCATAGGATTGTGTAAAGTTATAGGGGATGTGGTGTTACTGCTGGTCAAATTAGAGAGATTAGACACATGCACAAAATTGTACAACTAGGAGAAAGGAGGACAAAGAGGTGCATTGGTTTGACAGCCTTACTCCTTATTGGGATGGCTATGCAGTGGTGGCTCCTCCGCTTAGGCGGAGGAGCGTTCCCCACTGCTTTTCAGCAGTGTAAACAAAGGAAAAATAAAATGATAATAATGGTATTGTTATCATTTAATTTGTCCCTGCTGAAGCTTTGCAAGCGGGCTACTCTTCTCACAGAGCAAGGGGAGGAGTGATGGGCACTCTGTAAGTGCGCATGAACGTTTGGCTGACAGTCCTGGGCCGGCCAAACAGTCATGCGCACTTTGCATGTACTCCACCCAGGCTGTCATGGCAGCGCTGTAATTGGCTTAGATGAGCCTGGGAGCTTCCTGTTCCGGCCGGACGGAGAGAGACAACGGGGGAGAGACGAGGCAAGGTGGTAAGTTTTATTTTTCTTTACCCCCCCCCCACCACCCCAGAACTGTGCCAGCCGCCACACCACTAGCTAATAGAGGACTTGAACTTGATTTACCTAAGTGCGATGAACATTGAGGAAAACTAGTAGCCTTGGTATACCATCAAAAAAGATGATGAGCAATTAAGGGAAATGGAACAGACTGCATATTTACCCCCCAAACAATGTGTACACCCAACCTCCCCCGCCCAAGACTAAAGAAGATCTACTAACTCTTCTAAAACACACTAAGGGAAAGACTGTGGGAGAGGTGGTATTGGTGACAAACCTACAAGAAATGGACATACTGAAGGCAGCCAGAGCAGCGGGAATGGGAAAACAGAGCAAGGGGGAAGTAGTGAATCATAAGGGTGACCTAGTGGCTGATGTGGGACGACTTATAGTGCTTTTGGGTAGTAGACATGAAGGAACCCGATGGGACATCCACTAGTTTCCAGCTGAGTAAATTAGAAGGCTCTGCAACAAAGAAATAGCAAAAGCTAGAAGAAAGTGATAGCAGCTGCATACCCCACATACAAATTCACTGAGATTGCAAACTGAGAAGAGTGGGAAGAAGTAAATGCCATACAAGAATGACAGTGAATTTTAAGTGCAATAGTGAAAGGGAGGTTCCATCTAGAAGCTAACTGTATTCCCTTTGTCTAAAGAATGGCTACATAGGCACATACTTAAGAAACAAGTAGTGTTGCAAATAATGGTATTAATGCACCAGGATGAGTGTGATTAAAATGCATGGGTGGATCTGTGTTGGACAGTGAGGATGAATGGATCGAACTGAGAAGGCTGAAGCGAGAATGGCAAATGCGGATTATTGAATATCACAGGATGGATGGGTTCGACATGTACACCTCTTGGTATGGTGTAAGCGGAAAGCACCAAATAAAGTGAAAGTTTTTAGGCTGAATGCGCCACTAATACACAAACGATGCAAGGTGTATGTTAGAAAACCTAGGGAAAGTTTTTTTTTTCATTTGGTTGGTGCACTTCTGAAATGTGAAAGAGTGAATGGTGCTGTGTAAACATCCGTTACATCCATTAACATATCGAAGATAGACACAGTCATCAATCATGGAATGTTGGGACAGAAGCTAAGGGGACAGTATGTGCAAAGCAGTTATCTATAGTACAGCCAATTCCCCCTCATTCAGCCACTTTAGATTTGAAGAGAATTAGTGAATTGTGGAAGATGCCAATGTAAAATTATGATGGATATAAATCCAGTCATGTACTGCCTGACTTTGTGTGACACAATATGAAATCCTTAAGCCTGTAATATGAGGGCTTGGCTGATTGTGAATATGCCATTGTTGATAAAAGACGTATTACTAGCTTTTACTGAGGCTAACTTGAAGGCTAATGAAAAATGATCAAATGTGAGTAAAACTATTTAAGAACGAGAGAATACGAGCGAATGAAAATGTGGAAACTACTGAGAGTGTGAAAGATATGTAATATATATTGAAGTGAAAGTGCTTCTATTGACTGAGGAAGCAGATGCTCCAATGTGCCAAGAAGTTGAAGGGCTACACAAGTGACTGCGAGCCATAAATTGAAAAGAGACTGGCTCCCAATTTCTCATAGCATCAAGTGTGTGGTGTGTAGCATGAAGGGTTTAGTCTAAGCAAGAAACAATGTCACAAGAGGGTGAAGTGAGCTTAGTTGATGTGTGTGTAAAAAAGGTGAAGAGGTGCTGCATTTGCAGAGTGTCTTAAACGTTTAGCTTGTGGTAGCATAAATGCTTCCAAGGATTTTCAAAGCAAACAAGATATCTTGCCAGAGTCTCTCTTTCTCTAGTTAGTCAACCAAGCGTAGGCACATTTCCTGGAGGGACAGAACACCCTGACATGTTATGAGGATATTCATTATTGATAAGCATAAACGCTTTTGTTATAGGAAGTCTGGAATAATCAACTGGTCCCAATGGACAGGAGGGAAACCCATTGGGTTAATCCTTAGGCATAAATTGATATCAAACAATTACTTCACATGGGCAAATAACCACATCACCAGAGATAGGAGCCAACCAATATGATTATTTTAAAAGGCCACCCACCAGATCAATGGCTACCGCTAGCCATCTTACTAGCTCTAAAAGGCCGTCCACTAGACTGTACCCGTGAGACTTTGATGCAGAATGGTCCATTGTTGGACCCGGCCCTTTCTGGCAGGTTCACCCCGAAACTTTTTGCTTTTGCCTAGCCTGTTTCTGTAACCTGGTGTTGGTGATTTTAGGTCTCTGCGCACTTTTTCACTGTGGTCCAGTATAAAGTGTGTGTGGTGAGAGTGACCTGCCCTCCCGTAGGGATGCATTGGGAATATGTGTGACCACGGTAGTTCCTGATGTATGGGGAGTGCAGGGTCGAGTTTGGTATGTGCGAACTCGTGAGATTGAATGCTACGCAATGATGTATGCGGCATGATTGTGTCTAGTGTGGAAGTGCCCCTTCTAGAAGTTGGCATGTTTGTGTAATTTGTGTCTGGCGTGTGATTGGCTGGAGCTGGCTGGTGAGCCTGGCTCCAGAAGTCAGGATGGGTCTGCCCCGGTGGTGAATGGAGAGATTAGCATGCTGATGTGGGGGAGGGGTACACCTGGGACCTGAATAGGGCTGGGTTTTCCCTCCACAATGCTGGCTCCACCCCCTGTGGTGCGTCTGATGTCCCTAGCTTGGCCAGTGAAAGGGAGTTCCCCATAACCAGTTGTAGCTAGTTCTTACATTGCCTACACCCTGCTAGACAAATGGATTTTGGGGTATAAAAAGAGGCTGTGATCTCTTGTAAAATGTTCTTGTTCTCCAACTTGAATCTACCAGGGGCGTGCTGCTGCTGGGGCCCAGGGGAAGGCTTGCCTCCCTGGGCCCTGCCCAGCCCCTGGACTACTGATGTCCTAGGACTGCTGGAGGACTTCTTTCTGGGGGGCCTTTCTGCCTGGCCTGAGGATGGCTGGAAGAATTTACTTGCCCTAGAAGCCTTGTCCTGTAATACCCTGCTGCTGCTGGGACCCTCCTTGCTGTGGGGGTCCTTTCTGGGGCCTTTTTGCGATTTCTGGGCCCCCCAGCGCCTGGTGGGCACTTTATCCTGATTGCTGGGCAGAGCGCTGTTGTTGTCCCTCGGAGGGGAAGCGCTCCTGCCCTTTTATGCCTCGCAGGTGCCTACCCTGCATTATGCCCGATTATCGCTATTTTTAACAAAGGGTGCCACCCCTTTTTATCGGTGCCTTAACGGGTGCCCACCCCGTTTTTACTTTTATTTCTTATCTCAGGGGTGTCCATCCCTCATTTTTGCAGGGAGAATTGCCGCCGCGGCCCGAGCAGTTTTTGATAATGGCCGCCGCGGCCCGGCTGGTTGTGGGTGGGGCCGCAGACGGAAGAGGAAGTGCGGCAGGAGAGGAAGCTGGCGAGAGAGGAGGTCGGGAGCCCACCCCCGCCTCCTTGAGTGCCGGTGAAGAGCCCCGGTCCTGAGATGGGGGACGGGGTGAAAGGGCAGGCGTGAGCATGTGGACTCGAGGCTCCCATGCGGAGAGTGAGCCCCGCAGGTATGGAGACGACGCCCCGGAGGAGCTTCCCCGCCAGAGAACGCCCGGTGAGTGTCGAAGGGCAGAGGGGGGGAAGCTCCGGGGGTGCAGCATGGTGCCTTGGAGGCACGGGACAGAGTTTCTAGTGAGCAGCCCCGCCTGGCAGAGGGCTGCTCCCACGTGATGTGCAGTATTTAGAGTTTGCGAAGCTCTGTGGGGTCACGCTGATTTTAGGAGCTTGTGCGATCCCCGATGGCAGAGGAGCATTCAGGGCGGGCCCGGATGGCAGTGGGCCGCCCACACGTTATTATTAACTTCCAGAGCCAACGCGCTCTACCATATAGGGGCCTGATGATTCATAGAGCCTGAGCGCTCCAACGTTTGGGGGCATCTTTAATCGTTTAAGGAGCCAGTGGGCTCCAGGGGCATAGTTGATGTTTGGGCCAGAGGGCTCCAACGTTTGGCTCAGTGTTTAAGGAGCCAGAGTGCCCGAGGGTCATGTTTTCACTTTAGAGCCTGTGTGGCTCCGTCAGTTGGCGCAGTGTTGTTCCCAAGGGCCAGCAAGAGCCCAGGCCACAGTTGTGACTGTCCTAGCTGCCCAGCAAGTAGTGGGCAGCTGCACCGTTTAGGCGCAATTTGAGAGTCCCTGAGAGGGACAGAGATGGCACAGAGGTGCCAGGCCTTCTACAGCTGCGCAGCACTTAGTGCCAGCTACAACGTTTAGGCCCTGTTACTGTTCCCAGCTGCCCAGCACTTATTGGGCAGCTGCAACGTTTAGGTTTGCGCCGGTGGCGCACCCCTGGCTGGCGCTGCATTGGCAGTGCGCCCTGACATTCTCGACACAGGGCATTTGAGCCCCTTCTTGAGATGGCCAGTTGGCCAAGGGGACTGGTATATGGATAGGGCGCAAGGCCCTAATGTGATTTTTGCGCAATGTGATTTTACTAGGTTTATGATGGTAATTGCCTAATGTGATTTTTGCGCAATGTGATTTTACTATGTTATGATGGTATTTGCCTAATGTGTTTTATGGGCTAGAGTGATGTGGTGCTAGGAAATGTAATGCATTTAGCATGTTTTACGCACCCCGTGTTGATACCTCTAGAGATGGTTTTACCTATGGAGGTTTAGGCTAGTGAGATTACGTTTCACTGTGAGTTACGCCCCTAAATGTGATTTATTCTTAGGGGGAAAGTCTAATGTGTTTAGACTAGTGAGAGATTGCCTACTGTAGTTATACTGTTTAGCCCTAAATATGATTGCTGCGTAATGTGCTTTGCCTTTATGCTGGTGTTATACTTCTAAAGGTGCTCATGCTTAGAAGTTTGCTTTGCCTAGTATGTTATACTAGAGAGGTTATGTGTCCATGCGTGATCTAGGCCTATGGTTATTAGTATTGCGTAGTGTGTATCTACCTGTTACCAGTGGTTACTGGTTGTGACCTATAATTGTTATTTGGTGTGACAGTTATTCTAAGTGCTAGTTCTACTAAGTGCTGATTCTGACAGAGGCCCACGTGGCCCTGTCCTTGTGTAAATAATCCCTTGTGAATATTGCCCGTGCCAGTTGGCGCAATGTATATTGTGTGATTACTATCTGATGTGTTTTGACAATACAAAAGTGTTTTTTATATAACCTTGTGTGGCGTTCCTTTTGTGGTGTGCCTAGGATGTTGTTGCTGTTGTGTGCGTGTGCAAATGCTTTACACATTGCCTCCAGGATAAGCCGGTACGCTCATGCCAAGCTACCAAGGGGGTGAGCAGGGGTTATCTTGGCGTGTGACTCCCTTGCCCTGACTAGAATGGTGGTTTCTGCCTGGCTGTGACGTAAGCCTTAGCCAACCAGAAATCCCAGTTCTAACATCCATATTGCTGCATTTGGTCAGAACTATCATGTACTGGTCTTGAATGCCAACGAGGGGTCTCTGGCGGTGCTTCACAGGGACGAGACACATTTAAACAGTAATGTTTGTACTCTTGTGTTAATGACTGTTTATTCTTTGAATTTGTGTAACTTATGGGATATCGCATATGCATTTACAATAGTGCTGGCTTTCCATAAATTACTAGTAACTGCATCTGATGTAGGTGTTCTTGACATTTCCACATCGTTGTTCTAATCTGCCTACATTCCAAGAACATGTTGGGTTAGGTGTGGCTACCTGAGCACCCTTGTCCAAGACATCACCCCAGGGTTAACAGCAAATACAGGATAAAAAGTTCACAATGATTCTCCACAATCCAGAGCAGAGTTTAATATGGCAGCCCTCTTCTTCAGAGGAATAACCTTGCTACATTACTGTGTGGTTGACCCATGTCAGCCTTCCGCTGTATAAGCAACTAATTTCATATGCTCCAAAACTTCATTAGGGAGATGCACTTGGAATTAGTGGCTGGATGCAATGTCAGCCATTATATGTTACAGTCACACTTGACCAACACCAATGCAGACTCAGAGCAGTACTAAAATGAAACGGACACAGTATGTTACCCCATCAATTTAGCATTGATTTATTTAGGTATCACTTCATAGAGTATGCAGTGTTTCCCAAACCCAAAGTAGAAGCTTGCTACTAAAGCTGCCTCCAGTTCGTGCCAAAAGTAAGAGGTTTCCTGGGCTAATGACCTACTGTTTATAGTTGATCAATAATTTGACATTTCTCACAGGGCTGTTTCAGGACCTGCAGAATTGACTAATGAACTCAACCAGATTTCAATCCATGGAGGATTCACTATCACTAGGCACCACTATTAAATATGTCGACCACAAGAAAGCGTCAGAGTTGGCTTAGAGGTTTAGGTGCTGTCCTGCCCCAGGTGCAGGATTTGAATGAGAAGGCACTCCTTGCTTATGCCATACATGCGCTCACCACACCAGAGCAACTTTACCCCCATACTGAAAAGGATGCCTTAATGATATTTTAAGGATGCCAGCACTTCCACCAATGCCTGTATCAACAATGGTAAGTAGCGATTGACCACAAACCTATAGTTCTTTCAAGCCAAGGTTTGTGTTCCAAACCCCTTCTTGTAACCCAGAATGTGCGTCAACAGAAGACAGGCTTTCCCACAGAGGTATCCACATACATTGTCAACAGGGTTGATCCCCCACACTCTGCAATTGGCCTGTGTCAAGCACCCAGAGACTTGTCAAAATCAAAGCCAGTCAACAAGAAGGTCTAGGACCAACACATAAAGGCCAGGGTTAATGCTCTCTTGGGCAGCTGGGTTGCGTGCCAAGCATGTGGAACAGCAGCAATTTCTTCTTGTATCATCAGAGATGATGGCCTGACACTCTTGTGTCCTAGGGTTAGTGCTGACCTGTGTAATCTACATTTTGGCAGATATTGTCTCATTGAGATCAGAGACCATACCAAAAATCCAAAGGCTAGAGTCACTCATACCACATGAGCATAGGAAGTCACTCCCAAGAGGGGGATTGTTATGGTGACTCATGGCTGCTCAAGGCATTCCCATCTCTAATGGCTAGTGTTATGAATTTGCAGAATATCTTCTTCAGGATAAAACACACCCACGTTGGGCCCAAGCAGCCTTGAGAAAACAGTCAAACAATGCTTCCTATGCACAATAAACAAACCCATATTACAGAAGGTGAAAACCTACACGTTTCTGAAGTGTACAGTAACATGTCCCAGATGACCAACAGCTACACTCCAACATCCATGAGCAATTTAGCCACTGCATGACTGACTTATCTATAATATGTGTTCTACGAGCAAACAGCAGCAAATTCAAAAGAAATAGAACTAAAAAGGCAAATTAGCAATGAATAGTCTGAGGTGCAACTCTTGCCACTCAAAAGTCAAGAGACTCTGCCCTAGTAGGTAATCAACAACTAAGAAGATAATTCTACATGCCTTTGAGTTAATGCCAAGGACAATCACACCTCAAAGAGGACACTGGTCATAGAAACACTTTAACAATGTTTGTTTATAGGCACTCCTCTCACTTTGTGTGATAACTAGTGACTCCCACAAATCGAGACCGAAGTATGTCAAAATGTTGCATTATTAAAGAGGTTCTAGGTCTGTTGTGAAGTGCTCTGATGTCCTAGAGCAAGATTTCTGCTATGTTAATACTGCAAAAAATAAAATGGGATTTTCCCTGCGACTGACGCTCCAATCTCATCCTCCAAGAATTAAGGACAAGGCATTACACGTTGATGCCAGAGAAACTCAACAAGTGGTTGAATTTCAGTGTGAAACTGGAACATCTACATTTAATCCCGGCTTCCCGGGTAAACCAAATTGTGTGATCGTGGGCAAAGACTTGATTTCACCAGCCTCCTTTTTTGTTAATTATCCTATTTGAGAGCACTTTCAAATATGTGAGTTCAGGATGCACCTGTGCAAAAAACATGTGTGTTTGATTTAGTAGCTTATAATGTTGCTCCATCTATAATAAGAATCTATTCAACATACAGAGTACCCAAGACAACTGACTTGCCACTTAGCATAATAGCATTGTCATCACCACGGGTCAGGTATGTTTCTAACTCCATGTTTAAAAACTCGACCTTTAAATTAATGCAAAGCTACGATCTGATGTACTAAGGTGAAACGCTTCCATGTGTAAAAGAAATACCCTTTTTTAAATTTAAAAACACCATACCATATTCTAAAATGATGTTTGTTGCATGATTAACATGGCAATTATTTTCAAAGATCAACTTCTGCTCGGTCTCTTGGAGCCAGAGTTGGCTCTGAACTCTCTGTTAATTTATTGGCTCGCCCACCTGTAGTTATTTGATGCGCAGCCACAATGTTGAGGTTGTTCTAAAAACCTGTATTTAAGAATATTCGAAGGCGATGACAGACCTTTGGTCAATTAATGTACACAAAAGGTCCCATGACTGTATTAAAGATAAACAATTGCTTTCACCAGCTAATAGAAATTGTTCAAAATTACGAATAAAAGGTACTATGTCACTCGTTCAACAAGTTTGGCAGTAGGTTACTCCAAGCGTACAACACTTTTGTTTAAAGTACAAACTGAATAAAAAAAAAGCAAACATGCAACGATAAAGCTGTTGTGTGGAGCATAAAGGTTATCGACATATGGAAAACGGGAACTGTGGAAAATGGAAGAAGTGTATTTAGGAAGACAGGACCGGTTTCAATCGTGCCTTTTTCCCCAGGGCCTGTTTCTTTATAGCTCTGGTCTCTTTCCTGTCAAGTCATACATGCTGAACGCGTTTGAAAAAGACCACTCCACCATTAACCGTGGCAGAAACCTTTGGGAAACATTCATGCGTCTAGCAGTGATTAGGTCCACCTCAGCGCTCTAGTACTTCTTGGCGACCATTTTTAATATTTATAAATCGTAAACCACAAGGTCACTCCCTTAGTGGATTGGCCTAGCTGGGCGTTTGTAAACAAGCTGCCCAGTTATTGCAATGAGTGCCCAGTGGTTCCTGGAGCTGGGGGTGGATGTCGTTCCCTCTCTATTAGAGCTGGGTTAACACCACAACACCTGACGCGGCCTCGTTAAAAGGAATGAGGAACGAGGCAGGTCGGCTACCATGGCTCTCTGGGGCCCATCGCAGGGATGTTTACCTTTTCATTACGCCGCGCGTGCTCTCCCCTCACGCGCGTTCGAATCCGTTGGAACGTCCGCGAGGACAGGGGTAAAAGGCGGTTGAGCGCTGCCTGTGCCGCCACCTGGCCTGAGAGAGGCTTCCCGGCCGGTGCGGAGAGGCAGAGACAACACATTTCCCGGATCAGCTATTTCACTCAAATAGGGCTGTACGAGGGGTCTTCCTTTAGCCCCCCACCCTTCGTACCTGTAATAGCGGTCATCCTTGTAGGGGGTGAGGTCTTCTTTAAGTTCCTGGTACGTATCCTTAATCCGTTTGCAAAAATGTTTCAGCTCGCTGCAGATGGGGGTTTCGAAGGACGGGTAGTCTGAATCCATAGCGGCGGCAAGGGAGGTCCCTTCCGGTGGAAGCGAAGGCGAGAGACAGGCCCGGCTAAAGCATTGCTGCTCGGGAGAGGGGGCGCGCAATGCTGAATGCAAAGCTCGGTTCCCTCTCTCAGTTCCTCTGCCGGGTTGGGGGGCAGGGAGGCACCGTACCGACCATACAAACAAATCAAAGGTAGGCTAGGGCCCGCCCTGCCATATGCGCCGCTCTCCCTGGCATTGCAGCCGGAGCTGAGTGAATGCTCCCTGTGTGGGAGGAGGGGGAATGGGCTGGGTCTGTGCTGACATCACTGCTGCACAAGGGGTAAGGGGCTGCCCCTGTGCTCTCCCAGGAAGATCTCAGTGCAGCGTTAGCGCCAAGGCAGACGGCAGATTTTTTAATTATATCGTTTTGCAATTGAATTACAGTAAAACCTACAGTACCCGATTTTAACTACAAGCACTGGTCCTGGTTGATGTGTGTGGGAAATACAAGGGCGGTCTTAATTCGTTCCCTTCTGTTCCAGAAATGCTTGGAAGAGCGACTGCACGTATACACCAGCACCATGGACAGCTCCCACGTAGCAGCCCGATCAATCCGTGTAGATGCATGCCAGCCTGCGCTTCCTTTGCCTCAGCTGATGAAAGTGAGAAGCAAATTATGTCAAATTAACAAAAGATTAACGAGGAAGGACTGCAGCTACGTAGACGTGGGACTCAGTGTGTAACTTAAACAGGGCTAGGTTATGTTGCATGCACCAAGCAGACCTCCAACCGGCCAGCGCTCTTAAGGTGTCACCAGGGCTTTAAGTGGAGGGAGGGAGGGAGGGAGGTCTGAGCCCCCCCTCCCCCCCCCTTCCCCGCCCAGTTTTTTGGGGGCTCTATTTTCGGGCCTCAAAGGTAGGGTGAACAGACGTCTCAGTTTTTGTTTGGTGTTACTAGTGTGGGTAACATGTCTTGATAGTGAAATACTGCCAATTTCGTTTTTCACTATTGAAAGGCTATCTTGCCCATAGGATAACATGGGGAATGCTGTGTAACATGTTTACCTGCGTATCTTCCCATAACGGCAAGACAGACATATGGAATCTGGTATCCCTGAACTCAGACTTTAATAACACATCCTTTAGTGAAGATGGATTTTAAATTCTAAGTTTGGAAATAGCACTTTTAGAAAGTGGCTATTTTCCTGTTCAACCTTTCTGTGTGCCTCTGCCTGGTTGTGTATTGTCTGTCTGGTTGTGAGTGACAGGGGCTGGGGGCGGCTCCAGAAGGCTGGCTGAGTCAGCACAAGGCCGAATAGACCCATCTGGGTCCACTCTGCCAGAGCACCTCTTCTTCCATAGTGAGCGTGGGCCAGGGCTATCAGACGCACTGCAGGAGGTGGAGCCAGCATTTTGGCAGGTAGGCACAGACCGAGGTGCTACTCCTCCCACCACTCTGGTGTGGTGTGAGTGGCTGGCAAAAGGTGGAAGGTCTGCTGAAGAAAATTGTTGTGAGAAACCCCAGCAAAATAGACACAGTGAATATCTTCAAGGGTTTTGGGAAATCCTGCAATAGATTTCTAAGTAATGCAAATAATTTTTACATGTTTTAAAGTGTTTGGTATTTTATGGCTTATACTTAATAAATATACCTCTTTGCCTATTTTATTATCCTTTGATGGATGCGACTTCATGATTTTCTTAAGCACACAATGCTAGTTATCTTGATTTAGAGCATGCCTCTACTCGGATAGGCCACACCCCCACAAGAAATTTTCCACACCCCTTTTAGAGCACCACCAGGTTTTTTTTCCACTTAAATCCCTGGGTTTCACGCTGATAGTTCTATAAAAGAAAAAAATACTGGTATGGACCGATACATCAGACACTCTTATTTTATTTATTTATTATTTATTTATTTTAGTGTTTTATAGAGCGCAAACTTGACCCGTTAGGGTATTAGAGCGCTTTACAGAGTCAGAGAGTTATACAATAGAGAGGAAATCACAAGAATACTGTACATCAGAGCACTTTTCAAAGTCAGGGAGTCATACAATACCACACGAGTACTGTACATTAGGGGGGAGGGGGTGCTGGGTACCAGAGGGATGGAGGAATACAAGGATAATATTACAATTACAATTACTGAAAACGGACCCCCGGTTTCTTGGTGGGGCGAGGACTCAGGATGAGGGCAATAGTCTCTGAGGTGGTTGTGGAACTGGTTTAGCCAAGGAATTTACCCATGAGGAAGGATTTAGCCTCCTTTTTAGGTTTCGCCTGGGGCCGGAGCTCCTAGCTCCGCCCAGGAGAAATCTTATGTCCCTACAGTGTGAGGCTTAGTCCCGCCTCTGCTTCCATTGGCTAGCTCCATAAATGGAGGCTAGCCATTGGAAGCCAAATCTGTCCGTCAAGGCCTGACCAGATTCGGGGGCGTTCCCGAGATTTTTTCCCTCTCCGCCTCTGCGATGTCGTCATCGCGGCCGTGGGCGGGTTTATTTTTTTTGTGTGTCCATGTTTGTGTTCGTCATTCCGCGGCCGATCGCCGCCCGAGGAAGTCCAGGTGAGTGCCTTCCTTGCCTCCCGCTGTCCGTTCCTTTCCCGCCCCCCCTCCCGCTGTCCGTGTCTTTCCCGCCCCCCTCCCGCTATCCGTTCCTTTCCCGCCCCCCTCCCCCTGTCCGTGTGCCTGCCCGCCACGTTTCTGCTGCTTGTTTTTACCAGCCTCTGCAATTCCCGCCCCTCCCGCTGTCCGTGTGCTTTCCCGCCCCCCCTCCCGCTGTCCTTGTCTTTCCCGCCCCCCCTCCCGCTGTCCTTGTCTTCCCGTTCCTGCCCCCCCCCACCCGCTGTTCGTGTCCCCTGTCTGGCTTCAGAGGGGGCGATATATACAAAGCAGCCTGCCTGTTTACAATCGAGTCGTAAATTTACCAGAAGGCCTGGGATTTAGTTCGTCCCCGTTTCTCGTTTTTTTCTAGCAGAAAAAAAAGATTAATTACATAAATTCTGAAGCGCAGCACGTTTCATTTATTTGATGCGCTCGCTTGTCGTCTGGCATCAAAACAGAGCCCAGGAAATAGCGCATACGAAGGGCGGACCGAAACAGTTTAAATGCGTCAAGAATCTGACGATAGAACATTTTACGAATAGTGCACCTCGTGTCCCAATAAAAGATACCTCACCCCAAATAAATTCGAAAACGAGCAGAGCTAGTTCCAGGAAAACAAGACGCTGCCGAACACCAGGCGGAAATGCAGCTCAGTAGGTTTAGGCCCACTACGCACGTCCACGTACGGTCTACATCAATAGCAGGTTGAGAACGACACGGACACACACCCGATACAATTAGCACCATTGTGCTTCTGTGAACACCACAGTGGCACGTCTATTTCTTCAGCCCCAGTGGAGGTCGCAATACAGACGAAGTTAGCAGGCGAAATCAGTCATGATCAAAACAGCGCAGGTGCACGCAAGTCCACAATCCAGTGGGGCAGATGCCAACCTAAACATAAAGAACGCTGACCGAGTTTAGGGAGTGCAAACGTGAGCGACAGCCTCTCTACTCGGAGTGAGACCGGCCATCTTTTTGCTGCACACCTCCGGTTTACAGCCTTCTCCTCTTTATCTCGGCCTGCACTCCTACCTTAGCACACTCGGTGACCTTCCCCACCAGTGCTAAACTAGATTTACAGCAGGGCGAGCAACTCCTGCCTGCCCCCTCCCCCGTACACAAACATACCAACACGCTGTAAAAGTTCAGCCTGGCTGGCCTTTTTTTCTGTTTACAGTCACGCCCCTGCGCCGGCTTCTGTCTTGAATAGTCATCACGCAGGGTAGTTAAGTTTTAATTGTTCTGAAGACCTCCTAATGACCAGTCAGAGCCTATTTTAATAGCCATGGCTCTCTTCGTGACCCCAGAAAGGCCAGACTGGTCTGCAACTTCCTTCAAAGAAAGGAACCAAGAAAGGACACTTGTCCAGTCGGGGCAAAACATTGAAACCGTGGGTCCATCGATATCAGATGTTTACAGCATACGTCACCTACCCACACAAAACAATTCTCTACATTCTGCTTCCGGTGTCAAAAGCTTCTCGGGGCAAACTGAGAGCATTTCACAGTGTACCCGGAACAGATAATTGGCCATTTCGGCATGTGGCACCCTGCTCGCCCGCACTCTATTAAGGCTGGCCTCATGAAAACAAGATGTGCGGCTTGGAAGAAGCCAGGACAGCAAGAAAGGCCTTGACACTTCTGATGACCCGGGGCCTCTATCTTCATCCAGCGAGGTAGCTGGCGTAATCTATGTGCTCAGAATCTAAAAGGTCAGACCATCCTGTTGATTCCCTAAAACGGGTTTAAGGTGAGATAACTCAGTGGGTCTACAGGTCCCTGCAGAGGACAATTCATTCTCTGACTGTTTAAAATGTTGAGGATTTACTGTGCATCTAGTACGTAAACACCGGCCTGCGGGACTCCAATCTGCGAAGATAAAACCAAACGTCGGTATGTTAAATGTGCTGAAAATGTCGAGTTCTTTTCTGATGGATGACAGGCAACCAACACCAGGCCTCAACCGGTCCGCCAACTTTCCTGCAAAGCACACCCCAGGCCTTTCACGGGTTCCCACTTTTTGTCACTTTCCCAGACACAGAGTATGCTCTATGACCCTAAACAATATGCAAATGTCGAACGGTACGTGCTACAAGTCGAGAAATTACAACTGTAGGGTTTACCTGCCTGACCCAAACAACACTGCAGACTACAAAAAGAAAGCAAGCCGGTGGGTACCCCCCTTCTCAACATGCACCAGAAAGGGTGTAGTACAGGTTTGTTAAAAGACTCCTTGTCACAAGGGATAGACCCTGAGTTCCCGACCCTGGCCCTCTCTTTTCACAAACCACTGCCATCTGGTAAAGTAGCTTCATTTCCACTGGGCCAGCACTACAAGCCCCAGAATGCAGCTTGTTACGCGTCAGTTCTGGACTGGAAACATGGTGTCCACTTTGGCATGGCGACACCTGATAAGCTCAACACGAAATAAGCAACTTTTGATCGCACTAGAATTTGAATCGAAACAAGTAGTAATGCGGTGTACCCATACAATAAGCTACTCCTACACACAGAGCAAGGAACACGCTCAGATATTGGGGAATAATTTAGAGCCGCATGATTCATCTTTCAGACTTGAACACTTTCTTCGTAACCTGTATTACGATGTAATCCCAAATCCAGGCCTAGTGTGGTGAAACATGGGGGTGGGGTGGTTAAGGGCATGAAGTGCTCATTTACGGGCCGAATAAGGCGCAGGCCCGACCCGCCTGTTCTCTGCGGGGAGCACACATGTCTAGGTGTACTTAGGCCTTAATTGCTATGCAGCGCCCCCTTAATAGCCAAAACACGGCCCACTTTAGTAGCCTTACACCCTTCCGTGACCCCAGAAAGACCAGACTGATCTTGTGTGTCTTGAAAGATAGGAAACAAAGCTTGGCCGAAGAGCTAAGTGTTCCAGAGACAATCTTACAAGTAGGGGCGCTCGGAGCTCTTGCCAGAAAGAAAGGGTACTTCCGGTCAGGACTTAAAGTGGAGATCTGTATCTGAAAGCACGTGGAAACAACTTCTTGTCATCTCTAAACCAGCCGTCTGCTGCCTCGGAGCTTGAGGCCTGAGATGCGCATTAGACACACAAAGCCATCGTGGCTAAGAAACAGAACGATACAAAGCCAGGGACGGACGGGAAGATAAAGGCCAATTAACCTGTGGCGTAGAGAACTGTTGTCCGGCCCATAACTTTCACAAGTAATTCCAATTGTGATTGCATTTATATGTTCTAGTCACGATACTGCATGGAATTTGCAGGTCATTCATTTTGAGAAAGAACATTACGAAACCAGTAAACAAAAGCCCGACAGAAGACATACAAGAACAGCAGCGCAGGATACAGAGGTTAATGCTGGAGACCTCGTAGGATTTTCAGGCCTTGTGGAAACCATTTGCAAGCGTCTACGAGATGATGTTTCAGGGGATAACCAAGTCGGATGCATTCACTGTCCTCACCGAAGTAAGTTTCAAGAGTGTCCCATATCGATCCCGGAGCTCATTGGCTTTCCAGATCACATGATCCCTGGATGGCTGCACCAGAGCTCTGTATACAATGAGCTCCGGTGAAGCCTGTGCCACAACCCCCCCCCCGTCCCCGTCTTTGTTTGAACGTGGGGAGCATATGTCTGGATGGGAAGGGAGTTTGCCGATGGGAGGTGAGGGCGGGGCGGAATAACATCTCACCCCAAAGTCAAAGATAAGTGTCAGGCAACACCTAAGCACAGACCCTGAGAGCGGAGTTTTTATTACCTCCACTTC
Organism: Lissotriton vulgaris; assembly: GCF_964263255.1. Lineage (NCBI taxonomy): Eukaryota > Metazoa > Chordata > Amphibia > Caudata > Salamandridae > Lissotriton > Lissotriton vulgaris. Next base: position 1,229,456,263 of record NC_141694.1, on the reverse strand, counting down.
ACAGTAGGGTGCCGAAACCACCTCCAAGTTCAACATTTGCTCCTGTGGGCAGATAAGACAGACTTTGCCAGGGAGGACTGCTTTTTTAGGTTTCGCCTGGGCCGGAGCTCCTAGCACCGCCCAGGAGAAATCTTATGTCCCTACAGTGTGAGGCTTAGTCCCGCCTCTGCTTCCATTAGCTAGCTCCATAAATGGAGGCTAGCCATTGGAAGCCGGATCTGTCCGTCAAGGCCGGACCAGATTCGGGGGCGTTCCCGAGATTTTTCCTTCTCCGCCTCTGCGATGTCGTCATCACGGCCGTGGGCGGGGTTTATTTTTTTTGTGTGTCCATGTTTGTGTTCGTCATTCCGCGGCCGATCGCCGCCAGAGGAAGTCCAGGTGAGTGCCTTCCTTGCCTCCTCCCGCTGTCCGTTCCTTTCCCGCCCCCCTCCCGCTGTCTGTGTCTTTCCCCCCCCCCCCTTCCCACTGTCCGTTCCTTTCCCGCCCACTTCCCGCTGTCCGTGTGCCTGCCCGCCACGTTTCTGCTGCTTGTTTTTACCAGCCTCTGCAATTCCTGCCCCCCTCCCGCTGTCCGTGTGCTTTCCCGCCCCCCACTCGCGCTGTCCTTGTCTTTCCCGCCCCCCTCCCGCTGTCAGTCTTCCCGTTCCTGCCCCCCCCTCCCTCCCGCTATTCGTGTCCCCTGTATTCTCGAAGGAAATCTGGCAACACTAAACCGTCTTGAAAAAGATGTTGTGAATAGTTCTTTGTGGTGTGACTCATTTGGATCTGTAATATTTCTGTGCCCATTGTACCTGGATAGGCCGCAGTGTTCGCAGTATAGTAATTTGGGTTGATACCTGGAACATACTCGGAATACCTGCAAACAAAAACCTGTTTGTACACTTCATTGCTGGGAATGTGGAAGAGCGGAAATGAACGTGTGATGTAGTTTGTTTGAGTAGGCTCTCCAGTTAATTTCCAAATTCAGTTTATCCTAATTTAGTGTAATCAAGCAGACTCAAACTGCAGTTTCTGTGAACTTAAATATTGAATTTGTTTATTTGGCACTTTGTCATGCAAATGTGTTGCACTGATCGTTACATGACTTTTAAAAGGCCGAAAGTTTTTCTTAGAAGCTTGCTGCTGGGATTGTTGAATACCAGGTTATCCAGTATTAAGGCTGCATAGGCTTTAAACAACATCATGTCATTCTTCTGCCACCTTACACTTCTAGTCTATTTATCTCGCTTCTACAGCTTCTTTTCAATCTCCGCTTTTTCAGTTTAATGCTGTTTTCCAGTATTTCTTTGTCCTCCTTTCTCCCTTTTCTGCCTCCAACTCTTTCTTGTTCTAGGTCAAAGTCTGAAGATGAAAAATAAGTCACTGTCCCCCAAAGTGAGCGGGTGCCAGCTGCAGTCATCTGCAGAGAGTTAATGCTTTCCTAGATCATTTATTAAAAATTGCTACTGATCTTCAGTAGACCATATCCTATTTGATCCGAAGTAAATAGCTCCCAGAGAACACCGGATATGTATGTGCTAGGGAGATCCCGGTTCCCTCTAGCGTTTTGACGTAAATACAAAGCTTGCTGGAATTCTAGCCTCGTGTTAACAATAGTAGTAACAGTAGCTTTACTTTACCATCGCCAACCTTCTTCCTTGCCTCAATCGAAGACATGCTGTTGGTACAGGATTATAGATCCGTACTTTTTAAGGTGTATTTGTATTAAAGTGGCTGGTATTGTAAGCGGCCATTAAATAACACCTGATTAACTAATATAAAAGTCCATGTAGCAAATGTTTTCGCGGAAAGCACTCTTTTAGTCAGATGCTTGCTGAAGCGTATGAAAAGGCCAGTAGTGCTGAAGCAATTTCAGTCATATGTTAGGCTAAGTGGCCTACTCATGTCTTAATCAATACCTTTTTTTTAATATTATTTTTTTTACCTCATATCAAACATTTTTCTAGATGTGTAACGACTTTGGTCTTGTGAACGTGTCCCCTGTCTTGGTTCCTGAACTTGATCATAATGTGTGATACTGAGCAAATCAGTTCATCTTGCACTTCTGGTGCAAGATGATGCCACAATTGTGGGAAGTTTAAATAAAGGCTGAGAATATGTGATAAGACATTAATATGACGGCAGGTTGGTTTGCTCAGTTCAGGTGTTAATTTGATGAATGAGCACAGCGTAGTGTTCATTCTGGCATTTAAACACAAGTAAAATATGTAAGTAACGCGCTTACACGTGTTGTACCAGCACTTCTTAATGTAGAGGGTGAGTTAATGATTCTGTAAAGACTGCATCACTGGGACAACTTCAGTCACGTTAGAATAGCACAAATGACTGTCTCAGCCACAGGCCTACCTTACTTTCCTAGCGATTGACCTATTGGGAATTGTCTATTTGCTCACAGATCAATACACTTTTATTTGGACTGCGGCTTTAAATGGTCTATTGTAATCTGGCCCCCACACATTGTTTGACCCTGGGCAAATGAGCGCATCTCCCTGTGGCTCAGTTCTCTTTTGAGCATTTTGAAAAGAGCTAAATGTCAGTTATACGCTATAGAAAAAAATATTGGACATTTATTTTTCCATCTAGTAGTAGGTTGAGCTATTTAATCAGTAATCCTTCTGCTAGGATTAATTTCTGAGAGAGTACTTTTCAATTAAACTTAAGTTTTATCAGCATACGTGTTACACTTGGAAGTACATGCTACCAACCTTCCCTCATTTTAACATGGACTGAACGGCTGGATACCTGCAGTATTTATTTAAGGTGCTATGAACAATGAGGTGATAATATGCAATTCTCAAGTGTGCAAATTGGCTGTTAGTGACCGTGATAAAGCCCAAACAATATATAGCCCGTTGGCTGGATTTGATTTGTGTCAAGAGATTAGGAGAGGTGTCCGGAATAAATGGCAATAAAAATCTGAGCTGGAGATTTAAAAAAAAAAAAAAAAGTAGCCCATAGGGGAAACAATATTGACCTTTTTGCCCGAAATGTACTTATAAGGGATCGTCAAAAAACGTTGTCAAACTCCTTTGTAGGTAGCAACCATTAGTAAATAATTGAAAGGAAGTGAGATGGACTTTCTAAGAGCAACTCAAATGTACAGCCTGCTTTTCCCAGTAAATACGGGTCTACATGCCTCAGCTGACAGTGGCGTTTTACTGTTCGAGGTGCAGGAGCGCCGTTTGCTTTCTACTGTTGCAAACTGGTGTCTCCGTACACCCTTGAGGAAGCAGTGGATCACCGTCACTCAGAGCGTGGCCCGGCGCTTATAGCTCTGATAGCCGTGAAATACTTCCCTACTACTGTTACGTCTGCAGTGAGTGTAGCTGGATTAAGATACTGAAATTATTTTTAAAAGATTTATTTGGAAACCATGCATCACAATCCTGGACAAGTGTATGCGTCTATTACCCTCTTTGTATTAGGCTATAGCCACTTAAAGTCTGTTTCTTTTTTTAATAGTCTTAGGTTAACTGGGAGAGTTTTTAGTTTGTCATTTAATTGTACCTATTGTAGGTATTTGTCATTTAAGTGTACCTATTGTAGGTATTTGCTATCATTGAATGTTTTAGGTCTTATAAATTAGATAAAAGTAATTTATTACTGTGCTGATTTTTGGAAAATGGCTGATTTTGGAAAACATGACGATTCGTGTTACACTTTGGATTTCCTCATTTGACTTGCTTTCATTTGTTTAACGTTCTGCAAGAAGTCTTTCACCCACTCAAATACAAAATCCTGCTGTGATCATTCAAACCCTGCCAAAATAGTCTAATAAAAAAAGTAGAATCGGATAAATACAGTAGCTCAAAATACAAAATAAATATGGGTAAATACCAAAAAGGTGTTTAAAAAATAAATACACCAGTTTTGTGTGTGCCTCTGTTGCCTGCTTGCGACCTGTTTTTGTGTGTGCCTCTGTTGCCTGCTTGTGACCCGGTTTTGTGTGTGTGGGTGCAAATGCAATAGGTGTCGCATTTGCGAGAGATTAGGCTATTGGCTTTGTAAATGACAATGCCATTTATTTATGTTTTCAAAGCCAACACATAAATAAAAATGTCATTTACAATGCCAATAGCTCTAACTTTTCCAAAGGCGAAACCGTTGCATTGTAAATGCTTGTTGAAACGTGTCAGAGAGGGGATTCTTCTGATGGCGGGTGGGAAGGAGTTCCATATTCTTGGTGCAGCCTCAGCGAACGCCCGATTATAGTTTTTTTTCGAAAGCATGCAGGCTGGAGTCGGTGGGTACTAGCCGATCATGATTTTCTGCTTCCTCCGGATATCACAAGTTTCTGTGCAAGATACGCAGGGGAGTTTGAGTGTAGGGCCTTGTGCGGGATGCATGCCAGTTTGAGATGAATCCTAGCCTCGAGAGGAAGCCAGTTCAACGCTTTCAGATGAGGAGTGATGTGATCAAATTTCCTCGTGCCGGTAAGTAGTCTGGCGGCTGCATTGAGGCAGGTTTTTAAGGGTGCTAGGGAGATCTTGGGTAAACCAGAGAGGGTGGAGCAACCATATTCCAGCCTAGAAATAACTAATGATTAGACTGCAAGTTTTAGGTCAGGAGCGTCAAGAAAGGGTTTCAGTTTCCATAGGTAGCTCAGGTGGAATGTGGCAGATTTGGGCATTGAGTTGCTGCTGGAACGTGCTACCAGGGTCAAGCGGGGTAGATCCGGGCGGCACAGCGGCGGCTGGGTCACTAACTACACAGAGGTAGGCAGCGGCAGGCAAGAGGGCGGGAGGAGAGGTCCGGGCGGCCCAGCGGCGGCTGGGTCGCTCTATCCAATCACAGACACAGGAGGCAGGAGCGGCAGGCGTGGGGAGCGAAGGGGGTGACCCGGCCTCGTAAAAGGCACAGCAGTCACTCCCTAGCTGACCCCGCGGTCCCCTTAAGTAAGGAGCCGGGTGGGCGGGTCAGCTGGATGGCGGGAGCGGGGCGGCCAATGGGCTGGTGGTGGGCGGGGCCGCAGGGAGGCAGCGGCGGGACCTCTGGACGGCGGGCTGCTGGAACGCGCTACCAGGGTCAAGCGGGGTAGATCCAGGCGGCCCAGCGGCGGCTGGGTCGCTCACTACACGGAGGCAGGCAGCGGCAGGCAAGAGGGCGGGAGGAGAGGTCCGGGCGGGCCAGCGGCGGCTGGGTCGCTCTATCCAATCACAGGCACAGGAGGCAGGAGCGTCAGGCGTGGGGAGCGAAGGGGGTGACCCGGCCTCGTAAAAGGCACAGAGGGGAGGGAAGTGGTGTCAGGGCAGACAGGTGTACAGGCGCTAGATTACTTCTGATCACCCTTCTGTTACGGAGGGAGGCTGATCTGCAGGGGTTGATAGCAACCGTGCAGATGGGGTATGCAGCACTCACGTCTGATAGACAAGGAGTGATAGGGGCTGCATTATGGTCCTGGAGAATGTCATGGATTTCCTTTTCAGTGAAGTCCAGCGGATTTGTTGTGACGAGGGCAAGGTCAAGGGTTTCCTCCTCTGATAGGCAGCTATGGTGCTTACAAGGGCAAAAATGCCTCATGGATGTCGGTAGTGGGCGTTTGGGGAGCTCTGACAATGGAGGGGAAGAGGAATTCAGCTGAGGCATGAGGCTAACAAAGGAGAGTTCGGCGAGGTGAAGGAGGTTTGTTAGATCCAGGATAGAGGAGTGGATGCTATGAATTATTTTGGTGGCTCTGGAGTGCAGAGTGTGGATATCTGTCGAGGGGGGGGTGGGAGGGTTAGGATGGGTTGTATTAGGGGTCATAGAAGGGGCGGATTGAGTGTTAGCGGGGCTAGCTTGACTAGCATCAGCAAAAGTAGTTGAAGACGTATTGATCTTAGAGTCCGAGTGGGGGGCGTGAAGAAAAGAGACGATGGGTCCGGGGTCAATTTCGTTCGGGGGGTAGTAGGAGGGCTGAAGGGGTTAGGGCGTGCTGTGTTGGAAACCGTGGATTTTGAGTGAGGAGTATGAAGGGAGGGAATCAAGGGACTCTGGTCAATTGCGTTAGGGAGAATGGTAGGAGGACTGAGGGGATTAGGGTGTACTGTGTTGGAAAAAGTGGGGACAGTGGGGGTAGATAGAGGGGAAGAGACCCGTGGTCTTGTGGTGGAAGTGTTAGCAAGGCTAGTGGATAAGCAAGGGGGGTTAGGAGGGACTGGGTTGGAGGCTCTTAGAGGGGTGACTTGTGGGAAGTTAGTCATGTTGGGCAAGAGGGTCGGAGGAACGTCAGGACGGGTGTTAGTCGTCTTCCCCGCGACCAGGCCAGTAGATGAGTTCGGGGGTTAGGAGGAACTGTGTTGGAGACTCTAGGAGAAGTGGCATGGGGGAAGTTAGTCATGTTGGGCAGGGGGGTCGGTTTAAAGTCAGGCCGGTGTTGGCCGTCTTGCCAGTGTCATGCACGTGGTTTCAGAGAATGGTAAAGAGATCTGCAAATTTATCTAGGTTTTTTGTTGAAGCTTGGATCAATACAAAGCCGCTTTTGTAGAGGGTGATGGTGAGGTCAGCTCGCGGGGTTGCTGAGGGAACTATTGTGAGCTTAGTGCCGTAGGGAATGTTCCTGGATGAGCGTACATTGAGGCGTAGCGAAAAGGTATTGCTCCAGGGGGGGATTCTTCTGGAATAGAAAACGAGGTCGTTGATGACAGTGCCTTTGTCCGCACAGAAGCGAAGGTCAGAGATCAGTGACTCTGGATGATTTTTCATGGTGAGGTGTTTGAAGGCTTTGTAGCGTTTTTTGAGAGTTTTGGAGGGTAGACCAGGGAGTAAGAGTTTGACCCAGAGGCAGTCAGACCAGGACCAACCATGTTGGATAGGGTTGGGCACACTCGGGGAGATCTGGATCAGTAATCAGCAGTTATTATGACCATAGTCTTTAGGATGGTCGAACTTTATAGGAGATAACAGATTGGCCGGGTTGTGGGAGAATCCCTAAGAAACAGCTTTCTTTGTGGGTTTAAACAGGTTTTTTGTAGGTTAATACAGTCGGTCAGTGCCACTTCAAGATGGCCGCCCTAGTTTGGAGTGTTTGTGCAGTCCTCTTTCTGTTACAACTGCTAGTGCCCGAGAGCTGTCTGCGTCTGCATTTCCAATATGTTTGGCCAAAACGGGGGTGAGGCAGAGAGAAATAATATCTGTCGATATGTGGGTTAGAGTGTTAGGTCATGAGGACAAAGGGCACGCTCTGTGGAGGTTGCATAATATATTAATCGTTCCAAGATGGCTGCTTCTTTATCTAGTGATGTAGAAGATCTGAGGGTTAGTCCTATTGCTCTTTCCATGCAACAAAAACCTACCAGGGTGCTGTCCTCTGTCTGTTTCTATGGTAGCATATCAGCCTGCATGGTCCTTTCTTTCTGTTTGATAGTGTGTTGACTGCTGTAAGTCCTATATTTTTGTGGTGGCATGAGGTGAGTAGTCCTATCTTTATGTTACCCATATATCTAATTACTTAATTTGAAGCATAGTTTAGGCACAAGATGGTGGGGCATGTGCTGTTCAAGATGGTGGGGCATGTGCTGTACAAGATGGTGGGGCATGTGTTGTTCATCGAGGTGTGACCATCTAAATCACTGGTGTGTGCCTCTTCCTCGGTCCATCTCTGTGCGCTGCTCCAAATGCCCCTCCTCATGAAAGCGCGGTCGCCGGAGACAGTTCAAGAGTGAGGGCCAAATAAGTGGCAGTTGCTAGACAGCAGAGCGTAGAGCCAAATCTACTGAATCCTATATGCTCCTCTGTATACGTCCATCTGTGTGATGGCCTCAGCATGCAAGCGCGAGCACAGTAGTAGAATCTCCACTAGAGGGCTCAAATTGCAAGGGCAGAGATAAGCGCGGGGTTAGGCAATGGGAGGGGGCTCACCTCAGCACAATGTGGCTCTTCAGGGATTCTCCGACCCCCCCATGATCGTGAAGGTCTTGGGCACCGGGCGAGACCGCTCAGAGGACGGCTGCAGCTCGGGGATCATAGGCGTAGATCGTGACTGCTCCCGCGTCTCGGCCCTCGATGCTGGAGGGGGTCGTCCTGGTGCTCCGGGTGCTGCCGTTAGGCACTCCAGCGACTGGGGCCAATAGCGGTCTCTGGGCCCGCCCGATCAGATGTCCCGGTCCTCAATGCCGGAGAGGGTTGTCCTGCTGCTCCGGGTGCTGGCGCTAGGCACTCCAGCGATCGTGGTCAACCACGGCACTAGGACACGCCTGATAGCACGTCCACGTTGGATCAGACTCCTGCCGTCCTGTGCACCCGACGTCTTTGCTCTTCCGGTGATCCGCTACATCGACTCAGCCGGCATGATCCTGTGCTTTGCGGACTGTTCAGATGGTGAGTCACGCATGGGCTAATCAGGGATATTTTAAAAAGTTTCGAACCCTAGCCCCCAGAGCTCACTCGTTGAGCTCCTTACCCGCTGCCATCTTGTTGATACTCCTTACATTGCATACATATCTCTTATCTGCAGGGACTGATCTAAGTCAAACGCATGTCTCCAAATCATAGTTTATCCTAAGGACTTGTGAAGTGAAGAAGTGATACTAAGCTGAGCTCCTTTGTCCCCCCCACCCCCTCCCCCCCAATTGCACTGGCATCTATGTGTGAGACTCAGATCGCTTCTAGGCAGTATCATACAAACTAAAAGAGGCTGATGGCAACTTAACTTTGACTATTGTTTTACGCCCAGCCAGCTGCTCACTTGGAATCTAAAACTCAAAAGCCCCACACTGCCTACACGTTGCTGCTCTAAAAGAAAGCAGATAATGTGCAGGTGCTGTGTCCCGGTGTTGGACATTTACACCAGGTCAAGTACAGCCGATTGCACTAGGGCCCAACCTGTGAAAATAGTGGCTCTACGCACATATACCACCGTCTCCCCTGATGTGTGCCATACATGTTGTTTAGAATCTTATTATAGGAGGAACAACATTATAAGCTATTAAATAAGGTTTTAGTACGGCGCACACACTGAACTAATGTATTTGATGGTGCTCTTATAACTGATAATAAACAAAAAAAGTCTGGGTGAAATAAAGTATTTGCCTAAGATCATACAATTTTGTCAAGATATAAAGTCAGGATCGATCCCAGATTTTCCATTGTCACACTGCAATTCAGCTACTAGAGGAGTATTTCTTTCTGATATCAAACGTTAATGTGTTGTTCTTAATTCTTCTAGGATGAGATTGGAGTGGGTGATGAGACAAATCCATTTTTTCTGGGGCAGTTTTACATAGCACCAAATTTGCCCAAGAACATAAGAGCTTGTTTCATCACAGACTACTTTACACATTTTTTTCAACACAGAGATTTACCGGAATCCACAGGATGCTGAGCCAAGGCTGAATTCAAACCCGGTTCTCCATGTTCCATGGTCTCCATTTGAAGGTTAGAGGTTCGAAAAGACCTTAAGCTGAGCCAGAGCCCGGCGCCAGGCTCGCGCTTGGCTCAATCTTTCAATGGCTAACCCACTTATGGGCAAAGCCAATTGGTCTGGCTCGTTTAGGTGTCTATATATTTTTTTGTAATGGTGGTGGTGTGTGATTTGTTCCGGATGCACTAACTGAAAATGCCATTAGACATACACATGCATCCACTCCATATTCACTCCATAGGATGTAGAACTATACATCAAGAAGACCTTCCAACTTTGTGATAAATCTCAGTGTGAGCGTAAGGGGTCTTAAATGGGCGTGGTCCTGGGCAGGGGCAGAGCATGGAGAGGGGGCAGGCCTTTGCATATTTTATTTTATATGCAAAGAAAGCTTCCAAGGCAGCACTTGATGCATAGGGGAGAATGTAAACTCAAAATAGACATCATCTCTGCCCAGCCGCCAACCACAGCTAGAAACCCATTTTGCACACGGGTTTCCAGCTCATATTATTTCCCACTGTGTAATATTGGCTAAGCAACAGAATCTTGAGAGCACATCCAAATGGCTAATAACATAAGGTACGAGGGAAACACTCCTCTGGACTGATACAAGATGTGGTTTACAGAGACTGCAGTCACAAGCTAACAAACAAGTCAGTGACTAGAGAGGGGTGTTCAAAGACCTCGTCTATCTTATACAATATACATGCAGCAGATACCTGCAATGCCAGGGCTAAAAACTGTTCACTCTTTTCCACCATGTAACAAACAGAATACTCATGGAGAGAAAGTCACAAGGGTCAATAGAAAGGGAAATTACCCCAACACCTCTTCCATTTCCAACAAATTATTGAGGGGTAAATAAACATGCATGGTTAATATATCGATACAATTAGCCTCTCCACTTTACTGGATATTCATATCTTTTTTGTATGTGGTTTATATACTGATATGTCCTTGTGGTAAGATCTATGGGGGGAGCACCACTAGACCCTTAAGCGAGAGAATCTTGGAACATTTAAGAGCAGTAAAGTTTGAGGACTTGAAATATTCTATTGCATCATGTTTTGATGTGTGAAAAGAGGATATCACATGCTGATTTCTATTAGTTGTTTTTGAAGAAATGCACATAGACTGGAGGGGGAGTGGGGGGGGGTAGGAGTCCAATACTGGAGACCACACTATATTAAATATAATCACTTTAACCGTGTGTTTGTAGAATTTGAGCCCCTTTTACTAGTTGAGGAACCTATAATGTAGGCACCGTCTAATCGTACTTAGAAGTGAGGATTTAACTAAACTAACGCTTATCGTTTGTATGATGTGGATAGGTGGACAGGTTAACCCCTGTACAATTGCCGCTTACAGAGAAGGTATAACTTTGGCTTGTACTACCTCAACAGTAGGTTCTAAGTGTACTTTGGATTTATAAAGATGGAGCCAGGTTGTTTTTGTGTATAGTACACTTTTGAAGTGAGCTTTGATCGACTTCCCCTTGGAGGGAGTAGTAATAAGAATTGCATTTTCACCTTGAACTGTCATCTTATCAATGGGGGAGTCTGGATCTTGAAAGTGTTGTGTAGTTCTTACAAATGTATATAGGATCTGCGCGTTCAGGCAGCATTAACTAAGGGATCGGTGTCCAGACTGATTCTAGACACCCCCAAAGGATATGTTAGCCTGGAGACCAGCTAGCTCACAGTTCCACTATGAGCCCCCTAAACTTACCCAAGGAGTGAATAGTTTTTGGCAACTATTGAACATGACAACCCTGATCTCTTAGGAATCATGGAAACAGTACAGTACTTTTCGCTCAGTTATTTGTGCTCCCTTTGTCTCAGAGAGATACACAGAATAAACAGTGGGGATGTTTTCAATAAGTATTTATTGAACCAGCATCATTGTAGTATAACATTCGTGTGCTGCAACAACCATTAGACAGAAACCAATATATACAGTTATAAGCACCAACAGGGTAAATACAACAATGAATGTATGTAGGCATATAGATACAAGGCTGTAATCATGAGTACTCCTACAATGCAAAACCCTAACTAGATGTACCTAAGTGTACCTATCGTGTAGGCGTACGCCAAGAATCCCTCAAGGAAAGAGCCAACCTCATTACCTGATGTGAGAGAACGAAGAACCCTGTCTTGGTCTCGAGATGGACACCACGCGAGGGATGTCAGACCACTGCATGCTGGATTGTCTGCGGCAGGGACTTCAGCATCTCGTGTCAGCATAGACGTTTTTATCCTCTGGTTTGCCCAGCGAAGATGTAGCACTTATATACACAAAAAGTACCCTCAGGAGATGTGTCATGGTACTTTAGGCATGCCGGCCAAGGATGACGATGGCGGTGACCCTTATACAGTTATTATGCAGAAGATGGTAATCCTGCTGTGATGCTAAGAATCTTCATGCATAATAAATGAGGCTAGTTTTTTAGAGAAAACCACACAATATTTATTTTGCACCTAACTAGCTAAAAGGTCAGGGTCAGAACCGTTATGTAGAGCATGGTAGGACAAACGTAAGTAAAAGGTCGTGCAACTACCTAGTTCTATGTTGGGGTACATAACAAAAGTAGAATTTAGTATGGGCAGTGGAATAGAGTTGATAGGGCGGCACAGGATGCTGAAAAATGGCGCACACAATTGAACTATTGAGGATGGGTCACTAGGTCCAGTCTACACATGAAGATTAGGTATTTATAACACACCCAATAGGGCATCTGCATTTCATGCCACATACGCAGCTCCACATAAGGGTCAGATCTCTGTAACAGATATTTGGACTGAGTAGAGAATTGAGTTATATAGTAATGCTTGGTTTTAAGTGTGCTTCATAATATGTAGAAGAATTAGCTTCTTTTTTTTGGGCAGTTTCATATTTTCCTACAACATGAACAGTGCATTGGCACCATGTGTGGCAACGACAACGTTATGCAGTTCAACATACAAACCATCTTATGAACAGGTTAGCTAGTGAACAAACCACTGGTAATAATTCCTGGAAGATTGTCCTTGCAATGACTGAGGCAGTACCATGTTAGGCATTGTGGTATAATATATCTTAGCCATATTAGACATGGTGCGCTACGTAATCAAACTGGGGGCGTGGGGTACAACAGAATGAGGGCAAAGGAAGGATAGGGTAGTCGCCGGAGACCGATTGCCGTATGTGCTAGAAAGGGACGGGCTTGTTAGACACGAATGGCAGCAGCTCCGTAGTGTGGAATCATATGTTTTGTGAGGGAGGCCAGCGGTGTGTGCGTGTACTTCAGAGTGCTAAGCGCTGAGTTACTGATCTTGTTCCCTTTCTTGGGGCTCCTCCGTGACATTATCCATGCCCTGCATGCTCAACACCATATCGTCTCAGATATGCGCCAGAGGAGACTTGCGGATCCCGAGCAGGTCCTCCCGGCGTGATAGTAGAAGAATTAGCTTCTTGGCGTTCATTGTACATTTCAGGTCTGATTTTGAGTGCAGCTGATTTTGAGCTCACTCCTTTATCAAGATATTAAGAAAACAAGTTCTGAAATTAATTTAAGTGATTTATAGATGGAAACTATTACTTGGTAGAGGTGTACGTGATGGCGGAATCGAAGGGACATGTGATTTTGCTGGGAACCTTGATTTAATGATATTTCCTAATACTCCAGTGTTTCAGACAGTAAGAGAGTTTGGATTATTTTTGCTCGGAACTAAATAGGTGAGCTTTTCACATATTAGGTGCTTTGATATCATAATATGTTGTACAACAGGCCAAATCGGGGCTGATGGTATATGGGCGCTTTTACACATGGTGCTAGATTTAGTTTCTACAGGGTGTATTGGTTGTTACGTCTCACGTAGGATCATGTACCACTATAGGGCATGGATGCCACAGTTTAAATATGTCACAGCAAACAAATGATGGACGGAATGCTGACAATGCAAACATTCTCCCCCAGTCAAAAGATCTGGGTTAAATCCATCGTTCTTTTGCCCAGTACGCCAACCCAGTTTGGACCCAGCCATCTGCAAATCAGTCTTGACCTTGTGCCTCATGGGAACAGTCCAGACCAGTATAAATATGGGCACAAGGGTGAAGAATTGTTAGTCACGGTCATGGTGAAATTGTATTACTGGGTGATATGTCTCAAACACAATTACATCTCATATGTAATTTTGGTATAAATCGTGAGGTTTAAAAGGCTCTGGTGTTCCAGAAAGAGAAAGAGTAATTCTGTTGTACTTTGTTTTCTAGGCCCGATGAAGTCTGTTGACAAAACATGTTGGCTAGAGTGAAACAACTGAATAGCTAGAGTGAAACAACTGAATAGCTAGTGCTAAACAACTGAAGAAAGAAAAATCGGGAGGACTAAAATCAAATTTGTCTATGGACAACTATGCATGCTGTGTTTGACAGCATCAGTTTAATTTGGAACCTCTTACTCTTTGTGGAGAGTTGGGTAGCTGCTCATCCCCTCTTGAAGCACCCTTGAGACCCTCCCGGGTGAGTAGCGCGCTTTATAAATGCCGTGATTGATTGATTGATTGTATTTTATTAATGAAACTTGTACTGATATAGCCTGAAGTGTGCACCTGAAAGTCTTCCTGGCTACCGGACCTGAAGCATTACACTGCAGTAATACTGCAGTTGTTCCTTAGTGTTCAATGATTGTCTCTAAGCAATGAGTGCATCAGTCACATTCTTTTGTTAATCTCTAGTGGATGGACCCGAGGACCAGGGTCAGCTGCTTCTGTCCAAGCAGGCAGTTGGATCCTCTTGCAGAGTTGCCGCCCTCCTTTCCCTATCATTCAAGAGTCAGGATCAGACAAGCTGTTCTTCCTCCAGATGGTGTCCGCTCATATCTGGGAAGCTGGGCAGCTCTATTTGATCGGTAGTCCGACGAATAATCTTTGAAGAACCTCCTTCTCTGTCAGAGAGAATTTGGAAACTTTAAACACAAGTGGATCAACAGCTTCCTCACCTATACAGGAGGAGATGTGTATTCCCAGTCTGCAATTTCAGGACCATTTAGGGACAGTTCTCCTTTCAGGTGACCTTCCCACAATGTCTACCAAGCTCCACCTTAAAGACAACTCACACTCTGACAAGAAGAGCTTAAATCATACCACCCACCAAATAATAGTCTCCAAGAAGACAAACAGGAAAGCCCTTCTGCATCAAAGGATATAATTGAATTTCAAAGGGACAGTGAGTATCCTCTTTTCCCTCTTCGTTGTCTGGTTCCCCTTCCTCCAGTCTCAGGAATTTCAGCAGTATGCTTCCTTTTTTAACCGAAAAATTTTTTGGGGAATAGTACAGCAAAACACTGTCATGACACCAACCTATTTAATTGCTCAACCGCAGGTCATTATCATAATCACAATTTAAGTTATATTAGTAGTGTCTCAGTTTGTAACAAAACCCCATTCACAATGCATCAAACACTTTTTCAGTGTCAAGTAAAACTGCTTCTGCCAGTAAGGTTGTGTTGACCCAACTCAACTTATGTAGATTAAACACTGTTGCTCTTTAGCGTATGTACACGGCCTGTTCCTTGAGCACTTGTCTCTGCATCAGATGCAAGGATTTTGTTCTTACCATGTAAAAATTAAAGTGGCTGATACGTGGGACACTGATAGGGGTCACAGCTAGGCTTTAGGAGAACAGTAATCACAGCTTGTAGCATCATGGGGGAGCAAACCCTTGTCAATGGCTTCTTTACAGAAGAGTAATAATTTATGAGGCATAATATCACAAAACTCCTTATAAAATTTGACTGAGATACCATTGCTCCTGGGAGTTTTCCCATTTGACAAATTGTGAGTTTAACATCTTTAATCGTGTAACAGGGAGACTAGGCGGGTAGGAGAGATTTACCCGTACGTAGAATGGTGGGTTGCTGACTCTACTACCCCTCCCTCTCTCCACCAAAACCAGAACGAGTGGAGTACGGACACACTGCCACTGTGGACTACACACGACGAAGAAATACAAGACGGCTCTTTTAATTGGGCGTACATGGGAGAAGAGGCCACGCCCCTAGATGACGCTCGTTCGACTGGATTGGCCAAAAGGGAGGAAGTCCAGAGAACGGCGTGTGACATCACCCAGGAGGAGTTTGCGGTGTGTTGTGGAGATCGAGTGAAGTGCGGAGAAGAAGAGGAATACCGGAGCAGGAAGACGAGAGAAGAACCATCTGAGGGAGTTGGAGCGCCAGGAGGCCATCGTCCTCACGAGTCGCTGAGCCACACTCTCGGAAGAGTGTGGCTTAAACAGGTACGGCAGCGGGTGTGGGGCTGGGTTGGGAAGCGGGGAGACTCTTCTCTACAGTAAGTCGTCCGACCTGCTACTACCTGTAGTTTCCCTCCCCTTGTACATAGCCTTTCCTACCCCTTCTTTACCCCCTCACCCCTATCATGCTCTCCTCACAAACCGCTCACCGACCACTTCGTGTATATAGTTTGAAGTGTACATACATGCTATCAGCGGTGCTCCCACCACTCCCTGGTTCCTCTCAGGCATAATATGGATAGAAGGGAGTCCTGAAGACTATTGTATATGTCTTTCCTGCATGTCCTGTGGTGACGCAACTGAGGAGGAGCAGAATACATTGGGCAAAGCGAGAAGCGAGAACCCCGACACTCCCCAGAGGGCACCAGTTACAACGCATCCAGCCATACATACCCGGGAAAGACTCACTTCGCGCAAAAAGAAAACCTTTATAAAAATAAAGCCTTATTTACCCAGATCCAGTCTCCGACCCCTTTCTACGGCCCTGCCACAACTGGTGTCAGAAGTGGGACCTTCCACTTCCATCCCGACACCTAAGATGGAACACGTTATCCAACATCTCATCAAGGGGCAAGAGAAGCTGGAGTGGGCCATTGAGCGCCAAATGTCATCGGCCCAGGCTGACGGGGAGGTGTTTAAAAACACCATAGCCGCCCAAATTGAAGGACTACAAAAAGTAATACAAGAACCCGGCGCAGCTCCGGTAGTAGAGCGATGAGCCCCTGTGCCCCACCCTTCCGGAATCTCTTTGCAGAAGTACATGGCAGGAGACGACCCAGACGCCTCCCTGACCAATTTTAAAAGGGCCGCTAGGGCCTGTGGATGGCCGGAGGAGAAATGGCCCTTCTTTCTCGCACCATTATTGTCAGGAGAGGCTCAGGCGGCATATCAGATAGCAAACTCAACTGGAAACACACCATACCAAGACATAAAGACCATAATACTCGACCATCTGGGGCTTGATACAGAAGCCTACCGGGTCCGGTTTAGGAGAGAGAAGGGTATACAGGGGGAGAATCCCAAGACCTTATTCTGTTGGCTAAAAATGGCTGCGGACAAATGGTTGAAACCAGAAAGCAGGAGCAAGGGGAACATAATGAACTGTATATACTTGGAACAATTCATGGAAGCCCTCCCATACGGAATGCAAAGGTGGCTGAAACAACACTCTGGTCTAACACCTGCACAGGCCATCGAAATGGCTGCCAACTATTCTAGGACCAAACCGCGTGCCCTTCCATTGGACAGTGATAAAACCCCACAAACAACCCCTGCGCCTAGGTTAGAGAAAAAGCCTACACCCGGGGTTGAACCCTTACAACCTAGACCCCTCAGGAGAGAGATACCCATAATGAAAGGCCCACAATGTTTTGAATGTGGAGAGTGGGGCCACATCGTCCACCTGTGCCCCCGGAGAAAAATGATGGATGAGCCAATGGAGGTGGGATAGATCCCAAAGGCTGTGATGTATACAGCGGAGATGGGACCCTCATTCTATGTACGTGTTAAAGTCAATTGTAAGAACGTACGGGCTCTACTAGATTCAGGATGTAGGCAGTCAGTCATACAAAAGAAGCTAGTACACCCACATCAGGTACTCCCAAACACTACAGTGCACATAAGATGTGTTCACTGTGACGTGAAGCCTTAACCCCTGGCCCAAATAACCCTCCATCCCGTGGGGAGATCTCCTTGTTCAGTGAGGGTGGGGGCTGTGAAATCTTTACCGGAGGACCTGATCATAGGAGTTGACAACCCTGATTTCCTGTCCCTATTCCAAACAGAGGTGAGGGAGGCAGAGAAGGAAAAAAGAAATCCTTGCCCAGCCCTAATAACCTCAGAACCATGAGTACTGGACCGCAATTTCAGATTCACCCAGGCTAATGACTCCACCCTCTTTAATGCATGGGAAATGGCCCACGTTGCCAGACTCACCCACTAACTCCTACCCACGGTTTGTTATAGAGAACGATTTGCTGTATAGAGAGGGGAGGGCCAACGAACCCCGTCAATTATTAGTACCTAAGGTCTTCAGAGAACAAATACTCTTCTATGCCCATACACATCACACAGCTGGACACTCAGGGGCAGAAACACCACCCAAAACATATTGAAGTGTTTTTACTGGCCAGGTATATATATAAAGAGTCCACAGAGTATTGTAGAACCTGGGAAATATGTCAAAAAAGGAATCTCTATAAACCCCCAGCAGTACCCTTGCAGCCCCTCCCTATTATAGGAAATCTCTTCGAGAGGGTGGGAATGGACATCATAGGGCCCTTCCTCGAACCTCAAAAGGAAACACCTATGCCCTGGTGATAGTCGATTACACCACTCGCTTCCCTGAGGCCTTTGCTCCCGGAGCTCCCACCACCAAAAACATAGCTGAGAAGCTCTTAGAATTATTCTCGAGAGTGGGGTTCCCCAAAGAAATATTAACTGACCAAGGAACGCCGTTCGTGTCTGGCCTCATGAAAGAAGTCTAAAATGTTGGATTTACAACACATACGTACATCGGCATAGCATCCACAGATCGATGGACTGGTGGAACGGTACAACCGCACTCTAAAAACCACACTCAAGAAGATGTTGTCAGTGGAAAGCAAGGATTGGGATCGACTCCTGCCTTTGGCCCTTTATGTACTAAGAGCACAGGTCCAAAGCAGCCTGGGGTACTCAGCATTCGAAATGCTATACAGATGGCAGCCCGGTCCCTATTCGAGATAACCAAAGAAGCTTGGGAAAAGGAAGACCCGAAGGAACAGAGGACATTACTGGATTATACACAACAGTTGAAGAGCAAGCTGGGGAAACTGAGATACCTGGCATATTCAAATTTAGAAAAGAGTCAACATAGTCAAAAACACCACTACGATCGAGGAAAGAAACGGAGGAAGTTGTCAGTTGGAGACTGGGCATTGGTTCTGTTACCGTCGTCCACAAGGAAATTCCAGAGTGAATGGATGGGACCCTACCCCATCATAGAGACCCTGGGTAATACATATAGAAAACAAATCTCCCCTTCCGGGCAACAATGTTTCCAAATAAACCTCCTCAAGAAGTGGTTGGGACCCCTCCCAAAGTCCACTCAGTTCGGTTTACCCACAGCATCAGAAGCCTCTACATTATAAAAACTACCTCTGAACGAAGACCTAATACAAGAAATGAAGAAGGAACTGCTCGCAACTCTCCAGCCCTTGGCAAAAATGTTTTCAGATACTCCAGGGCTCACTAACCTAATCGAACATAAAATCGAAACGGAAGAGGGGAAACATATCAAGTTGAGACCATACAGAATACCAGCCGCAAGAAGACCAGACGTAAAACGGGAGGTACAAGAAATGCTGCGGCTAGAAGTAATACGCCCCTCCAGGAGCAGTTGGTCATTGCCGATAGTAATGGTACCATAACCCGACAGGACTACCAGATTCTGCATGGATTTCCACACTCTGAATGCCATATCTTCCTTCGACGCGTACCCCATACCCAGGGTGGAAGAATTGATCGAACGAATAGGAGAGGACCGTTTTATCACCACGCTCGGTCTAACAAAGGGCTATTGGCAAGTGCCCCTAAGAGAAGAGGACAGATGTAAGACAGCCTTCGCCACTGATGAGGGACTATTTGAATTTAACGTCCTTCCGTTTGGGCTCCACGGGGCACCGGCAACTTTCCAGAGACTGATGAACGAAGTACTCCAACCCTATACAGCTTTTTGCTCCGTATATTTAGACAACAGTCATCTTCCGCGCGTAATGGCCCGAACATCTGGCACACATCCAAGCAACCCTAACCGCCCTAAGGGCAGCGGGACTACACATTAATGCAAAAAAATCAAGGGCAGATTGTTCCAAGGTCAAATATCTGGGCTTTATGCTAGGAGACGGGGCAATAGTCCCCCAAGAAGAAAAAATCAAGGCGATAGTGAACACCCCCTTCCCATCCTCCAAAAGGGACTTGAGAGCCTTCCTAGGGTTAATCGGATATTATAGAAGGTTTTTACCTAATTTTGCAGAAACAGCCAGCCCCCTCACAGACCTCCTAAAAAAGGATGCACGAACCACACAACTTCAACACCCCCCTGAAAAGGCGAGACAGGTGTTTAGGGACTTAAAAACAGCCATAACCACTAGTCCAGTACTTATATCCCCCAACTTCACCAAACCGTTCTTACTAGCCACTGACGTCTCGAATACGGGACTCGGGGCAGTGTTGTCACAACTAGGTGCCGATGGACTAGAACACCCATCCTGTTCATCACTAGAAAGCTACATCCAAGGGAAAGAAAATACGCTACTGTAGATGGCTGTTGAAAAACTCAAATATTATTTAGAAGGTCAGTCTTTTGTACTCTATACTGACCACTCCCTACTACAGTGGATGTACAAAAACAAATCCCCAAATCCCAGGGTTCAGGTGGTTCTTGTTTTTACAACCCCTTTCCTTTGAGATCTGTCACAAAAAGGGAAGGGAGAACTGTAATGCGGATTACCTATCTAGATACTATTTTTTCCCCCACCGGCAGAAACCAGTGGGGAGGTGTGTAACAGGGCGGGTAGGAGAGATTTCCCGTATGTAGAATGGTGGGTTGCTGACTCTACTACCCCTCCCTCTCTCCACCAAAACCAGAACGAGTGGAGTACGGACACACTGCCACTGTGGACTACACACGACGAAGAAATACAAGACAGCTCTTTTAATTGGGCGTACATGGGAGAAGAAGCCACGCCCCTAGATGACGCTCGTTCGACTGGATTGGCCAAAAGGGAGGAAGTCCAGAGAACGGCGTGTGACATCACCCA
Organism: Lissotriton vulgaris; assembly: GCF_964263255.1. Lineage (NCBI taxonomy): Eukaryota > Metazoa > Chordata > Amphibia > Caudata > Salamandridae > Lissotriton > Lissotriton vulgaris. The sequence continues at coordinate 1,229,435,830 of NC_141694.1, read as the reverse complement.
GGAGGAGTTTGCGGTGTGTTGTGGAGATCGAGTGAAGTGTGGAGAAGAAGAGGAATACCGGAGCAGGAAGGCGAGAGAAGAACCATCTGAGGGAGTTGGAGCGCCAGGAGGCCATCGTCCCCACGAGTCGCCGAGCCACACTCTTGGAAGAGTGTGGCTTAAACAGGTACGGCAGCGGGTGTCGGGCTGGGTTGGGAGGCGGGGAGACTCGTCTCTACAGTAACTGGTCCGACCTGCTCCTACCTGTAGTTTCCCTCCCCTTGTACATAGCCTTTCCTACCCCCTTTCCCCCCTCACCCCTATCACGCTCTCCTCACAAACCGCTCACCGACCACTTCGTATATATAGTTTGAAGTGTACATACACGCTATCAGCGTTGCTCCCACCACTCCCTGGTTCCGTTCAGGCATAATATGGATAGAAGTGAGTCCTGACGGCCATTATATATTTCTTTTCTGCATGTCCTGCGGTGACGCAACCGAGGAGGAGCAGAATCCATTGGGCAAAGCGAGAAGCGAGAACCCCGACACTCCCCAGAGGGCACCAGTTACAACTGAGGCTGGGGGTAAAGAAGAGCAAAATTGCACCGGGTTTTGTGCCTGTCGTACTCGAGAGAGAAAACTGGAAGCTAATGACTATACTCACACTATAGTTGTGTTGATATATTCTGATATTTTATTACTTTTTATATCATCTTTTTTAGAAAGTGTATTTTTTTTGTCTTATTATAAAATAGTACATACAAAAAAAAACAATACTTATAACATAATGTATGTGCAAAATAACAGACAGTTCAAATAATTTATAAAATACAGAAGTGCATTCCCATTTCAACGCGTTTCGCCGTGAGCCTTCTTCAGGAAGTCTGTATTCATGTACTCTTATAATGACTAAGAAACAAAAGATATATGTCATTAGCATACTAGAAAGTTTTCAATCTTCACATGATTTAAATTACATTTCATTTGATAATTTGTTCAATCTGAATCAATCTCTCCCATCACCTGGTGACAGTAGCCAGTCTAAGCCAAAGAAATTCATTTATGTACATGTAAAATTAAAACATTATAATACATTTTATTCCAATATACAATGTCGAATTCAATATCACTACAAAGCATTTAATAATCTATACAATATCTCACCACAAAGTTTATAATAATCTATACAATATATACATATTTACACCCAGTTAATGAGCCTGGCTGACAGATGGTAGAGGGCACAGAAACCATCAATTGATGCCTATAAATGAAACCAATAACCAATTCATATTTGACTTAAAGAACAAATGTGACTAAAAATTCACATGGGGAGAGGGAGTTGTAAATGACCCTCAGTTAGCTCGGTCATGACTTCTTGGATGATCTGAATTGAAGGAAAAGTAAACTCTATATGGAGGTACTTTGTAACCTATCCGAAGGCACAGCTCCCTCATGAAGGGGGATATCACTGCGAAAGAGGATCAGCTAGATATATAAATTGCTCGTAAAGGGCCAGATATGCGAGAACGTAGCGATATAAACTATGGCAATACCTTATAATGAATAGGCAAAATAGAGAACTGGAATCCGTGATTCTATCGGTAATGGAAATCACCCAACTGTACTGTAGAAAGCCTTATGGGTAATCTGACAAGTAAGAATGACATGACAATTGTAAGGGTACAGTTAATCTCGATCTAAACACGCTGTATATCCAATATATCTACAGTAACATTAATAATGTACCTGATAATGGCCTATCTTGTTCCAGTAGGTGAACGGAGCACATGTAGAGGACAATAGTGGTTAAAAAGCTGTGACGGGGGCGTGGCCAAGATGGCAACCTGGTAGGACGCAGGTCTCTGTGGCTCCCTGCCCCGGTCCCCGTCTAAAGCACTTTTACACAGCAAATCCCGGCCCCGGACCACGGCGCTGACCCTCGCCTGCTGGTGATCACTGCACGTATCACTGGCGCGACCTTGGGGACTGCCCGCCCGGGTCAGGAGCGGAAACAGAGAGGAGCCGAGCCCATGCCGGAGGGAAATGGCGGGCGCCACTGTGAGCTCACCAGCGCTGCCTTACTGAGCCAGTGAGGGCTGCACGGAGCGAGTCCCGAGCGGCGCTGCACCGGTGGGAGCAGAGGGTCTGACTGCCTGTGACCCGAGACCAAGAGCCCTCAGCCGAGGACCCGGCGCCCGTCTCGAGCCGCTGCGGCCCAACCGAGACGGCGGGAGGTGCCTGCGAAACTCGAGGCCCCGGCTCCCGGGCCTACCGCACCACAACCAACGCGAGCCCTGAAAGCCGGAGCCCAGAGCTGTGCAGCGGCCGGTGCCACGAGCAGGCATCGGAGGGGCGCGTGACGGGCCTCTGCCTCCCACAGCTTTGAGGCCCGACCCCGAAGCCCACCACAGCGCAGACCCCGCAGACCCCAGCAGCCAGGTACGGAGCAGTGTGGGAGCCGACGCGGTCTGCGGGCCCCGGAAGAACGAGCGGCGGACCGAGCCCAGCCTGAGACGGGCCAAAGAGCAGAGCGGCTTCGACGATGCCGCCGGAGGTGACGAGGCGGGCTCACCGGGGAGAGGTGTCTGCATGGCCTACGGAGATCCCCGCGCCGCTGTCAGCTGTAGCAAACACAACAGGTGATGGACCGAATGTGGATCAATGTCACACACTCACCCCAGTCCAAAGATCTGGGCCCAAATCCATCGTTATTTTGCACTCCACACCACCCTGGGTTAGACAATGGCGATATGCAAATCAGCTCTGACCCTGTGCCCCATGGGAACAGTCCAGTCCGAACTACAAAAGCCATGTCCTTCCCAGAACGGAATCAAGCATCCGAGGACCGGACCGGTTTCGAGGTAACACCTCTCATCAGCCCGGCTAGCTTGACTCCAGTGGTGTGGAGTGCCTGGGACCCACGTCTGGGCATCCCCAGCGCACTTAGGGCGGAATATGCAAACACAACAGGTGATGGACCGAATGTGGATCAATGTCACACACTCACCCCAGTCCAAAGATCTGGGCCCAAATCCATCGTTATTTTGCACTCCACACCACCCTGGGTTAGACAATGGCGATATGCAAATCAGCTCTGACCCTGTGCCCCATGGGAACAGTCCAGTCCGAACTACAAAAGCCATGTCCTTCCCAGAACGGAATCAAGCATCCGAGGACCGGACCGGTTTCGAGGTAACACCTCTCATCAGCCCGGCTAGCTTGACTCCAGTGGTGTGGAGTGCCTGGGACCCACGTCTGGGCATCCCCAGCGCACTTAGGGCGGAATATGCAAACACAACAGGTGATGGACCGAATGTGGATCAATGTCACACACTCACCCCAGTCCAAAGATCTGGGCCCAAATCCATCGTTATTTTGCACTCCACACCACCCTGGGTTAGACAATGGCGATATGCAAATCAGCTCTGACCCTGTGCCCCATGGGAACAGTCCAGTCCGAACTACAAAAGCCATGTCCTTCCCAGAACGGAATCAAGCATCCGAGGACCGGACCGGTTTCGAGGTAACACCTCTCATCAGCCCGGCTAGCTTGACTCCAGTGGTGTGGAGTGCCTGGGACCCACGTCTGGGCATCCCCAGCGCACTTAGGGTGGAATATGCAAACACAACAGGTGATGGACCGAATGTGGATCAATGTCACACACTCACCCCAGTCCAAAGATCTGGGCCCAAATCCATCGTTATTTTGCACTCCACACCACCCTGGGTTAGACAATGGCGATATGCAAATCAGCTCTGACCCTGTGCCCCATGGGAACAGTCCAGTCCGAACTACAAAAGCCTTGTACTGGGGTGAATGTAAGACATTGATCTACATTCTGACCATCAAATTGTTTTTTGTAATTTTCTCCCTGAGTGTACTGGGGTAGCTCAGACGTGGGTCCCAGAGCCTCCACACCACTGGAGTCAAGCTAGCCGGGCTGATGAGAGGTGTTACCTCGAAACCGGTCCGGTCCTCGGATGCTTGATTCCGGTCTGGGAAAGATATGGCTGTTGTAGTTCGGACTGGACTGTTCCCATGGGGCACAGGGTCAGAGCTGATTTGCATAAAGCCATTATCGGACCCAGGGTGGTGTGGAGTGCAAAAAACGATGGATTTAGGCCCAGATCCTTGTACTGGGGTGAATGTAAGACATTGATCTACATTCTGACCATCAAATTGTTTTTTGTAATTTTCTCCCTGAGTGTACTGGGGTAGCTCAGACGTGGGTCCCAGAGCCTCCACACCACTGGAGTCAAGCTAGCCGGGCTGATGAGAGGTGTTACCTCGAAACCGGTCCGGTCCTCGGATGCTTGATTCCGGTCTGGGAAAGATATGGCTGTTGTAGTTCGGACTGGACTGTTCCCATGGGGCACAGGGTCAGAGCTGATTTGCATAAAGCCATTATCGGACCCAGGGTGGTGTGGAGTGCAAAAAACGATGGATTTAGGCCCAGATCCTTGTACTGGGGTGAATGTAAGACATTGATCTACATTCTGACCATCAAATTGTTTTTTGTAATTTTCTCCCTGAGTGTACTGGGGTAGCTCAGACGTGGGTCCCAGAGCCTCCACACCACTGGAGTCAAGCTAGCCGGGCTGATGAGAGGTGTTACCTCGAAACCGGTCCGGTCCTCGGATGCTTGATTCCGGTCTGGGAAAGATATGGCTGTTGTAGTTCGGACTGGACTGTTCCCATGGGGCACAGGGTCAGAGCTGATTTGCATAAAGCCATTATCGGACCCAGGGTGGTGTGGAGTGCAAAAAACGATGGATTTAGGCCCAGATCCTTGTACTGGGGTGAATGTAAGACATTGATCTACATTCTGACCAGCAAATTGTTTTTTGTAATTTTCTCCCTGAGTGTACTGGGGTAGCTCAGACGTGGGTCCCAGAGCCTCCACACCACTGGAGTCAAGCTAGCCGGGCTGATGAGAGGTGTTACCTCGAAACCGGTCCGGTCCTCGGATGCTTGATTCCGGTCTGGGAAAGATATGGCTGTTGTAGTTCGGACTGGACTGTTCCCATGGGGCACAGGGTCAGAGCTGATTTGCATAAAGCCATTATCGGACCCAGGGTGGTGTGGAGTGCAAAAAACGATGGATTTAGGCCCAGATCCTTGTACTGGGGTGAATGTAAGACATTGATCTACATTCTGACCATCAAATTGTTTTTTGTAATTTTCTCGCTGTCAGCTGTAGGCCAGAGGTGAGGAGCATTCCTGGAAGTGACGGGCAGGGACTCGGGGGGCACACTCGAGCCCCCGGTGGCCAGCATTGCCGGTTTCTGTGCGTGGAGATCCCGGGCATGAGCGGGATTGGTGGCGGTGCCCCACACACACATCCTAGGGGGTCGCCCACATGGCCTAGGCTCTCACAGACCGCCTGACACCAACCCACCTGAAGGAGCAGTCCGCCGGTCTGGACCTGTCTGGCCGGCAGTGACCACCGATCACCCGGAGACACAGAGTTCGCTGCGCCGTATCCAGGGCTTCATATCCGGCCCACCCGGGCAGCGCGGAGAACGGACAGAGGAGATCGACCTCCCGTGCTTGGAGCGGCGGGCCTAGACGCCGGGGCTCGAGAGGAGGCCTACACGCCGCAGCTGTCGGCCGCCTCTAACGAGACCACCGACTCAGATACCGGAAAATCCCCACTCAGAGACCGACCTGGACCATGTCCTCATCAAATCGTCGCGCTGGACGCACAATCACCGACATGCTGGTGAAAGGCACGACCAAAGGGGAAAAGAGTCCCGACAAGCCGACCCAGATAGCCCGCCCCAAGGATAGTGATCAAACAGATGGGGAAGCTCCAGCCACAAAGTCCTTTATGGAGACACTTTTTGCTTCCCTCAAAGAAGATATCCAGACTCTGAAGCAGGAGATGGCAGGGGGATATAAGGAATTGAGAAGGGACATGGATGAGCTTGGTGAAAGGGTAGCGGAGGTGGAGACAGCGGACACCGCCAGCGGCGAGTCAGTGCATATCCTGCAACAAGAAATAATTAGACTCCAGTTGCAACAGCTGGATCTGCAGACCCACACTGAAGACCTGCGAGAACCGCTCGAGACGCAATAACATTCGCGTCCAGAATGTGCCCTCGCAGTCCGAGGGGGGAGACATCACGGCCTATCTGCAGGGCCTGTTCAGGGACATTCTGGGGGAGCCGGACGACTTCGAGATCAGGATCGACAGGGCGCACAGAGTAGGCCTCTTACGGCTGGGGACCAGCCACCCACCCGATATCCTCGCCGACCTCCCTGACTTCCCCCTCAAGAAACGCATCCTGAAGGCGGCCCGACAGAAACAACCCATTATTCACCATGGCCACACCGTGGAACTTTTCCAAGATCTGTCCGCAATCACACTGCAAAAGAGGCGGGCCTTCAAACCGGTCACGTCTTTCTTGCGAGAGAAGGGGATCCCATACTCTTGGGGACACCCATTCCGCATCATTTTTAAATGGAACGGGTCCCTGCAACAACTCAGGTCACTGAACGACTCTTGTGACCTACTAGGCATTCCACACGAGGAGGTAGATTCAGGAGAGGACTCTGGTGCGCCCCCATCACAGTCGACGCTCCTCTCCGGCGGCAGAGATGGCTGGCAGAAAGTGAGACACAGGCGCTCAAGAAGAGGATCAACAAACCCGACCCTGAAACGGTAGCCCTGGAACACGCGGCTGCTGTTCAAGTGGTGTCAAAAGACACAGCCAACACGCCTTGAGAGATGGTGGTTTGGGTCTCGACGAGCATGGCCGCCATTCGGCGGGGGACAGGGGCGGGGAGCCGACGGGTTGCCGTTGCGATTGCCTACCTTTCATCGTTCACCTTCACCACAGGACCAGCGGGACTACCGACTGGACCTGGGACAATGTTCACTTCTGACTCTTTCACAGTTGGGGTAAGGGTTTGGGAGGGGGGAGGTTGGGAGGGAGTTGAGGATGTTCAGACTCTAGGGGTGTTGGGAAGGGGGTGGGAGGGGAGGGAGGGCTCTCCTTGTCCAGGGATTTTTGACTCTGCGAGCAGGATCCATAGGCTGGCCCACATTACACGAGGGAGGACCCTGCCACAGACCATTGCGGACCAGATGCTGCGCCTAGCCAACCCCATGACCTGCGCGCAATGACACATCCCTTAACAGTACTCACGCTTAACGTGAGGGGTCTTAACAATCCGGTCAAGCACGCAGCAGTGTTGTCCTTGCTAGAACGCTCGAAAGCTGACATCTGCCTCTTACAGGAAACTCATTTAGTACCCAAGGATCACCATTGAAGTCTAGAGCCTTCCCCTGGCAGTTTTTCTCATCCGCCCATAGGAAGGTAGCGGGGGTGGCAATCCTGGTAGCCAAATCCTTTAGGGGAGGGTCTTACAGAAGGAAGCTGAGGTTCAAGGAAGAATGCTCGCCCATCGATTTCAGATAGCGGGTCAAACGCTGTTGATAGGCACAGTTTACGCTCCCAATGAGGGTCAGGAGAAATTCTTGCACACTGCCTTAGAGGCAGCCACGGCCAACACACAACCACACCTACTGCTTGGGGGGGACCTCAACTTGGTGTTTCACAACACAGCAGATCACTCTGGCCAGAGGTCTGGCCAGGTGGGGGCACTATCAGCAGCAGGGCACACACACATCCCAGAGCTGGGCCTCGTAGATCTGTGGAGACTCACTCACCCGCACTCAACGGCATATACATACTACTCGGCGGCCCACAAAACATACGCGCGGCTTGATTACTTTTTGGGTTCCTCCCAACTGACCTTACACGCGCAGAAGGTGGAGATACTTCCAGCCTCTCTGTCGGATCACTCGCCCCTAGTAGCGTCTTTCCGTGTCGCAGCCACACCGGGCCCCCAGAGACACTGGAGGATGCGGGATGGCCTCCTACAGGTCCAAGCATCTCGAGAGCGGATCGTTACGGCGATCGCTCAGTTTTTGACACATAACGCTAACGAGGACCCACGCAATGGGAGGCCCTTAAGGCGGTCATCCGCGGCAAATTCATCTCGATAGCCGCTGCTAATAATAAGGAGCGGGCGCAGAAGAGAGCCGAACTCACCCAAAGCGTGGCGGAACTGGAACAGATGTACCAGCGCACCGGGGCGGCACGGGCGTGGCGTCAACTCTGCACTGAAAGGAAGATGCTGGCGGCTCTGGATCAGGACGTGGCGGAATATGCCGCCATGCGCCTCAAGCATGCCTACTTTACCGGGGGGGACCGTTGCGGGAAGCTGCTGGCGAGCAGGCTACGGGAACAGCATCAGAGGCACCATATACGATCCCTTCAGCCTACACAAGGCGCCCCCATCACTGAAGACGCAGCTATCGCTGCGACCTTCGGCGATTATTATGCGGCCCTTTACGACGCGGACCATCTTTGATTATATCTAGTCTAATCATTTGCCATGTTTGAAATTTATGTAATAGCTTGTTCCCATTGTATTTCTGCGTTTAATCCTGTTACTGCTGTCCCCAACAAAAAGATCCAGTAAACCTCAAGTAATTTCCTGATCTTGTCTTGATCTGAACCTATCTTCGGATGTATCCTCTCCAGGATATACCAGGACATTTGGTCGGGTCCATGGTTCTGCTCTAAATAATGCGAGACCATAGGAGCTGTTAGTTTGTGTGTCCTGATTGCAGACCGTTGTTCTGTCAATCTGACATTCAAAGCCCGACCTGTTTGTCCCACATAGCCTTTTTGACAGGGACAAAGAATTAAGTAAATTACGTTGGAGCTTTTACAATTGTTAAGTTCTGAGTCCCTGCAGTACTGTGGCACATGATTTACAATTAGAGCAACTAAAGGTGCCTGTAACTGGTAGCGTGTTAGTCAATGATTGTTGCCCACTTGAGGTTCCTTTTACCATACGGGAACGTAATATATGATCTTTTAAAGATTTGTTCCTTTTATATGCGAACGTAGGTTTGGGTAACTGATTCTCCTTTGGTATGTTCACATTTAATATGGGCCAATGGGCACAAACAGTTTGTCGAATTTGTTTGTTGAAAACTGAGTGTTTAGTAATAAACACTAGATTGGGAGTTGTTTTCTCTTTACTGGGTGCCAACAATTGTTGTCGGTCATAAAAGCGAGCCCGCTTATATGAATCACGAATTATTTTTTTTAGGATAAATTTGTACAGTTACGTCGTAAACGAAGAAATTCACCAAATGGGACACTGTTTTTCTGTATGGTCGGGTGGTAACTGTCGTAATGAAGTAATGTGTTTCTCGCCGTGGGCTTAACGAATAAGTCCACAACAAGAGTCCCATCTTGATGTTTAATCACGACATCTAAATATTCTACTTGTGTCCTGTCTGTATGGTGAGTGAACTTAATGTTGTTATCGCACAGATTTATCCATTGGAGGAATTGCTCCAAATTATCTTCATTGTCGATCCAAATGAAAAAAACATCATCTATTTATCGCGACCAATTGGTCACGGATTCATAGAATGGTGTAATTTCATTGAAGATAAACTGATTTTCAAAGAGAGACATGTAAATGTTAGCAATGGTTGGAGCGCATGAAGCACCCATGCTGACTCCTTGCTGTTGCTTGAACAGATTGCCATTGAATTCGAAGATGTTATCCATGAGAACAATCTTTAGACATTCTAGAACAAACAAGGTTGGACATATGATGTTATATTTTTGCAAGTACCAGTGGGTTGCTTCCAAAGCTCCCATGATGGGAATATTACTGTATAGTGCTTCTATATCCACAGTGACTAACAGTTGGGAGGTGTTGCAAAATTGTACATGTTCTACTTGGTTGATGATATGTCTGGTGTCCTGTACATATCCCGGGATACGGGAGATGTGAGGGCATAGAATAGCGTCCACATATTTCGCCAACGGCTCAGTGACTGAGCCGATGGTGGTCAATATGGGCCTTAAAGGCGGGTCAAGACTGTTTTTATGAACCTTCGGAATTCCATAAATGCTTGCTAATTTAGGATTAGTTACATTTAGGTATTCCCATTCCTTTTTACATATTTCTCCATCCCTTAGGGCTTTGTCTGTGAGTCTTTTAATTTTATTCTTCGTCTGAGTTGAAGGATCTCTGGTTATTGGAGCATAAAAGCGAGTATCGCTTAACATGTCTTCCATTTTGGAAACGTAACTAGAGGTATCATAAACTACAATCCCACCTCCCTTATCACAGGCTTTAACTGTGAGATTCTTATCTTCTTTGATGTTTTTTAATGCTTTGTATTCTGCTACAGTAAGGTTGAAAGGTGTTTTGGGAGTGTAGTTGGTAATATTCATAAATGTGTCGTAGATGATTTGTTCAAAGATGGCAACCTGGGGAGGTAATTGGTCTATGGTAGGCGTGAAAATTGATTTAGGTCGTAACCCTGACCAATTTGACACCTCCAGTGTATCTTCTTGTCCTTGTTCAGTCCAGAATGTGGAGCAAATGTAAGTCCTTTAGACAGGACAGAGATGGCAGACATGGACAAGCTTTTTTCACTTAGATTGAAAATTGGAAGATGATCTAATTTCTCCAGTATCGGTTGTTTCTCGTTTCTAGATACTGGTTGTACATCATGGGTTGATGTACAGGGAACTGGCTGTAATCTGGTGTCGGAGCAGTCTGAAAACGGGGTTGATAATGTGGCCTCCAATTGCCTTGTCTTTTTTGGCGATTCCCTGAAAAAGGGGGCCTATTGGTTGGCCTGCCTTGTTGGTAAGTGTCTTCATAATATGCTCCATCCCCATCAGAGCCTGATGATTCATAGAAGATGTTAACTCTTTTGCCAAATTTGGTTGGTCTGTTGCCCCAACTGTCTATTGAACCTTCGGAATTGGCGAAATAGTAATCTGCAAGATAAGGGTAGGTGGTCTCTTTTAAAAAAAAATGAATATCTTTTTGTAATTTCTCTGTTTTTCTTTTGATCAAATAATCTGAATATGAGTTGAGATCTTTTTCTACCTCTTCCAGCATTTAATAATCTATACAATATCTCACCACAAAGTTTATAATAATCTATACAATATATACATATTTACACCCATGTATAGAATGCCACTATATATGGGATTGGTTACCTATAGATGGGTTTTATTTATACCGTTTTCACGAAGGAGATTTATTTATATGATAGCGCCCATGATCTCTTTATTATCTATAGATGGGTTTCATTTAGACTGTTTTCACTAAGAAGATTTATTTTATATGATAGCGCCCACGATCTCTTTATTATCTATAAGACTTTCAAATAATATAGTATTTGATTGAACAAATTATTAAATGAAATGTAATTTAAATCATGTGAAGATTGAAAACTTTCTAGTATGCTAATGACATATATCTTTTGTTTCCTTAGTCATTATAAGAGTACATGAATACAGACTTCCTGAAGAAGGCTCACGCCGAAATGCGTTGAAATGGGAATGCACTTCTGTATTTTATAAATTATTTGAACTGTCTGTTATTTTGCACATACATTATGTTATAAGTATTTTTTGTATGTACTATTTTATAATAAGACAAAAAAAATACACTTTCTAAAAAAATATGATATAAAAAGCAATAAAATATCAGAATATATCAACACAACTATAGTGTGAGTTTAGTCATTAGCTTCCAGTTTTCTCTCTCGAGTACAATAGGCACAAAACCCGGTGCAATTTTGCTCTTCTTTACCCCCAGTGTTGTTTCCTTGCCAGGGTTCATCCCATTAGGCAGGGGCCCCTTCCTTACAAAACCAGTTACAACTGATCCAGCCATACATACCCGGGAAAGACTCACTTCGTGCAAAAAGAAAACCTTTATAAAAAAAAAAAAGCCTTATGTACCCAGATCCAGTCTCCAACCCCGCCACAAATTGTAAGAGTGGAGTTGAGAAGCTCTCACATTTCTCTTTCCATACAGCCTAAAGATAGATTGTTCAGATAGCGTGCTATGTCTCTGGTTGCACAGCTCAAATGAGATGCATATAACAATCTGTAGTATTGCTGAAAGATACTAAAAATTTTGGACAGCAAAGTCATTATCCCCAGGAAATCCAGATATCTGCATATACTTCCCACTTGCTCTTAACACCCACGCCAAAGTTTAACCTTGTCGCTCACCCTCCCCGCAATCCTTGGCACATGCATTCTTTACAAGTTTAAGATATCATGATTCGCTGTCTTCCTGAACTCCTTTAAGGTGTCCTGAATTTTAAGCAATATGGCCAGCTCTTTATGTGCTTCAAAATCTTAACCAAAGCCTTTAAATGCCCTTTCTAATATGTCCAATCTTGAGCATAAAGATTTAAGGATTCCTGCCACTTTAGAGATGCATATACCCCAAATGTAAGCTTTAAACTGTTTCAGAATGTCAACCTATGCTGAAAGTACTCCAGTATGCCAGCTCTCTATATTCTGAGTAAAACAATGGGTCATACAAGTCAGTCCCCTTGAGCTTCCAGTACCTAAGTCTTGAGGAAGGAATAGGGTCATCCAGCAGAAGCACACTAGCGAGTGATCTGACACTGTCCTAGGCAATATCTTCAACTCTCTGACCCTCCCCATCCGGAACTGCGAGGAAAGCCATACATTGATACGGGTGTCATGGACTGCATTATGTATAGTCTACCTCTATAGGATCAATTGTTCTCCACACATCTACTAAATAATATAGGTGTATAGTATTAGTAAACACCACACTTGTGTGTGAGGCCAACTGACTAACTGAAGCGGCGAGAATGCCAAGTTAAAATCGCCTCATAGCATGGGAAGAATCGGCAACTGTGTGCAGGGGAGGCTCCTCCGCAATGACGGCCAAAAAAGTGAAACTATCGCGCTCGAATCGGAACCGAAGAAGCTAAGAATACCCTACTATAGAAAACTCCCAAATTCAATAAGAAAAGAACATAAAATTGTGCTTTCTTAGGTCTTCCTCCCGAGATCAGATCAAACCCCTCTATCCCCTCACTCAAAAAATATGTCAAATGGCTACTCCTGAATGACCAACTACAGCAATAGTCCTTGAGCCCTCTTAACTACTTCCATCTCCTGTTTTACATTATTTTATACTTTTGTTCAAAAGTTTTATTTTTGTCACTGCACGTGCCCTATTAGATTTATTGCTCTTCGGAAACTTTACATTTCCCACAAAATGGGCAGATTACCCTTGGTCAACATTGTAATTTAGTTTTTCCCTGTGCTCCCCTATTACTTTATTGTTTTTCATGTACTTCACATATTATGCTATGATGTTCTACTCGTGGTTTTACCTCATTCCTCTTCCATTCCTTTGTACAGCGCTCTGTTACCTGTTCGGGTCATGTTCGTGCTTTATAAAACTTTTATAATAAATAAATGTATTCTTCGGGCCTCCACAGCTGGATCTCGGCTGGTCTTTCCTCTAGGCTTAAAATGTTTTTCCATAAACTCCAACTTGGAATCTGGCTGACTGAAAAAGGACACTTTAACATTATAAGCTACTCTTAATTTGGCATGATAAAGCATCAAATATTTAATGCAGTTGTTTCATGATCTCCAAGAATGACCTCCTGGCTTCCAGCACAAACAGAGTGAAATCAAGCTAGAACACCTGAGTTGATCAATTATCCACTAGATTGCGTATTGCACAAGTAACTCTGCACCATCTTGGTATAGACCCGTCTGTCTTCTTCACTGCTTCATACTGTTTGATTCTTAGCACGGTCTCTCTTTAAATTACCATTCATTCTCCATTATTAGTCGTGTCCTTAATAGATTCACATGCTTGAATAATTCCCCGTCGTCGAAGTGGGAGCTCCACGGTACATAACATAGTAGTAAGAATCATATAATATATATATATATATATATATATATATATATATATATATATATATATATATATATATATATATATATATATATATATATATATATATATATATATATATACACAAATATATACCTAAGAAATACATAAAAGAAAAAATTCCAATATGTATATTCCTTTAAAAACAAAGTCTTGAAGTACCATAGAACAAAATAGGCCCATAGGAATCAATAGGGAGAGCTCACTTTAGTAACATATCCAAGTCATTATAATAGTCCACTTTCCAGCCAATCAGGCTGTAGCACCCTCTAGAACCATCTCCTCAGAAGCTCAAGCCCTCAGATTTTCTACCGCACGTTGTGTGAAGGGAGTCTCCCTGAGCTCTGCTCAGTTTTTTCTTCAAACTTCATATTGCTGAACCATATGGAGTAAACGCTGCCAAAACATTTGTAATCTATCACTATACACGAAAGAGACTGTAGTTGATTGTTATATACATGTATGACTAATGAAATGAAAATAAAATATTGCGTCTTTTCAAGGAGGACCCTCATAAAAAATGCATTTATTGCTCATACCCGGATCATGAGGTGAGGAGTTGTAAATTTTGCAGGACCTTATTAAATAAGACTTTGAAAGATAGAGAGGCCCGTCTCCTTCTGTGGCTACAGAAGTTGAAGACTTCAGACAACACTGTGTCTGATTTGGAGAGTGTTTCTTCTCGTCAAACTGCAATCTCTTTGAAGCGTGGGTCTGAGTCGGACGTTCCTTCGCCTTTTCTGAAGAAAAAGAAGCTCGTGGACGCTTCTAAGTCAGTCTCCCCACGGGATCTGCCGGCCTCTACGCCTACGGGACCTAGTTCTCTGGCGTTGCAGATTTCCCCTGTGCCCTTGTCGTCGACGACGACGAAAGCCGTCGACATTATGGCGACGACTACTTTCCTGTCGACTACGATGACGTCGTCGACGCTGATTCAGGAGGTCAGGCCTATTTCTTCGATTCTCAAGATATCGTTGACGACGAAGAAGCCAATCTTGTCGACGACCCAGTCTAAACGCCATTCGTCGACGACTCACTCTTCGTTGACACCTGCCTCTTCGTCGACGGCGGCCGCGTCGATAGTCACTGCCCCGTCGATGACCAGCTCCTCATCGACGGCTACTTCGTCGACGACATCTTCGACGAAGTTACAAACCTCGTCGACGACAGCAAAGCCAACGTCGACGAAAAAGACGTTGTTCACGGCAATAGTTCCTTCGTCGTCGGAAGCCTTCCAATCTTCGTCGACATCAGGAAAATCTTCAGCAAAGATCTCGATGGCGACATCGTCAACGGTACCATCGACGGCTCCTTTTTAATTTGCCACTGCTACCAGCTTCACAGTGGTTACGGCTACTACTGTCAAACACCCAGCTCCTCTGGATTTGAGCCCTTTGCGCCATCGTTCCAGTCCTCCACCTCAATGGTTTGCCTCTGAAGACGAGAGTGATTCAGAGGGCTCCTATGTGGACGATAACCTTCGGGCTGCCAGTAGTCCTTCGGAGTTACACATTAAATATCAGGACTGTGATGATGCTGACGAGCAGTAGTTGCATGTCCCTGCCCCAGAAACCGTGCATGCTAATGAACAAGATGTTCCTATGGCACAGTTGCCTATGTCCTTGATCTCTAACCTACAGTACATGCTCGATGACTACAACCGTCGATTTCCACCATCCACGCCGGCTTCTCCATTGCCTACAACTACACAGCCTTCTGTGCCTGCTCCGAGAGCCGCCTCTCCTACTCCACAACTTCCTGTTCAGGTGGATACTGATAATAATACGGATACTGACCAGGATGATGATGCTGCAATGGCAGATTGGGATGCTTATCAGGCACAAACTCGGTCTACTCCTCCAACGTCTCCTTTGGCGTCGCCTCCAATTGACATTGGGGGTTTCCATCTGTTGATGTCAAGAGCTGCCAAACGATTTCACTTGCCTATTGTCATTAGGCAAGAAGACTGCTTTCTATATGATTTCAAAGATCAGCCTTTGAGGCAGGTGCATTCAATTCCAATCACAGACTTCCTATGGAAAGAAGGCCTCAAACTTATGGAACGGCCTAATTCTGTCCCTGCTGTGCTTCCGCGTATTGACCAAAAGTATAGGGCAACTGAGGATTCGCCTGCTTGTCTAGTCTCTCAGCCGAAACCCGACTCGGGCATTACACAGGCTGCACAAAAGAGGTCCCGTAATCCATCTATTGCTTTAACATCGCCTCCGGATCAGGATGACCGCCGACTGGACACCATCGGCAAAAAGTTTTCTATGATGGCTGCAACCACTGTTCGGGCTGCAATTTCTTTAGCCATCCTCGGCCGTTACGACCGCCAGATATGGTCCGAAATTGCTGCCTTGGTTGACCTCATACCCGAAACGTCTAGAGCTGAAGCACAAAAGATCGTACAAGAGGGTGAGAAGATTTCCTCTGAAATCATTGACTGTTCTATTGATATTTCCTCTATTGGTTTCCGACAGCTAGCTGGTGCTGCAGTTTTACCGAGACAAGGCTGGCTCAAGTCTACGTCCTTTCGGCCGGAGGTACAAGCTAAAATACTTGATTTGCCTTTCAATGGCTAGTCCCTCTTCGGAAAACACGTGGACGACGCCCTGGAGTCTATTAAAAAGGACACCGATACTGCTCGCGCCCTAGGTTCGCTCCAATACCGGAATAAGCCTTTTCGTGGAGCTTGTGGTCGGGGCACAACCTCCAATTTTCGTGGCTCCTCCCAATACCCCTCTTATAATGACAACAGACAGCGTTACTCCAACCAATCGCAGTCCTCGACAGAATTACTACAGGCGTAAAACCACTTACAGAAGAGGTAACTCCTCCAATAAAAAGTGACTTTTACAACTTCAAGGCTCTTCCCACTCTACAGATTGGAGGTCGAATCTCCCAAAGATTTTTCAATTGGTCACAAATAACTTCGGATCGTTGGGTTTTGGAGGTTATCCAAAAAGGCCATGCTCTGGAGTTCATCAAATTCCCACCCAACCGCCCACCATCTGGTCCTCCTCCTTGTTAGCCCAAGTTGCAGTAATGATCCAAAAAGGTGCAGTCGAAGTGGTTCCTCAAAAACAACAAGGAAAGGGCTTCTATTCCCGCTTTTTTCTTATCAGGAAAAAGTCGGACAAGTGGCACCCGATTTTAGATCTCCGAGCCCTCAACAAATTTGTCAAGTCCAAAACATTTTGAATGCTGACCTTGCTGGAATTTTTGCAATTCCTGAATCCGGGAGAGTTCCTCTCCACAGTCGACCTCCAAGATGCATACTTTCATGTGCCAATCCATCAAAGGCACAGAAGTTATCTCCGTTTCAAAATGGGATCAAAGCACTACCAATTCAAGGTTCATCCTTTTGGCCTTCGTTCTGCACCGAGGGTCTTCACAAAGATCATGGCTCTGGTGGCGGCTTATCTACGCCTGCAAGGCATACAAATCTACCCTTATCTGGACGACTGCTTAATAAAGGCACCAACCTTTCTAACAGCAACTCACCACACTCAGACTTGCCTTTCCCTCTTCCGCAAACTGGGTCTCTCCATCAACCAAGAAAAGTCACATGTTCTTCCATCACAACAGAGAGTCTTTCTCGGAGCATTGATAGATACACGTCTCGCGAAAGTGTCGTCTAGATCGTATCATTAAACTAGTGACTCTTCTGCGCTCCAAAAGGTCCATTTCTGTCCGGATGTTCAAATTCTTTCTGGGCATGACCTCGTCCTGCATACCACTGATCCCCAACTGCAGGCTGCATATGCGAGTCCTTCAGGAAGAATTGGACAAACAATGGCAGCAAGTCTCGGGGTCGTTCAACGACAAGGTCTTCCTGACCCCCCACATCCAGGGCGCATTGGAATGGTGGGCTCACCTTCCAAACATCACAACAAGGCGTCTGTTTCAAGAGCCGGCCACCACGCTTACCCTTACGACGGACGCTTCCTTAGAGGGTTGGGGTGCACACCTCGGGGAGATGTCAATAAAGAGCAAGTGGACAGTCGACCAGCGCAAGTGGCATATCAATCGGCTGGAGCTTCTGGCAATCTTCCTCGCCCTGATATTGTTTAGTCTTCTGGTGGAAGGGGAGTCTCTGTTGGTGCGTACAGATAACACCACCAGTATGCACTACCTCAACAAACAAGGAGGTACGAGGTCTCTCCTGCTGTCCCAACAGGCACAACAGATCTGGAAATGGGCCATAAAACATCATGTTAAGTTGACTGCAGTTCATGTCCCAGGCATTTCCAACAGCCTTGCAGACTCTCTCAGCAGATCGGCCACAGACATCCACGAGTGGGAACTCCACCAGTCGACTCTGGAGTATGTATTTCGCAGGTGGGGCCAACCGGATCTGGATCTGTTTGCGACTCCACTCAATCGCAAATGCCTACGCTACGCAAGTTGGGATCCCCACAAAGGATTGAGCGGGAATGCATTTTCGATCAACTGGTTGAACGAATTCATGTACGCTTTTCCGCCGATCCCTCTTATACCTTGCCTTCTGCGCAGAATGAAGCTTCAACCGTGTCACATACTGTTGATTGCTCCCATGTGGCCACGTCGACCATGGTTCACAGATCGACTTCTTTTTTCTCAGTGCGAGCCAATACTTCTTCATCCTCTGCCTCACCTCCTTACCATGAATCGAGGGCAGACATGCCATCCGGACCCAGCGTCTCTTCAACTTCATGCCTGGAACCTGAACACAATGAGTTTGCACATTTAAATCTTGATCTGGACTGCAGGTAGGTCCTTGCTCATGCATGGGCTCCTTCAACCATTAAAACCTATAAGTTAAAATGGAAACGGTTTTGTGTCTGTGCCATTCGCAGAACATTCATCCTCTGCTCGCTACCCCTGAGCAAAGTTTATCTGGCGGCCCTTTCCAGTTTTCCACATGACGGTTCCACGTCTCTGTACTCCTCTCAGATCATTCACCAGTTCTTTAAGGGCTCATTCCGGAGTTTTCCACCAATCCGACGGCCTCCTCCGGCTTGGCGCCTAAATCTGGTCCTCGCCCAACTTCTCAAACCTCCTTTTGAACCCATTCACTCAGCGGAACTGAAATTCCCTACTTGGAAGGTTTCACTCCTCCTGGCACTTACATCATCTAGGAGGGTTAGCGATATTGACGGTTTTACCATACAGCCGCATTTTCTCCAATTCTCAAAGGACGCTGTTGAGCTTCGTACAAATTCTACATTTATTCCTAAGGTTCCATTAGACTTCCACCTTAATGAACCGGTCATCCTCAGGACTTTCTTTCCTAATCCTCAGTCTCCTGCTGAGTGCACTCTTCATTCCCTTGACCTGAGACAATGCCTCAAATTCTACATCCAGCGCACTGCTACTTTTCGAAAGTCTGACCAACTCTTCGTGGCCTATGGACGGCTGCGTAAGGGTCACTCGGTCACTAAGCAGACAATCACTCGTTGGATTTCCTCTGCCATCTCTTTCTGCCATCAACGAGCTGGAAAGCCTATCTCTGCTCCGGTGCGAGCACACTCGACGAGAGCAGTTGCTTCCTCTACTGCCCCGTTTGCTGGAGTGCCTCTGCATCAGATCTGCAGAGCTGCAACGTGGTCCAGCAGACACACGTTTACAAGGCACTACTGTCTGGAGGCAGTCAACGCTGCGGATACTGCTGTGGGTCAGGCGGTGCTTCGAAACCTCTTCAAATAAGGTGAGCCTCTGTTGCTTCCCGCCTTCTATCATAAAAGGTTTTTTTCTTGTGTTTACGCAATGTTGCCTATACATATCTATGCGATGCAACTTTATTCATTGCCTTTTATGATTGTTTATTTTGGTGTACTGCTTTCTATTCTTATTTAAGCATGTGAATCTATGAAAGACACCCCTAATACTGGAGAAGAACAGAAGTTACTTACCTGTAAACTGTGGTTCTCCAGTATTGGTGTCTTTCATAGATTCACATGCAACCCACCCTTCCTCCCCTCTGAGGCTCTCTTCTCCTCATGCACTCTTGGTCGCTCCTGTGCTACGGAAATCTGAGGGCTTGAGCTTCTGAGGAGATGGTTCTAGAGGGTGCTACAGCCTGAAAGTGGATTATTATAATGACTTGGATATGTTACTAAAGTGAGCTCTCCCTATTGATTCCTATAGGCCTATTTTGTTCTATGGTACTTCAAGACTTTATTGTTTTAAAAGGAATATACATATTGGAATTTTTTCTTTTATGTATTTCTTAGAGATATATATATATATATATATATATATATATGATTCTTACTACTATGTCATGTACCGTGGGACTCCCACTTCGACGACGGGGAATTATTCAAGCATGTGAATCTATGAAAGACACCGATACTGGAGAACCACAGTTTACAGGAAAGTAACTTCTGTTCTTACATGTTAGAGAGAGAAATTAAGGGTGGGTTTTCTCACCATTTTGGATATTCATGTTGCTAGCTTCCCTTAATTCATACATTAATTACTTACAAATTAGGAATCTAAGTAAATCCTGTTCTAAGGCCCGATTTTTAGGGGTGTTTTTCCAACTAGATTTGATTGGTTTTCAAGACATCATCCATATACGTAAATTATTTTTCACGTCATATCTAGCTCATATTGTACATAATATACTTTGTCCTTATTCTCTGGTGTACTTATCTTTACATTCTCTTCTAACAAAACAGTACCCCCTCCTCCCTTGAGTTGCGCTTAAGTGGACATGTTACTACCTCTGTGTATTGTTGCATTAAGGAGCAACTATGGCACATCTTATAATTAACCCTATAAAGCCATTTAATCTGGCTCCCAACTACCATTATCGTCCAGTCCTAAATGCGCTTTTAGAGGGAATCATTCTTTCTTGGGCAGCATTCCACATTAAAGTGTAATTTGAAATTTAGCTTCAGTGAGGTTACTTTTTTTAAACTAAGGCAAATGTAATGCCTGTCCATATATAATAAGGCCACAAAGTAAGACATTTAGCACTCTGGCAAAAGGTGGGAACTAAACTAACACTGCACAAATGCAAAGAATTATGAGACAGAGAATTTGATTCTTGCGACGATCAAATCAGGAGTGTAAAACGTCGAAGTATATTTACGTTCACCACTAAACTCTCATCATATCTTGGAGGAAAACAACTCAGACATCAGAAATTGTTGAATGCGCAGTCTTACAAAAAGTCTCAGGGAGTGACCCAAAAGAGCAAGTGAAATTCTGCTGACTTGTCTATTACACACTAATCTGTGCCTCATTTTTAAATTATACATCATATGTTTGCCCATTTAATATGGTCTAGTACTTTTATGGAACTATATTTTGATAATCTCTAGCACATAAAGTAGGTTCTGCTCCACAGTACACTCTCTCCTACATATGTCATATTAAAAGTCCATGCTATCCTCAAGAATCCTAGGGAGGATAAGTTGGAAATTCTTGCAATTGGCATTGGTGAAACGGAGGGTGGCCATTGGATGGATGAGCTTGAGGACTCCTACCATAGAATTGTGCCACAAAGATATGATATAATGGGCCCAGGCGGAGGAAATGTATATGAAAAAGACACTCAGAGATGATAAGTTGGATGAGGATTTAATAGAGAGGGCAGTTCTTATGGGCAGTATGTTTCAGAATACAGGTGAGAGTGAAATGGAGAAGGAGGGGATAGATAGCTCGAGGGGAGGGTACATATAGGAGGTACAGTCTGGTAGACTTAACAAGTGTATGTTATGTACGACATATTAACTATAAACTGGGCTCGGAACCAAGGTGGGATGGGAATTAAATGCAATAGGCCAGATGAGGGGGTCAACAGTGGCGGCTCGTGACATTTGAAACTGGTGGGGCCGCTATTTTCAAACGTCAAAACTTTTGAGTCAAATCTCAGCACTACTTCAGTATTAAATATTTTTGCTTTGTGTTTGGTGTCTCTGTGTTGTGGTTGTTGTTGTAGTTTAAAGAAAAAAATACACATATTGGCTGGAATGCTCTAAACACATTTGTAAGGCGCATGTGTTAGGAAAAGCCTCATGGCACATAGAATGGCCACAAAGCAGATTGGGGAGAATGAACCAAAGCTTTCTATCCCTGAGATAGAAACGCCTCCAACTGTTGAAGGGATGGAATTCGTATTTTCCCCTCCAATATCTGAAAGAGCCTCATTTAGAGGTAGGTGGATGTGGGAAGCCTGCCAGAAAAATGGCAGATACCGGTACACCAACCTTGCATTACCACATCGAATTTAAAGGTGGTGGAAACACAGGGTGGCTGGTGGTGAAGCCTCAGCGTGGACCCGCCATCGGAACTCTTGACCTGACAGCATGTCCAAGACAGGGCCATCAAGTCAAAGTGCCAGTCAAAGGTTTCCCCTGTTCCGGCTCTGCCACATAGGCAGTGAAAACAACTAATGCCCCACCCACTGGGAGCATAGCAGGACCTTTGATAGTTCTCTTCCCATAAATAAATCCCCATCATTTGGGTTTGTTTTTGGAAGTAAAAATAAATGCAGAGCATGCCAAAAAAAAGTTAACGGCATCAGCTCGGTATTTAACAGTGATGAAAGGTTATTTGCAGCACCAGCGAATGTATCTCACAGAGGTTCCTACTATGTAGGCAGACATTTCTAAACATGATTGGAAGTTTTCTGCCATGGGGGTGGCGGGCTGAACTCCTGCTGACCTGGCGGTCGCCGACCAGGGTCTGACATAGTTTCCATGAATTACAATTTTAAATTGCCACAGCTAAATTCAATCGGTGTAGGCTATCGTCATATCAATCAGCATTTTACGTCACCAAAAATGCCTTCGTTAAACATCATCACACTGCAGTATTTTAAGGGTTTTCAACAGTTTAGCTGGGCCTATTTTTTTTTACAAAACGTCCCATCTTTGCAGCAAGTAGCATCACGAGCTTGAATGCAACCTCAAGCAATACTTCTGAAGAGTAGGATATTGTTACGTGAAGCAGTTAATTTACCATCGTCTACGTTCGAAGTGCCGGCCATTACTGAGATTTGGAATGACCTGCATTGAAAGAAAAGTTAACGGTCTTCACCGCTGACAGTCTTCTGCAAGTTGGGGTTGAATAAATATAAAAAAGTAAAAACTTACCTTGGCTTCCCAAGTCCGCGCTGACTCCCGACTCGAGCCCCGAGACTGCATGCAGACTCCCGCTGTCCTGGATTTGAATGCCGCCGGCGCCGCTGCATCTGACGTGGTGTGGGCTGGGCTCTCGAAGGCTGCAGGCAGCCTCCCTCCCCTCCATGGCAGCCGGCGCTGATTGGTTCGGCCGGCTGCCCTAAATACGTAATTTCTCCGAGTCTGCATCCTGCAGAACGGAGAATGGGAGGAGGCTTGGGGGAGTGGCTTGCCCACTGTTGATAATACTGTCTGTTTGGACTGCCTCTCAGGCTGTCCAAACAGTCCGTATTATCAACAGTGGGCAAGCCACTCCCCCAAGCCACTCCCCCCTGAGGCTCGAGTTAGGAACCAGGAAGAAGTTCTGCTGACTACTTTCTCGCCGTGCGAGAAGGGCAGGCAGAAACAAATGGTAGTTATAAATAAATAACTACCATTTGTTTCTGCCTTCTTCTCGCACTGCGAGAAAGCAGGGGGGGGCGGCGCCCAAACGCCCCCATGGTAGAACCGCCGCTGGGGGTCAATTAGAAAAAATATACAGCTCCAGAGAGAACCGGAAGGAAGCTAGTTGGAGGAGTGTGACTTCATTGTACCCAAGGTTGGGACAAAGTTAAAGTTGTTTTCTCTTTCTCTACAGCGTATATGATCATACAATGCATGTAGTGGCAAAAGAAACGTGATGCACAGGTGGATACATATCTTTGAAGCACATGTTACTACTTGTGTAATGATATATCTGTAAGAGACATAAGTTAGTGATAGATTCCTTGCCTCAGACTGGATCCGGAAAGTTTTTAGTCAGCAGTACCCCTGCACGTCAGTAGGTGGCGTCGTGCAGCTCCCCTTCCGTCGCTGGCGTAGTAAGAGCCGAGATGACGTCACAGAGACTACTTAGGCGCCACCCATGCACGCTTACGTCAGTTCTGTACACGACTTTCCGCACCAGGTACGCAGAGCCATGCAAGAAACTGACCACTGGTGCCATGAAACTAGAGCCCTGAAAGGGATGACCTTAACCCTAGAAATCAGTACACTGAACGGGGAGGATGGGTGGTGCGGTAAGGAATCTATCACTAACTAATGTCTCTTACAGATATATTGTTACACAAGTAGTTACTTGTGCATCTGAAAGAGACACGTTAGTGATAGATTCTTTACCTTAGAATAGATACTCCTGCCATTCCAACCCCAGTGGTGGGTCTGCGAACAAGATTACACCAGAAAATCACGGAGAACAGAAAGGCCAAAGAAGTCGTCTCTCTGGACTTGACTGTCAAGGCAGTAATGCTTGGTAAACGTGTGCAGCGAAGCCCACGTAGCTGCCTGACAAATGTCCTACAAGGGAACGCCGCATCTCAAGGCAGTAGTGGCTGCCGTCGCCCTGGTAGAATGGCCACGCAGCTCCATAGGAGGCTCCTTCTTAGCCAAGGAGTAACATGCTTTGATGCACAGAATGACCCATTGAGAGATGGTCCGTTTATGCAAGGCTCGACCTTTTTTTTGCACCCACGTAGCCAACAAAGAGCTGGTCATCCACCCAGAACTGTTGTGTGCGCTTCAGATAGAACGAGAGCGCACGTTTTGGGTCCAGACGGTGGAGCCGCTCTTCCTCTTTTGAAGGATGCGGAGGCGGAAAGAAGGTGGGCAAAGTGATGGTCTGCCTGATGTGGAAGGGCGTGACAACATTTGGCAAGAAAGAAGGACGGGTCCTTAAAACCGGATTAACAGAAAGGAAAGGAGGTTTAGAAGAAAGAGCCTGGATCTCACTCACTCTTCTGGCAGAGGTGATAGCTACCAGGAAAGCCGTCTTTAGAGTGAGAAGACGTAAAGGACAGTTGTGAAGGGGCTCAAAAGGAGCGCACATCAGATAGGTCAAGACAAGATTTAGGTACCATTGAGGCATTATGAAAGGCATGGGAGGAAACATGTGTAATGCCTTTGAGAAAATGGTTAACAACCGGAGACTTAAAAAGAGAAGGCTGATCTGGAAGCGGTAGAAAGGCGGAGATGGCCAAAAGATAACCTTTGATAGTGCCAGGAGCAGAGCCCTGCCGGGCCAAGGAGAGAAGGAACAGAAGGACCTCAGAAAGAGGGGCAGAGAGGGAATCCACAGCCTTTGCTGTACACCATGCCACAAATTTGTTCCCTGCAGGCATATACCGTCTTAGTGGAGGGACGCCTGGCTGCCAGAATGACATCACAGCCTTTGGGAGAAAGATCGAAAGCTGTCAACTGTCGCTGCTCAATCTCCACGCATGGAGGTGGAGGCAGGACAGGTTCGGATGGAGGACCGTCCCCTGCTGCTGCGACAGAAGATCCTCCCGAAAAGGGCAGTCAGATCAGGGGATCGATCGCCACGCTGAGTAGCTCGGGATACCAGTATCTTCGTGCCCAATCCGGAGCCACAAGGATGACTTGGGCCTGGTCGCGCCGAATCTTCTTCAGCACTCTGGGCAGAAGTGGTATAGGTGGAAAGGCATACAAAGGACCGCAACTCCATTTGCGGCGAAAAGCATCGCATAGCGAGTGCTGCCTTGGAAATTCCAACGCCCAGAATGGATGACATTCCGCATTCTCTTCGGTGGCAAATCTAACCAAGGCTCTCCCCAATGCTGAAAGAGACCTTGCGCCACGTCCGAGTATAGACGCCATTCGTGATCCTCAAGCACCGGCAGCTGAGTTCGTCCGCCCTGGCGTTCAGAGAACCTACCAGGTGTTTAACCACCAAGGTAATGCCTTGATGTTCCAGCCATGCCCAGAGGCGCAGAGCATCCACCCCACCCTGTTTGTTGCAATACCACATGGCGGTGGTGTTGTGTGTGAACACCTGCACTACACTTTCCCGGACAGAGGGAAGGAATGCCTTCAGTGTAAGTCGGATCGCCCACAGCTCCAGAAGGTTGTTATGGAGCCGGGACTCCGCCGGAGACCAGAGGCCTCTGATCTCTGCCTCTCCCAAGTGGCCTCCCCATCCCAGGAGGGACGCATCCGTCACCACTGTGTGCTCCGGTTGGGGAAGGAATAGGGATCTGCTACTGACCTAATCGCGATTCGTGAGCCACCACTGTAGTTGTCGCGCAGTGCCCTCCGAGATCTGGACATGATTGGACAGGTTGCCCTGATGCTGTGCCCACTGGAAGTTCAGGTCCCACTACAAAGCCCGCATATGCCATCTGGCATGTCGCACCACCAGGATGCAGGAGACCATCAGGCCCAGGAGCCGGAGGGTCATGCTGACGGAATCCCGGGATAGAGGCTGAAAGATCGGAATCATAGCCTGAATATCTCAGACTCGCTGCTCAGGAGGATAAACCGGAAACTGTGTCGAATCCAGAACCGCTCCGATGAAGGGGAGCTTCTGAGAGGGACTCAGGTGCGACTTCGGCACGTTGATGGAGAACCCCAGCAAAAGCAAATGCAGGAAATCAGCCGTAGTCTGAAGGTGGATGACCACTGTCTGGGGCGAGCCCGCCTTCAACAAACAGTCGTTGAGGTAGGGGAAAACTGACTTCCCTGACCTGCGCAGATGACCCGCGACCACTGCCATCACTTTGGTGAACACCTGAGTGGCGCTTGTTAGACCGATGGGGAGCACGGCAAACAGAAAATGCTCTTGGCCTACCGTGAACCGCAGGTAACGTTGGTGGGCCGGCATAACGGGGATGTGAAAATATGCAAGTCCAACGCTACCATCCAGTCTCCAGGGTCGAGCTGGGCCAGAGTCAACATTTTGAACTTCTCCTTCCGGAGGAAGCGATTGACGTTCCTGAGGTCCAAGATGGGGCGTAGGCCCCCTTTGTCCTTCTTGGGGACCAGAAATTAGTGGGAATAACACCCAAATCCTACTTCTGGCCCAGGAACGTGCTCAATGGCCCCCTTTGCCAGGAGGGCTGTGACTTCCTGCTGGAGAAGCGCAAAGTGATCTCCCGACATGCGGTGGAACTGAGGTGGCATGGCAAGAGGGGCAGACTCTAAGGGGAGGGAGTAACCCCTTTAGACAATTTGCAGCACCCACCTGTCCTAAGTGACAGAACTCCAGTGGGGAAGGTGATGTTGAATCCTGCCACACACAGGCGTGGGGTCCACCCCAAAGCTCAGACTAGGAAGGCTTTGAGGCGGGTGCTGCAGGAGCAGAGTTGGACTGACCCGCCCGTTGGCCCCCTATGCCGCCACAGCGACCTCCACGCCCGCGGCCATGCTGATTTTGGTTCTGCACAGGCTTCTGGCTGAACGAACATGCAGGGGCACCCCATCCATGGCCACGAAAGGAATGAAAGGTAGACGTGACCTAGTGTGTGGTGGAGAGACCTAAGGACTTGGCTGTATCCCGAGAGTCCTTGAAACCCTCCAGCACAAACAGGCGAGTACCATCAAAAGGCATGTCCATGAGGGAACTCTGGACATCCCCCGAAAACCCAGTGGACCACAGCCAGGCATGGCGACGTAGGGCCACTGTTGTGGAGATCGCTCTCTCTAAAGTGTCCGCGGTGTCCAGCCCACACCAAATGGTGTACTTCGCGGCATTCGTCCCCTCCGCAACAGCTTTTTCGTCCCCTCCGCAACAGCTTGTGAAAGTACAGCTCGAACCACTTCCGGACACTGGGGCAGTGTCTGCGCCACTGTGTCCCACATAGCGTGAGAGTAGTGACCCAAAAGACATGCGGTGCAGACTGACCGCAGTCCCAAGCTGGCAGAGGAAAATAACCTCTTGCCAAACTGCTCCAGCTTTTTCGATTCCTTATCCGGCGGGGCGGTAGGGAACACACTCTGGGAAGTGGAAGCCTGAATGTCCAGGCTCTCCGGAGTCGGATTATTTGTCAGAAAGGCCGGGTCACCCGGTGCCGGGCGATGACGCCTGGCCACGTTCTTATCCACAGGAACCCCTGTGGCTGGCCTAGACCAGGTGCCCATCAAAACATCCGTCAAGGCTTTATTAAATGGGAGCAGAGGTTCCATAGAACTTGCCGCCGGCTGAAGCACCTCAGTAAGGAGGTTGGTCTTGTGAGTGACAGTAGGTAGGTCAAGGGCCTCAGCTGCTCTACGGAGCACCATAGTATATGTGGCGCCCTCCTCCATGATCGCAGGAGGAGACATAAATCCAGGCTCGGAGGCGAGGTCAAGGTCACCTGCGTCCTCCGAGTTCTACGCCCTCTTATGTTCAGACTCGCACTATCGTGCAAGAGGGTCCTCCGACCCCTCCCAGTCATCCCCTTCCTCCACAGCCCGTGGTACAGGCAGCAGCAGTGGGGGAGGCAGAGGGAAAACAAATGCTTCAACGGCGCCGGTCGGCTCCGATCCGGCTCCATTTCCCAATTAGGGTCCCAAGCCGGAGCAAAATTGGCCGGAAATTCGGGCAAGGGCAGAGGTGGAACGAACAGAACCCATGGCGGCGTTGGCGGCTCTGGTCCACCCTGCGGAGGGGCCTGAAGTGCTGGGGCCGCCGGCGGAGGACCTTGCGTCGCCGGGGCCAGAGCGGACGGCGGAGCCGGTGGAAAGCAAGGGCTCTCAATAGGGACCGCAGCACCCGAAGGCGATGGCGGCAAGAAACTCGTGCACCTGGGCCGGAGTCGCCGAAGGACTCGGATAAGGTGGGTCCCAGCGGGACTCTCAGGCTCCGACGGAGCCCCGTGGGATGAACCCCTGGTCCCTCATCCGCGTCCGGAGACCGACGGGGAGACGTCGGAGAGCGAACACGCCTCTTCGACTTTTTCTTGTGATGTCTCTTTCGAGGGTGAAGACTTTGACCCCGAGGCGCAATGGTGATGGCTCTGCGGTCGGTCCCTCGAGCGACCCCTGGACCTCGAACAGCGCGGAGACAGCTGCCTGGCTTCCAGCAGCTTTCAGACCTGCTCCCGCAAAGCCTTCGTAGCCATGGCCAGACAGTCGGAACATGACCGGGAGTCATGGTCGTGCTCCAGACAGTATAGACAGACGCCAGGGGGGTCGGCCACCGACATCGTACGGCGACAGGCCCCGCAGGATTTAAACCCAGGCATCCCTACGTGGCACCAGGAGTCAAAGACTCAAAAGAAGTAGAGATAAAAGTCTCAAAAGGTTAGTAAAAAAGTGACTAGGGTATGTTCTCTAACCGGATCTGCGCGTGCTGGCGCGGAAAAAGAAAGAACGGACGTCAGCGCCCATGTGTGGTGCCTAAGTAGTTTCCGTGACGTCATCTCGGTGCTTACGACGCCAGCGACGCGGAACCTCACAACGCCACCTACCGATGCGCAGGGGTACTGCTGACGAAAAACTTTGCAGATCCAGTCTGATGCCTGGGGATATTCTAAGGTAAGGAATCTATCACTAACGTGTCTCTTTCAGATCATGGTAATTCAAATAACATGAAAAATCTGTGTGAAAAGAAGCCTAATAAAAAGATTGCGCAATAGAAACGTTTTTCCTCGATAAACAGGGCTATGACCACATTAGACTGAGCTATACCTATTACTTTTCACAAACTACATCATCAACGGTTACCATATAGACGTCTACCTGTTTCTAGACCAAAATCAGAATTACATCTGGAGTGTTGGCAGATACCCTCCCACATGCAAGATTTTTAGGTCATCTTGCTCCTCCTCAACCTCTGAAATGCATTATACTGTAGACTTGTTCATGATCCCAATGACAGACCCTATCCCAAGCAGCCTTTATTTAGAGGGATTATATACTGGACGTATATATAACTGTTTGTTTGTTCCTTCATATTAGACTCATGTTTGCCAGGTATTTTCAGAGCTTTTTCATGAACATTTTGGATGCCGCACACTCAGGTCTTAACACAATCTCAAGTAAGGCAGGCAGTAGAAATGTTCAATACAGCATCAGCTTTCTTGAGACAAAAAGCTATATTCCAGGTACTCAATCTTTATCATACTAGTTAGGCCTAGTAAGTCACTCTGCCATGTCTTTCCTTTTTATTCACTAAGTCTGCACAAGCCTATTTCGTAACAAAAACGTACATATATAGACTTTGCTGAGATTGTGCGCATATGCTGCCACTTTTCTCCCAAGATGCGGACACAGCAAGTATGCTGCCAGCTCATGACCAAAAAGTACCTATTCGGTCAAACCCAGGCGACATCCCTGACTAAATTATTGCCCCCATAAGGAAAACTCTCCAGGTCACTGGTAAAATACATAGCCACCTACCGTTATGCCAGATAGATGGCTTTAGTGTTTCAATATTAATGCAGTCTACCCTGTTCTGTATGTAATTTACTTGACAGTGTGAGCATACCGAGACCCTGATATATATGGCAGTACACCAGACAATGTAATTTATATGGCCTACATTGTAAATCAAATGTTTGTGGTAAAAAGGTAGCTACAATATACTGAAATGGTCAGTCTACAACAACACGTTTATTACTGTATGTGTTTGCAGTGGCCATGATACCTAGCCATCCCTCCAACTGACTAGAGACTGTATGTACTGCCTTACTGTGGCTTAATTCAGCAAGGGTGTGCAGTGACATCTACTATTTATATAGCTGTGCTTTAATAGAGGCTCATGTCAAAGTAAGAAATAGGTCACTGTGATTTGGTCAGCTAAAGTTCAAATAGTGGATGCAATAAAAGAAATCACAGATTTGCTTTTCAATTACTTCGTTATGAAAAATCAAACAAAGAACAACAGAAAACAAGAATACTGGTTCTATATGTTATCCAGTATTGGGGTATCTTTCATAGATTCACATGCCTGAATCATTCCCAGTCGCCGAGGCGGGAGTCCCACGGTATATAAAAAAGCAGTGCCAAAGGCAAATTACAGTAGTATGCCCTAAGAGAAAGGCCTGAGGCCTAGATTGTAATAGCCTATCTACCCCATTATGCTAAAAAGACCAAAGTCTTTGTTCCAACAAATCAGCTCACAGCACCCTCTAGAACCCTCTCTGCAGAGTCAGTTCTCATCAGATTTTCACCGCACGTCGTGTGGAAGGGAGTCTCCCTTAGTTCTTACTCAGTTTTGTCTCTTTCAGGATGTCTGACTAGAAGGCCTTGTTTAGACCTTGCAGGACATGCAACAAAAAGAGAGTCCATGTTGATGACCAACATAAGGACTGTATTTATTGCCTCTATCCAAAGCATGAGGCAAAAAATTATAAGATTTGCCACACCTTCCCTTCTAAAACCTTAAGCGATAAGGAGGCCAGACTCCTTTTATGGCTCAAATCTTCCTCTGCTAATGATGATGACGGAGCCTTAACTTCCAGCAAGAGAGCAAGATCTCAAGATAGCTCGTCAAGTGAGGGGAGAAAGCTTCTCAAAACCTCTCACTCCACTCCTGGTCCTTCTCAGACGTCTCCTCCATCTTCCTCTGAAGCTTCAGCTCTCAAGGATTCCAAGAAGCACAAAACAGTGAGTAAAACCTGCTCTGTTTCTTCAGCTTCACCCATGACGTCTATCTCTGTCACGTCTTCAGCTCCTTCATCGACGGCGACGATTTCTACTGCATCTATTACCTCGCCTATCCTGTCAACTAGAATTTCCATTGTGACGAAGAAGACCATCGTCGACGATCCGTTGACGACAACCTCGTCGTCGAAGAAACACTCGTCGACAAAGATACCTTCGACGAAGCCTTCGTCTTTGAAGTCATCTACGGTGCAGTCGACGACTGCCCCGTCGACAAAGAAATCAAGCCCGTCGACGAAGATCCCGTTGACAACGAGCCAGTCCACGATGATGCAGTCGACTGCGAGTCCGTCGACGATGATGCCGTCGACAACGAGCCCGTTGACGATGATGCCGTCGACGAGTCTGTCGAAGAGGATGCCGTCGACGATGCCAACAGCAATGACTACAATCAAGAGACCTTTGACAGCAACCCTGTCTCCGCTGCTCCCATTGTCTACTATACCATCTTCGACAATGGAGATTGTTTCTGCAAAGCCTTTAGTAGCAACACAAACATTTTCTACGCCTGTCTCCTCGAAGACTTTTCAACTTCGATCTTTCCAAAGACAAGACTGTTCTTTTATTTCTCAGCTGACGCCATCTCACCTCATCGACACTTATGAAGAGGAGGATGACTATGAGGATGATGACAATGAAGGAGCTTTTGGAATAGCTCACCATCCTTCAGAATTAAACATCAAATGCCAGGATGATGAAGAGGATGAAGAGTATACTGAACATTATTATCAGGGACACATTGTTGTTCCTCATCGTCCAGAATACCAGAGGCAGTCTCGGGCCTCAGAGTCCAGCCATCTGCCCCCGAGCCTCATCCAGGACTTACAAGCCATGTTGGCAGATTACAGACGTTTTCCACCACAGCAGGTCACTACACCTCCGCCTGCGGCAGTTCCGGGCCCTCTTCCTCAACCTGAAGTTCCAGCACCTATGTCTCCGGCCGCGGAACCTCAGCAGCCTGTTTTGCCTCCTCAAACTATGGATACATCTACTGATGAGGAGGCAGAAGAAGGCGAGCTACCAGAGAACCCTCCTTTGGATCCGTGGGATTCTTATATTATCCCCATGCCGTCTCCATCAACTCTGCAACCATCTGACTCTCCACCAGAAGACATAGGTGGATTCCATAACCTTATGCAGCGAGCTGCGAATAGATTTCAACTACCAGTAACAGTGGAGAAATCGGAGTGTTTTTTACACAATTTCAAAGAAGAAACAAGAAAGATTTCCAGAGCCATTCCAATAATAGAGTACATTTGGAAAGAGGGCATCAAAATAATGAAAAACCCAGCTTCTGTACCTGCCGTGCTTCCGCGGATTGATAAAAATATCGTGCTACGCTCAATAGCCACGCCTGCCTTATTGAACATCCGCGGCCAGATTCGGTCATTTCGCAGGCTGCACAACAAAGATCAAAAAATCCAGCCACTCCCATCACTACGCCACCAGATAAAGAGGGGCGGCGTCTGGACCTTATTGGGAAGAAATTCTCTACCATGGCTGCCGCCTCCATCAGGGCTGCAAATTCTTTGGCGATCATAGGACGTTATGATAGCCAAATGTGGTCGGACATGGGTGGTCTGATTGACCAATCCCAGAGGATAAACGTCGGGAGGCTCGGAAGATCTTGATGGAGGGAGAGCAAGCAGCTTCAGAAACTATTGACTGCGCCTTAGATATTGTGATCACACATTTTAGGCAACTAGCTGGGGCTGCAGCTCTCAGGCGTCAAGGCTGGTTGAAGGCTACCACTTTCCGGCCTGAAGTTCAACTGAAGATTTTAGATATGGCCTACGATGGCGAATCTCTATTTGGGAAACATATAGACGAGGCTCTGCAGGCAGTAAAGACTGACACTGATACCGCAAGGTCTTTAGGTTACCTACAGTACAAACGAGGGTCTTTCAGAGGCGCTAGAGGACGGGGCTACTCCTCTAGAGGACGTTACTATCAGCAAAACCGACAATATCAGCCTCAATACTGGCAGAATTATCAATCCTCATACTGCCAGTCTAACATGGCTAGTTTCTCTCGCTAAGGGGGCTGAACCACTGCAACAATCAAGGATGAGATACTCACAGAAACAAGTGAGATCAGCCGGGCGTCATCCATATTTCCTCCCCTCCCTGTGGGCGCGAAAATATCTTCTTTTCTACACCAGTGGCAAATGATTACCACCGACCAATGGGTGCTAGACCTCGTTCAACATGGACACACCCTAGAGTTTGTCACCAAACCACCAAATACTTCGTCCAGGGGAACTCCTCTCCCTCATCTTCACTTATTGTTCAAGGAGGTTCAGTCAATGTTCCTCAAGAACGCTATAAAAAAGGCCCCAATTCATCAGAAGCGGACAGGTTTCTATTCCCGTTTTTTCCTCATAAAGAAGAAATCAGGGGAATGGCGACCAATTCTGGAACTGCGCAACCTCAGCAGGTATCTCAAGAAACAGGGTTTTCGCATTGTCACCCTGTTGGAACCTAAATATGTCAGGTCACCTAGGGTAACCTGGCCTAGGGTAAGACACATTCACTAGAGGCACATGTGTGAAGGTTGCAAACCACCCAGCAGTAAATCAACGCAATAACACCCAAAAATGACACTACACCAATGTTTGGAAAAATACGAGCCTGTTTATAAAAATAATCTTTGCTCTTTTGTCCTTTGAAATCTCAGTTTAACACATTACAATTTGTCATGAAAATAATAACACTCTAAAAGTTGCCAAATCTTGACATTAAACAGTTTTCCAATTTACTACACATTACATTCAGTCATAAGTTTTGTAACTTCCTCAAAATTGTCAGAATAGTCACTCTACTTGGCTCTATAAGGTTACATCACATTTCAGTAGCTCCAAAAGAAGCAGTTTCCATACTTCTCTGGAAACGGTTTACTCATTTACCCTCTTCCCACTATTCAACCAGAAGAATTGGTGAGCTTTACTCACTTTAATTGCCCTATATAGGCTCCTCACCAGTTCTGACAACAGTAAGGGGGAGAGTTTGGTATAAGATAGTTTGATTACCGAGGGGAAACCTCCTGTGTGGAAAATGGAATCTTAATAGTTCCTTAGAAGAGGCTTGATAACATTCCCCAGCATTAGCTCATCCCTTGTTTTGCCAATCGGAAGTCTTGTTCCCTTGCAGATAACTCACTGGCCTCCAACTTCCCCCCTCTCACAACCTCCTTACTTGGTCTCAGTGTGTGGGGCCCCTGAGGCCGGTATCCCTGTCCCACAGTGAGGGAGGGGAACCAATCTCCTCGGGCGCTCGTTGCAGTCCCACGCCCCTTCTCCCCTGCTCAGAACCGCTCCTCCTTGTTGGAGCGTTAGCAGAGGAAAGGGGTTTCACGAGCAGAGAAGCGCCCGTGCTCGCTTCCCCCCCACTTCCTCAGAGATCTCTCCTCAGCCGGTCCGCGACGTCTCTCCTGCAGTGGTCCTACCGCGCATGTGCAGGAGACTAGTGGAACAAGTCCGGGGTCTGCCCGGCGGCCTGACACTGGCAGTGGCTCTTCCACGGGCCTGCTCGCTTCCAGGCCCCTCCTTCCAGGGGATTAATGTCACTGTCTGGGGCATGCGCGAAGGCGCCTAACTTTGGCAATCAGCCCCCGCCTCTCCTCAAATCAGTGACGCCGCCTCAACACCACAGTCGATGCCCCCGGGGTCCCGCTCACGGCAGAATCGGCGCTGTTCACTAGGAATCCGGCACTGCTCACTGGGAATCCGGCACTGCTCCTCCCTCCTCTGGATCACGAGGGAAATAGGTGATTTGCCGGCTACACTTCCGGTAAGGGCCCTCAGGGTCACAAGGGCATTAGCCTTCTTTAACACCCACGGGGATGGGAAATAGAGCTAGATCTCCTCACGCCTAAACTCCCATTTCCTTTCCCTATCAGGGACCTATTAATTCTCAGTACTGGACAGAGGCTGGTGATAGGGGGAAAGGGGCACTCTTCCAAAATCTCTTCAACTGGGCAGAGGACTGCGCTCCACAGCGCCGCAGTCTCCTTCTCCTACTCACACCCCTTACTTCCAGACTAGGGGTTTGTCAGGCGCCCAGGGTCTCCAGTAATCCCATACAGCGGGGACAAGTCAAGTAACCCAAGGGAGGAAGGGTGGTGAATCAATAGGTCAACCCTTTGACTATCCTACCCCCACCTTCTGCTACAGCCTGTCCTCCAGCTGACTCTCTCTGGTAAGACAAAATAGCTGACCAGCATTCCGCCTTTTATAGGCTGACCCTCAGAGGTCCAGAAGAGACCAGAAGGTTCTGGAATGCCCTACTCTATCCTATGGGACAGGTTCCAGGTATGACAGTTTGGACAGTTGGTAGCCACCATTTTGTGACTCCAACTAAATTCCTGTCAGGAAAGGCCTCTAGGCCTGAGGTGAAAAACTATGAGGGTGGAAAAGCACCTATCCCCTAGACCTACATCTTGAAAAAGCTAGTGGACACAAAAATAAATAAAGGCATGAGGGGCAAAAAGGGGACAAAATAAATAATAAATTGGAGGGACTACGCAAAAAGTCAGACAGGTCTAACACGCGTCCCCCCCAGTTGAAAGTGGGGAGAACTACCCAACCCCTTGGGAGTCCTCATCACTAAGGCGGAAATACCTAGAGAGACCATCTGCATTGGCGTGGTCAACTCCAGGTCGATGTTTCACCCGGAAAACCATTCCCTGTAGGGAGATAGGCCACCTCAACAGCTTGGGATTCTCCCCCTTCATCTGCATTAGCCAACGAAGGGGTCGGTGGTCAGTCTGAACCAGGAAGTGCGAGCCAAACAGGTATGGCCGCAGCTTCTTCAGAGCCCACACCACCGCAAAAGCTTCCCTCTCAATTGCACTTCACTTCTGTTCCCGGGGAAGCAGTCTCCTGGATAAGAAGACTACAGGCTGATCCAGGCCCTCTTCATTTAGTTGCGATAACACTGCCCCAATGCCATGTTCTGATGCATCTGTCTGGACAATGAACTCCTTGGAGAAGTCTGGGGCCCTCAGGACCGGTGCTGCACACATTGCCTGCTTCAGTTTCTCAAAAGCTTGCTGACAAGCGTTCGTCCAAACTACCCGTTGAGGTTGTTTCTTAGAGGTGATCTCTGTGAGAGGCGCTACAATTGTACCATACCCCTTCACAAAGCGACGGTAGTAGCCTGTTAGGCCCAGGAAAGCTCGGACTTCAGTCTGGGTCTTGGGGGGTTCCCAGGCCATGATTGCCTCAATCTTCGCCTGCAGGGGCTGCACTGTCCCCTACCCACCTAGTGTCCAAAGTACACAACCGACCCCTGCCCAATCTGGCATTTGCTGGCCTTGATTGTCAATCCGGCTTGTTTCAGGGCCTGGAGAACTGCTTGCAAATGTTGCATATGGTCCTCCCAACTGCTACTGAAGACAGCAATGTCATCCAGGTAAGCAGCAGAGAAACTCTCCATTCCAGAGAGGACCTGATTCACCAGCTGCTGAAATGTGGCGGGGGCATTTTTGAGCCCAAAGGGCATCACGCAAAATTGGAAGTGTCCCTCAGGCGTGGAGAAGGCTGACCTTTCCTTTGCTCCATCTGTCAAGGAGATCTGCCAGTACCCTGAAGTGAGGTCAAAGGTACTTAGATATTGGGCAGCTCCTAGCCGGTCAATTAATTCATCCGCCCTAGGGATCGGATGAGCATCAGTCTTTGTAACGGAGTTCAGTCCCCGGTAATCCACACAGAACCTCAGTTCTGGTGTGGTGCCTGGTGGAGCCGCTTTTGGCACTAGCACCACCGGACTGGACCAAGGACTGTTGGAAGGTTCTATAACTCCCAGCTCTAGCATCTTGGCAACCTCTCCATGGATGCTAGCCTTCACCTTGTCGGACAGCCGGTAGGTCTTCGACTTCACTGGTGGGCTGTCCCCTGTGTCCACATCATGGGTACACAGGTGAGTCCTTCCCGGGACAAGGGAGAACAACGTAGAGTACTGCTCAGTATCTGGCGGCAGTCCTCCCGCTGTTCAGGAGTTAGAGTGGGAGAGAGAATCACTCCCTCCACTGACCCATCCTTCTCCTGAGACGAGAACAAGTCTGGGAGAGGTTCGCTTTCCGCTTCCTCTTCCCCATCAGTCACCATCATTAAAATTACCTTGGGCCTCTCATGGTGGGGTTTGAGTCGGTTGGCATGCAGCACCCGTAGGGGCTGTCGAGGGGTCTTCAGATCCACCAGGTATGTGGCCTTACCCTTCTTTTCCAACACTTCAAATGGGCCTGTCCAGCAATCCTGGAGGGCACTAAGCTCTCCAGGTTCCATCACCCACACTTTCTGGCCAGGCTCCAATTCCACCTGGTGAGCATTGTGGTCATACCACTCTTTCATGACTGCCTGGCTGGCCTCCAAGTTGTCAGAAGCTTGCTTCCACAACTTCGCCATTTGGCTCCGGAAGGCCAGCATGTAGCTCACCACATCCTGGGGGGGTTTCCTGGGAGACTTTTCCCAACCATCCTTCACCAGGCTGAGAGGACCGCGTACAGGGTGGCCGTACAGAAGTTCAAAGGGGCTGAAGCCCACTTCCTTCTGTGGCACTTCCCTGTAAGAGAATAGCAAACAGGGTAGGAGGACGTCCCATTTCCTCCGCAGGCTTTCGGGCAGACTTCTGATCATGCCCTTCAAGGTTTTATTGAACCTCTCAACCAGTCCATTTGACTGGGGGTGATAAGGAGTGGTGAACCGGTAGGTCACTCCACACTCCTTCCACATTGCCCGCATGTAAGCTGACATAAAGTTGGTCCCCCGTCAGACACAACTTCTTTGGGGAAACCCACTCGGGTAAAGATCCCCATTAGGGCTCTAGCCACCACAGGTGCAGTGACTGTCCTCAGAGGAATTGCCTCTGGGTACCGTGTGGCATGATCCACCAGAATCAGGATGAACCTGTGACCAGCTGTTGTTGGTGGATCTAGAGGCCCTACAATGTCGATGCCCACCCTTTCAAAGAGGGTGCTAACGACTGGAAGTGGTTCCAGGGGAGGTTTCAGCTTCACTCCTGTTTTCCCACTGGCCTGGCAGGATACACATGTCCGACAGTAAGTGTTGGACGCCACTTTCATCTGAGGCCAGTAAAAGTGGAGGACAAGCCGAGCAAAGGTCTTGTCCTGACCTAAGTGTCCCGCCAAGGGTATAGCATGAGCCAATTCCAGCAGAAAGGCTCGGTATTGTTGCGGGACTACCAAGGCCCTTGATGAACCAGGTAAGGGTACCTTGGGTTCACTGTAGAGGAGTCCATCCTCCCAGTAAATATGGTAGTGTCCCGTAACATCACCTGCTGCCTGGGCTTCAGCCTGTCGCCTCAGTCCCTCAAGGGTAGGGCACTCCCTCTGCCCCTTACAGAATTCCTCTCTGGTAGGTCCTCCCTCCACATGCCACTCAGCAGGGATGGGTAAATCCTCCACGGACTCCTGTTCCACCACCGCAGGTGGCCGATCTGTCACATGGGGTGTGGAAGCCGAAGCAGTATCTTCCTGTCTTCGGGTCTGTCCCTTTTTGGCAGAGGGTTGGGCCATTGTTCCAGGCTCCAACCCAGGTGAACTCCCTCTCCGGGCAGTCGCAGACCGTGTGCTCACACAGGCCCAGTCAGGTGTACCCAGCATTGCAGTGTGCGTCCGGTATTCCACCTCTCTCCAAGCGTTGTGCTCCATGTCATTCCCCAGCAGACAATCAACTGGCACGGCAGGGCTTACGGCAACTCAAAGTGAACCTGCAACCCCTTCCCACTCAAAGGGAACCTCAGCCACTGGATAGTGGCCCATTCTGCCGTCAGCCATCGCGGCGGGGTGGAGTACATGGGGAACCACCTGCTCTGGAGACACCAGTTGACTTCTCACCATAGTCATACTGGCTCCTGTATCTCACAGAGCCTCCCCTCTCTGGCCATTGATGGTGACCCATTGCCCATACTTTGCAGTATTTGGGGGCACTTGGATCTTAGGAACCATCTCCCGTTCTCCCAGGGACACTAAGGTGACACCCGCCCACTCACCCCCCTTATCTAAGGGCAACTCCTCCCCGAGCGCTACACTAGCTACTCCCGGTGGTTTTCCTCCGATTTTTTTTTTTTTAAGACCAATGGTCCCAGATTTTATTTAGTTTCACAAGCAATAAGTCAATTGTACATACAATGTCATAAAATCTGCACACATTTTCCAGCCAGTAACATTTTCGACATGTCAGTTTTACATAGGTGAAAATAAACAGTAGCCAGGGGAGATGCTTTAGTCCACAATTATCAGTGCCAGGAAGAGTCTCGGATTACAGGGTCTGCAACATTCAGCTCAGCAAATGGACCAAAGTGGTCATTACAACCAACAATGAGTGTTCTAGTCTGCATTCCCTGGTTGGCACGGATAGAGCAGATGCAGGAGTCACATCCCACATTTCCATATGGGTCGCTGGGCTACTTTTATGATCATGGCAGTGGTCAATAAGCATTGTGGGAAGGGCAAGCGGGGAGGGGAATAAAGAACAACGCCGTGTGTACAGTAGAAACAAACCCGCTGCCAACCAAGAGGTACAACTGGGAAATAACAGAAAAGGAAAAAAAAAAAAGATAAGAAAAGAGAGAGGGAAAACATTTCAACAACAGTCAGACTAGTATGAGCGTGTACAGTAGTGTATCAGTGACCCTGGTGGTGTGCGTTGCGCCATTTATGGACAGTGTGGGGGTGGGGGCGTCTGTAGACGAAGGGCTGCTGCGGTAGCATGGCGGGGGGGGGATGATAGCAAGCAGATTATGTTGGGCATGTCCCCGTTGGTAGGAGGGGTGGGGGAGCGTCATGTCGGGGCGGCGGATGCCAGGTCTCTCATCGCTCCGTATCTAGGTGTTTATGTGATATCAGCCTGGGTGCAAGCCCGATGGTACGCAGCTAGGGTAGCGTCCCAGTCCTGGGCAATCGGGTACATGCGGAGGCCCGCCGTCTCTTACCTGTGTAAAGACACGCTCTCCGCGCAAGCCCAGTTGTCAAATGAGCGGCGCCAGTCTGCAGGTCTCGGGGGGCATCATTCTTCCACCGCTTCGTGATGAGTCGCTTAGCTGTGA
Source organism: Lissotriton vulgaris (assembly GCF_964263255.1). NCBI lineage: Eukaryota > Metazoa > Chordata > Amphibia > Caudata > Salamandridae > Lissotriton > Lissotriton vulgaris. Next base: position 1,229,395,431 of record NC_141694.1, on the reverse strand, counting down.
TGAGCCCCAGGTCCCAGAAACGCGCCTGCAGTTTGGTCTGTTTGGTTCTTTTGTAGAGTCCCAGCAGGCATGCTTCCCATGTCTTGGGGAGGGTGGCGTCCGTGGCCGCCGTCAACGTGTCAGTGACTGCCGACCAGTACAAAGTGAGGAGTGTGCAGTTCCAGAGTGCGTGCAGCAGGTCCGAGTTCAGGAGGCCGCATCTAGGGCATGCCGACGAGGTGAGGCCAAAATAGCGGTTTAGCTTGTCCGGGGACAGATATGCGCGATGAATAATGTAGTATTGGATGACCTTAAATCTCGCGTTGCGGGGGATGTTCCCGGCGCCTGCCAATACTGCGGCCCACTGTTTGTCAGTCCACTCACTACCCCTGTCGGCCGCCCACTTCTCACTTAGACGTTGGGAGGAGAATTGTGTATGACAGTTCAGTGCCTGTGCCAGCCAGTGCACTATATGGGAACCATCGCCCATCACGTGTAAGTATTGAATGAGCATATGTGTGGTCGGCTCGTGTGTCAGGTCTCCCCATGCTTCCGTCAGCACACGGAGAAGTCTTGCATGCGTCAGAAACTGGCCTGCCGGTAGGCCGGTGTCGGCGGCCACAGTCTCGAAGGACAGTAGCTCCCCATCGTCATACAGGTCGCCTAGGCCGTCCAAGTCTGCCGCCGTCCAACTGCGTAGCCCGGACGATGACAGCACACCGTTTCCCAAGGGGGTCCCCTGCAGAGGCAGGTTCGGGGCGTAGGGCACCGTGCTCTTGGTAAGTCTGAGGCTCCGCATAAAGCACTGCCTTGCGACAGCCACATGAACCTGGTTGGGGGGCCGGCCCCGCGTCAGGGGATGGAAGAGCGTCAGTACCTGTATGGGGGACAGGGTAGTGTCCTCTGTAGCCGTGTCCGTCAGGTTCTTACCACTCAGCCAATAGGCAACCCACTGCAGCTGGGCCGCCAGGTAATATAGTTCCTGATTGGGAACCGCCAAGCCTCCAGACTCCGAGGCCGCGTAGAGGGTCCTCAATGCCACCCGGGGGCGTCCTTTATTCCAGATGAGACGCCTGGTGAGGGCTTCCAACCCTTTAAATATGCGTGTTGGTACATATACCGGAAGGTTAGCATAAAAGTAGAGGAGCCGGGGGAGCATTATCATCTTCGTCAGCGCCACTCTAGCCGGCACATTCAGTGGGAGGGAGTTCCAGAACGTGACCTGGGCTGACAGTGAGGAGATGGCTCTCACGAGGTTGCCCTCCAGGAGGTCAACGGGGTCCCGATATATAAGGATCCCCAGGTACCGGAATACTGTTGGTTGCCATCGGAGCGTTTCTCCCATCATGCACACATCGCATTGTGGCATAGTGGCGCTGAACGCATAAACTCCCGATTTAGACCAGTTGACGCGGAGTCCCGACATGTCCCCGAACACTCGAAAGATGTCCGTGATTGCCGCGGGTATATGGGTGAGGTCCCTGATATACAACAGTAAGTCGTTGGCATACAGCGACACCGAATGGGTGCCATCTGCCAGTGGGATACCCCAGGTGGCGCCGGAGGTCCGGAGCAGTTCTGCCAATGGCTCCATCACGAGTGCGAATAACAGGGGAGAGAGGGGACAACCCTGTCTGGTGCCCCTCCCAATCCTTATTCTGTCAGAGAACAATCGTCCCGTCCGGATTCGTACCTCGGGTGCCCGGTAGAGGAGCCCCACCATCTGGACATAGGCGTCGCCTAGTTCATACTTGTCGAGGACTCGGAGGAGATAAGGCCACTCCACCGAGTCAAACGCCTTCTCAAGATCAAGCACTATGCACCCTGAACGTGGCCAGGTGGAAGTCGCATATCGTTGGACTCTGAAGAAGCGGCGTATGTTGTAAGACGTGCTGCGGGTGGGCACAAAGCCGTTTTGGTCAGAGTGTACCAGTGCGTGAACTAGGGGTGCAAGTCTACGAGCTAATGCCGCGGCCAATATTTTGTAATCTGTGTTGAGGAGCGCCAATGGTCTGTACGAACCCAGCTCGCACGCCTCTCTGCCTGGCTTTAGCAGGGAGACCACATTGGCCTCGTTCAGGGACGCCGGAAGTTCAGCATCTTCAGATGCCGTCTTGTACACCTTTAACAATTCGGGTATCAGCACCAAGGAATAGGCCTTGTAAAATTCGGCCGGGAGCCCGTCGGGGCCCTGCGCCTTGCCATTAGAGAGGTAAAAGATCACTTCTCGCAGCTCCTCACTGGTAAGCTCCGCCCCCAGCTCCGTTTGCTGGGCGTGAGTGGCCACTGGCAGTTGTAGTGTCGCCAGGTAGTCCGTGATCTCCACCTCGGTGGCTTCCAGTCGCGAGCTGTATAGGGACCAGTAGTGCGTCGTGAACGCCTCGTGTATCTGCTGCTGGGTGAAGACTTCAGTGCCCTGTGTCGTGCGGACCGACAATACTGACGCAGACTGAGTGTCTTGTCGAATCAGCCACGATAGGAGTCTGCCCGGTTTGTCGCCAGTGTTGTGTGTGCGTGCGGAGTGTGCTGCGAAATTAATGTTTTTCAGCCTCTCCATCAAGAAGGCGTGATCCGTCCTGGCCGAGATCAGTTGGGAGTCATCGCCCTCCGCCGCCTCTCGCTCCTTGTCTAGCAGTGTCTCTTCCGCCTTCAGCAGATCCCTCTCCACTTGGCCCCGTAGGCCTGCCTGCACGCCAAGGCAGCTCCCGCGGGTCACTGCCTTAAAGGTCTCCCACTCAATTTTCGGGGACGAGGCTGAGTCGCCATTGTCCTCGAAGTATTGTATTATCCTCCTAGATATCTCCTCTCGGAACGGAGTATCGAGTAAGAGATCCGGCTGCAGGCGCCATGTGGGTACCGGTGGTCGCGGGCGCCTCCACCCATAAACCATAGTGTGTGGGTTGTGGTCCGAGTGCGTTCGCCCCAGGTAGTCAGTGTCTGTTACGGAAGGAATCAGGTCGCGGGACATCATATACCTATCCAGCCTGACGTGCAATGAGTGGGCCCCAGAGTAGTAGGAGTATACACAGGTGTTGGGGTTTCTGACTCGCCAGGCATCTTGTAGGTTCCACTGTGCCGCCCAGTCAAGGAGAGCTTTGGAGGCCGTTTGGGCCAGGGCGATAGTCGCCGGGGGAGACGAGCGGTCGAGGGATACATCTAGGACACAGTTATAATCACCACCTAACAATAGCGGCACGTCAGGCCAGGGCGCAATCACTGCTGACAGTCGCGTTAGGAACCTGTCCTGCTCGACATTGGGCGCATAGATGGAGGCTATAACTATTTGCTGCCCGTCTAGCCTGCCCTGTATGAAGACGTACCGCCCCTCTGCGTCAATGTTGCTGTGTGTCAGTGCAAAGGGGACCCCTGGCCGTACCCAAATCAGAGCCCCTCGTGCAAATGCTGAGAAGGTCGTGGCGAATATTTGCCCCCTCCACTTACGACGAAGTGTGGCTACTTCTTTGGCTACCAGGTGGGTCTCCTGCAACAGTGCAATCTGTATCTAATGCCTTTTAAGATAGGAGTACACTTGGTATCTGCGTGAGGGTGTAAGCATTCCCCTGACATTCCAGGTACAAAATTTAACCGTAGTCATCACAGTTTCTATCCCGCCCAATCACCCGCACACTCCCCCCCCAATCCCCCGCCCGCCCCGGCCACACATGCACAGCAGCAGACATCAATTACCAGTATTCCAACCCGCCGTCCCGCACAGACCCAGGGATGTAAGCTGTAACACTTAAGTGCCGACACTAGTCTCGAAAAGAACATGAACAAAACCATAATGCCAAAAGGGCGACAGCAAAACATGTCGTCGCCCAAACGCTCTAATGAGCTTAATCAATCCGTGAGTTCAGTGGGGGGATGACAAAGTACGTTGCTTAAGTAATATAGGCTAGTTCACTAGGCCAAGAGAGCCGTGGTGTCTCCCCTCCACGGGCTGTGGGCTAAAGGGCATCGGAAGGCAATGTCTGTGCCCACTTGTAGGACCAGAGTGTCTAATGTCACAAAACCAGGATGTTCTGTTCCGGAGGGCCCCCTCTTCCCCCCCCAAGGGGCACTCACCTCCGGGGGTCCGTCCACCCCTTCAACACAATGTGTCCGGTATGTCCCAGGTAGAATAGGCCCGGTCCCCCTCCCAGTGGTGAGGGCAGTCCAGGAACACCCGGGCAGGAGGAGGGTGGATGTAGGGCTCAGGCCCCGGGGACGGTGCTGACAGTGTCAGCCAAAATCTTCAGAAGTGTCGGCGGGGACCTCTGAGCGGGCCATCCAGCAAGAACACAGCCTGTTACTCGGAATCAACTGCTGCGGTCCATCCTAGACCAGGGTGAGAAGGGTCGCTATGCTATTAGGTCCGCCGTTTGGGGTGTGACCTCCGGTAGGCCCTCTGTAACCTGCTCATCTGGCAGTCCGTACAGGTATTCGTCGTCCTCGCTCCCGTGTGACCCTGGGCTGGCGTTGGAGATCAGGATAGGCGACTGTGATCCACTGAGCTCGGTCACCATCCGGAGGGCTTCTTGCTGTTCATTTTGTATTTGCTCTGGCGTGGGGCCCATGTCCGTGTCCGTTGTGGATGACCTGGTCTGCGAGTGGCGCCGGTGCCTCCGTCTGCGGGTGCCTCGGTTTCTACGCTGCTCCGGCGGTGCGGACCCATGGCCCGTGTCGATCCCAGAATCCAGCCACGACGCAGCCGCCTCGGGAGTATCAAAGAAATGAGTCTTGTCCTGCGCCACCACCCGGAGGCGTGCCGGGAACAGTAGTGAGTACTTAAGAGCCAGACGCCTGAGTCGTAGTTTCACCGCCATGAACGATTGGCGTTGCCGTTGGACTTGCACTGTGTAGTCAGGGAAGAACATCACCTTTGCGTTGTCCACTGTTATGTCCGATAGTTTCCGGGTTTCGCGCAGAATGGCGTCCCGGTCACGGTAGTTCAGCACCCTCATAAGCATTGGCCTGGGATTGGAGCCCTCAGGGGGTGGACGGGACGCCACTCGGTGTGCCCTTTCCACCACAAAGTGCGGTGACAGTGTGCCCTCTGGTAACAGGTCTCAGAGCCAAGTCTCCATATGTTCCGCCGTCTCCCTCCGCTCCCATCGTTCCGGCAGACCTACTATGCGCACATTGTTCCTCCTGGCCCGTCCTTCCGCATCCTCCGCCCTGTCTTCAAGGAACTCCACCCGGTTGAGGAGGTCGCGTATGTGTTTATCCGCCTGTGTCAGCTTGGGCGAGGCCTCCGCCATAGTTTGTTCTAGGGCCGTGGTGCGATCGGAGAGTTTCTTGTGGTCCGCCCGGAGATGCGTCAGGTCCACCGCCACCTTATCTATCTTGGTCTCCAGCGAGGTACGGGACAGCTGTACGGATTCTTCCAGGCGCTCCATGGCCGCTAGCATGGTGTCCAGTTTGGAGGCAGTCTGGTCAGCCTCATAGTTCTTCACCATTTTGCCCTTGTTCAGCGTTCCACCGGTGCCGGTCTTCGCTCTGGTCCCCCCTGACATGGGATTGGTCAACACTGCAAAGCAGCCGGGTTTGCAGGCCTCCGCTATCAACACCGCAGGGCCCCGTGCGCGGCGGCCACAAGGTCAGGCACTTCGCACCTTTCGCTCTGGGCGGCGCGCCGCTGGAGAGAGGACCGCTACGTCGCCAGGGTCCCCGGGATTTCGCTCGGTGTCACCACATAGGGGGGGTGGGAAGGCTGTGTCGCAGTCGGCGTGGGAGCTCCTGTGTGTCGCTGGATGCCACCCCGAACGCCCCCACTGTGAGCCTTCTCTCGATAGTGCCACGTGCAGGCCAGCTAGGTCGGGCCGCTTGGCTTCTCCGGCCGCCCCCGTCCCTCTGGGTCTGGGAGGCGTAGTCTGTCCGGGTAACACTAGACACCACCCGGGGTGGTGCAGGGCGTTGTGTTACTCGGCGTGGGGTGAATCATAGTCGTGTGTGGGACCACTCGGTTCCGCTCCCACGTGGTTAGAGTCCAGTATTCCCGGTGCTGGACCGTCCACCAGCGGGGCCGTCCAGGTGTGGCTGCTGTCGTCACTCGGTGCAGGCCGGGTCCCCGGGAGCGGGCCAGGCCCGACGTCGTCGAGTGTGCACTGCAGAATAGAGAGGGGGGGCACCGGGGCCCAGTGTGTGTGCTTGCACCGGTTCTGCTGGCAGTTACAGGGGCTTAGGGGCAACAGGGTCTGTGGAGGCCCCCAATCGGTAGTATGTGATCCCTTTCCGAGGACCACGTGTCTCAGCAGGGTGTCCCCGGCGCCGTCAGGCAGGCGGGCCGATGTCACAGTCCTTAAAGGCCGGGGGGGGGGGGGGGGGGGGGGGGGGGTGTCGCCTCCGCTCACAAGTGTAGGGGCTCCTGGGCAATAGGGTCGCTGGAGATGCCAGGCGCAGCGGCGCAATCCCGCTCCTCTCTCTCTGCAGATCGGGGGTGGGTGCACGCGGCGCGGCCTACCTCGTAGGGCCGGATCCCCGGCCTCCAGTGATAGGGTCTGCCGGCCGGAAGTGGGGCCCAGGTCGGGTGGTTGTCAAGGCTGCTGCCGGTCGGAGGGTCCGTGACTCCGATCCTTTTCAAAGTCGCACCGGCGATCTGTCAGGCTCCAGGGTGCACTCGGTCCAAATCTGGGACTGCCACAGGTGAAATTAACGGATAATTGGCCCGTGGTAGGGGAGCTTCACTCGGAGCTCAGCCCGGGCACGTCTGGTCACATCGCGTGCTAAGCCACGCCCCCCGTGGTTTTCCTCCGATGGGAGGGTGTGGTCTCTTTGGGCATCTGACATCTCCCTTATAATGTCCAACACCACCACACTCAAAACAGTGGAGAACCCTTGGCTGCTGGCTTTGGCCAGGATTAGGGTTTCTGGGCGGGTTTGCCTTAGGGGTGAAACCTGTTCCCTTTCCTTGGAAATTGTTTTGGGGACCTTTAGAGAACTCCCTCTTTTTATCTCCCCCCTCCTTCTTCTGGGGGGCGCCCTGTCCGACCTTTTGGGAATCCCCTTCAGTCCCCTTTGAGGACACCCGGGTACTTGCCCAGATGTCCGCCTCCTCTGCAAGCTTCCGGGGATTGGTCAGCTTGCTGTCCACCAGGTGTTGGCGCAGCTCGGGAAAACATTTCTCGAGGAGATGCTCTTTCAAAAATAGATCATACAACCCCTCATAATCTTTCATCTCACTGCCCTTGACCCAGCCCTCTAAGGCCTTTCTTGCGTAATCAAGAAAGTCCACCCAGTTCTGGGTGCTTAACTTGTGGCTCCCCCTGAACTTCTGGCGATATTTCTCAGGAGTAAGCCCAAACTTCCTTACCAATGCTAGCTTCATGGTGGGGTAGTTGGTTTGCTCCTCTGGTTCCAGGGCCAGCAAGGTGTCCCAACCAGCAGGAGGCATGTACTTATACAAACCACCCCCCCAGTGCTTCTCCTGCACCCCATGGGCTCTTAGGGAGACCTCATAGGCAGCCAACCACTTGGCTATGTCATCCCCCTGACTAAAGCTAGCTATAAGGTCCTTTGGCAAATAGGGTCTGGACTCCCTGGCTGTTTCTTTGGATTCGCTGCCACCATTCATTACAGGAGAGGACCCCCGTCGCAGGTTCTGGAGTTCTAATTCTTTCAACCTGAACTCATGGGCCATCCTCCGCTCCTCCTTCTCCTGCTCCAGCTTAGCCAACTCCCATTTTAACTGTCTTCATTTCCCTCCTGTCAGTGAGCTCGGCTTCAGTCAGGCTTCCCCCGGAGACACTACTGCCCCTCCGGGAGTAGGACACTGGTCCTGGGAGTAGGGTTTCCCCCTCTGAGTGGAATAAGCCTTCTATCTCCACAACCGTGTCCCGGTCTGTCCCTTCATCCTCCTCCTTCCCTTCTTTGTGTGCCTCCACCCAAGCCCTTAGACTGGTTTGGAGTTCCCCCTTCCTGGCACCATGCTTAAAAAATACCCCCATTTGTTGGCAGAAATCTTTCAGCTGAGCCACAGAATAGGTGTCTAGTTTTTCTAGTGCAAACTCCATTTTGAAATAGGCAACATCAAGTTATACACACAAGGAAATTAGAGTTGCAAGGGCAACCTAAAGCCACCTCCACCCCACCACCAGGAACAAATTTGGAAAAACAAAAGTAAAATTAGGAGGGCCGCTAGGAGAAAACTCCTGGTGTAGGCTAGTGAATTGCGTTCAATTACTACTGAGTAGCTGCAACCACAGTCAGGATCCCACCGCTAGACACCAACTTGTTGGAACCTAAATATGTCAGGTCACCTAGGGTAGCCTGGCCTAGGGTAAGGCACATTCACTAGAGGCACATGTGTGAAGGTTGCAAACCACCCAGCAGTAAATCAACGCAATAACACCCAAAAATGACACTACACCAATGTTTGGAAAAATACGAGCCTGTTTATAAAAACAATCTTTGCTCTTTTGTCCTTTGAAATCTCAGTTTAACACATTACAATTTGTCATGAAAATAATAACACTCTAAAAGTTGCCAAATCTTGACATTAAACAGTTTTCCAATTTACTACACATTACATTCAGTCATAAGTTTTGTAACTTCCTCAAAATTGTCAGAATAGTCACTCTACTTGGCTCTATAAGGTTACATCACATTTCAGTAGCTCCAAAAGAAGCAGTTTCTATACTTCTCTGGAAACGGTTTACTCATTTACCCTCTTCCCACTATTCAACCAGAAGAATTGGTGAGCTTTACTCACTTTAATTGCCCTATATAGGCTCCTCACCAGTTCTGACAACAGTAAGGGGGAGAGTTTGGTATAAGATAGTTTGATTACCGAGGGGAAACCTCCTGTGTGGAAAATGGAATCTTAATAGTTCCTTAGAAGAGGCTTGATAACATTCCCCAGCATTAGCTCATCCCTTGTTTTGCCAATCGGAAGTCTTGTTCCCTTGTAGATGACTCACTGGCCTCCAACTTCCCCCCTCTCACAACCTCCTTACTTGGTCTCAGTGCGTGGGGCCCCTGAGGCCGGTATCTCTGTCCCACAGTGAGGGAGGGGTACCAATCTCCTCGGGCGCTCGTTGCAGTCCCACGCCCCTTCTCCCCTGCTCAGAACAGCTCCTCCTTGTTGGAGCGTTAGCAGAGGAAAGGGGTTTCACGAGCGGAGAAGCGCACGAGCTCGCTTCCCGCCCACTTCCTCAGAGATCTCTCCTCAGCCGGTCCACGACGTCTCTCCTGCAGCGGTCCTACCGCGCATGTGCAGGAGACTAGTGGAACAAGTCCGGGGTCTGCCCCGGCGGCCTGACACTGGCAGTGGCTCTTCCACGGGCCTGCTCGCATCCAGGCCCCTAATTCCAGGGGATTAATGTCACTGTCTGGGGCATGCGCGAAGGCGCCTAACTTTGGCAAACAGCCCCCGCCTCTCCTCAAATCAGTGACGCCGCCTCAACACCACAGTCGATGCCCCCGGGGTCCCACTCACGGCGGAATCGGCGCTGTTCACTAGGAATCCGGCAATGCTCACTGGGAATCAGGCACTGCTCCTCCCTCCTCTGGATCACGAGGGAAATAGGTGATTTGCCAGCTACACTTCCGGTAAGGGCCCTCAGGGTCACAAGGGCATTAGCCTTCTTTAACACCCACGGGGGTGGGAAATAGAGCTAGATCTCCTCACGCCTAAACTCACATTTCCTTTCCCTATCAGGGACCTATTAATTCTCAGTACTGGAAAGAGGCTGGTGATAGGGGGAAAGGGGCACTCTTCCAAAGTCTCTTCAACTGGGCAGAGGACTGCGCTCCACAGCGCCGCAGTCTCCTTCTCCTACTCACACCCCTTACTTCCAGACTAGGGGTTTGTCAGGCGCCCAGGGTCTCCAGTAATCCCATACAGCGGGGACAAGTCAAGTAACCCAAGGGAGGAAGGGTGGTGAATCAATAGGTCAACCCTTTGACTATCCTACCCCCGCCTTCTGCTACAGCCTGTCCTCCAGCTGACTCTCTCTGGTAAGACAAAATGGCTGACCAGCATTCCGCCTTTTATAGGCTGACCCTCAGAGGTCCAGAAGGGACCAGAAGGTTCTGGAATGCCCTACTCTATCCTATGGGACAGGTTCCAGGTATGACAGTTGGAACAGTTGGTAGCCACCATTTTGTGACTCCAACTAAATTCCTGTCAGGAAAGGCCTCTAGGCCTGAGGTGAAAAACTATGAGGGTGGAAAAGCACCTATCCCCTAGACCTACACCTTGAAAAAGCTAGTGGACACAAAAATAAATAAAGGCATGAGGGGCAAAAAGGGGACAAAATAAATAATAAATTGGAGGGACTACGCAAAAAGTCAGACAGGTCTAACACACCCTTTCAGAGATTCTAAGCTGCCTAAACGAGGGAGATTTTATGGCGTCCTTGGACATGGAAGACGCATACTTTCACATCCAAATCCACCCAAAACATCAAAAGTACCTCCGATTCACTGTGGCTGGCGCCCATTATCAGTTGAAAGTGCTTCCATTTGGCCTCAAATCGGCTCCAAGGATCTTTACGAAGTGCCTGGCTCCTGTAGCGGCGATGTTGCGTTCTTGGGGAGTCCAGGTCTTCCCTGCTTGGATGATTGGCTAATCAAAGGTCCTTCAAAGAACAGTGTACAGAACGACATGACAACGTGTCGCAATCTCTTTGCATCCCTGGGTCTCACTGTAAACACAAGCAAGTCCCAATTACTTCCAAAAAGAATTTTGCCTTTCTTAGGTGCTCGTCTAGACACAATGCAGTGCAAAGAATTCTTGTCTCAAGAAAGACAACTCCGCCTGCAGAAATTGGCAATTCAGAACGACATGACAACGTGTCGCAATCTCTTTGCATCCCTGGGTCTCACTGTAAACACAAGCAAGTCCCAATTACTTCCAAAAAGAATTTTGCCTTTCTTAGGTGCTCGTCTAGACACAATGCAGTGCAAAGAATTCTTGTCTCAAGAAAGACAACTCCGCCTGCAGAAATAGGCAATTCAAGTGTTAAATAGAAAGTCACTTTCTGTTCGCTTCCCTCCTGGGAATGTGTTCCTCAGCAATAAATCTCATCCCACTGGCGCGTCTGAAAATGCAGCCTTTACAGGAAGAACTAAATCTTCAATGGGAACAAGCGACAGGCTCCTTTGACGACATCATCAAAGTCACCCCTCGCATGGTGGACGCTCTTCAATAGTGGTCGCAACTACACAATCTGAAGCAAGGGCTCACGTTCTTACAGATTCCTCCGGACTTTGTTCTGACAACGGATGCTTCCATGGAGGGGTGGGGAGGTCAGCTCCAAGATTTACAAGTACAAGGGAAATGGTCTCAGAAATACAGACAATGTCACATCAACAGTCTAGAATTGAGGGCCATCTTTCTATCCTTGCAGGCGTTCCTTCCCAGAGTCGCAGGATCTTCAGTTCTGGTGCGCACAGACAATACCACCAGCATGTTTTATGTGAACAAGCAAGGAGGAACAAGATCAGCTATGCTATCAAAAGAAACTCAGGAGTTATGGGAGTGGCTTACACTTCACAACATAACTCTCAAAGCAGAACATGTCAAGGGCCTCCACAATACTCTGGCTGACAAACTCAGCAGATCCCTATCAGACTGCCACGAGTGGGAATTAACCACATCGCTGCTTGAGATTCCTCTGCTGTGCTGGACAGCAATAAAAACGGGTGTGGTCATGACGAGCTGAGCTAGTCATGAGCACAGGAGCACTGTACTGCATGACGAGCTGAGCTCGTCATGAGCATGGAAGGGGTTAAACAACCTTCAGTTGAACAGAGTATTCTAGATTTGGGGCAAACCAGCGTTGGAGTTCTTTGCAACACAGCAGAACAAAAGATGCCGGTTTTACGCCAGCAGGTACCCTTAACAGGGATCAAGAAGGAATGCCCTGTCCATGCGATGGTCAGGGATTTGTGCTTACGCTTTTCTCCCCATCCCGTTGATACCAAGGGTGTTGCGCAAGATGAAACTGGAGAGTTGCTGTCTAATCCTAATTGCTCCCAGATGGCCGCACCAGTACTGGTTCCAGGAACTTATGCTGTTATCCCAGGATCGTCTCCAACACTGCTGTCACAGAACGAAGGTCAGATACTTCACCCAGATCCTCAATCTACAAGATTACACGCATGGCTCCTGACTTCTTAGAGTTTCAAGACCTTCATATTCCGCCAGATTGCCGGGATATTTTAAAGAAATCGCGAGCCCAAAGCACACTGAAGACTTATCGTCTTAAATGGAAGAGATTTTGTTCTTGGTGTGTTTCCAATAGTGTACACCCGATCGAAGCTCCTGCAGAGGAAATTCTTCCTTATCTACTACATTTGGCTCGCTCTGGACTTTCTTTTACATCGATAAAGGTGCACCTAGCGGCTCTATCCAGGTTCAGGAAAGTTGCTAATATTCCTTCACTGTGTTCTTCCCCTTTGGTCAAACAATTCATGAGAGGTATTTTCCGGACTTATCCTCCGGTTAGGCCTCCACCACTGGAATGGGAACTAAATACGGTTCTCTCACAGCTAATGAAGCATCCATTTGAACCTATTCACAAAGCCGATATCAAGTATCTTACATGGACGGTTGCCCTACTTCTAGCCCTAACATCTGCCAGAAGAGTAAGTGAAATTCAAGCATTCACTATTAAGGAACCCTGCCTGCATTTCTCACAAGATTGCGTCACTCTTAGGACGAATCCGACATTTATACCCAAGGTACCGTCACAGTTCCATTTAAATGAGCCAGTGAAGCTGAGAGCTTTCTTTCCAAATCCTGTTACACTGGCGGAAAGAACACTACATTCTTTGGACATCAAACAATGTTTAAAGTTCTACTTACAAAGAACAAAGGCCTTCAGAAAATCTGATAAGTTATTTGTGGCTTATGGTCCAACTACACTGGGGACAGCCGTCACTAAAGCCACAATTTCCAGATGGATAGCCACAGCAATCCAGTTCTCTTCCAGGGGATCCTCATCAATAGTCATAAGCATTAGAATATTCCCGCCCATGCGCGGGACCCCGGAAACACTATATTATATGTGCCCCACATATATATACTTATATATATATATATATATATATATATATATATATATATAAACATATATATATAAAAACATGCAATAGCAGCCAAATAACATCAGAGCTGAAATATGCAATATGCTGTGAAGAATTTCCACCATACATGAATAATATGCATTAGAAACATGAGAAACAACACCAAAGATTGTTTAGAAACTGTTTTAATGCTCAGGTAGCAGTAACAATTCTTATAACTCACTGAAAGCATAGAAAGCTCCCAGGCTGCATTGCAAACACACAGTCTAAAAAGACTGAAAAGCTAACCTGTAGCTGCATAGCAATAAACTGACACCGTGCCTTTAAGGCACTCATGACCCCCAGTATCCCATCATGCCTCAGGGTTGACAGTTGGGTCAGTTGTTCTTTCCGGCTCCTTCAGGAAGGATCCTGGTTACACAGCTCCACTAATTTCTGTTTTCTGACAGAAAATTACTTCACTTTTAACAACTTTTTTTACTTACTTTGACATTTAACATCTAGTCAAGTAAGAAACTGTCTTTTTCAGTCAGTTTAGTGAACATTTTCAACTGAGAATGCCTTCACTTTTTGACAAGTGTCCTTCTTGTGGCAACAAGAAGGCAAAATCAGACAACCACGACGTCTGTATCCTGTGTCTGTCTGAAGAACATGATCCAGGCACCTGTCCTCATTGTGAGCACCTGTCAGGAAGAACTCTCAAAGACAGGGAGAGGATTTGTATTTATGGCCTGGCTCACAGGTCATCCAGAGGAAGGTCTCCGGTGAGGAAGGGCTCCAAGAAGACTAAAACATCTTCAAAAGAGAAGTCTTCACACCCTTCAACTTCAGCGTCAGGCTCGGCGCTGAGGAAAGAACCACGGGTGGGTCATCTCTCTTCAAAACTACCGTCGATGGCCGGCTCGCCGTCGAAGAGAAGACCAGGTAGGTCGACGAGGTCGAAGAATCCAGCCCCGTCGTCGAAATCCCCTCCGCCGCCGTCAACCGGGCGACGTCCGGCGTCGAGAAATGTGACTCCGCCACCGTCAACCAGGCGACGGTCAGCGTCGAGATCCAGGAGCCCTCCGCCGTCGTCAATCCGGCGTCGAGGGAGGTCGTTCCTCCGCCGTCGTCATCCAGGCGATGAACGGCGTCGAGAAGTGTGACCCCTCCGCCGTCGTCTAAGAAACGACGTTCGACATCGAGGAACAAGACCCCTCCGCCGTCGACAAGGAAACATCGGTCGGCGTCGAGGAGGCATTCTCCGTCGACGCTCGGCGTCGAGGGTGACCAATACCCCTCCGCCGTCGTCGCACAGACATTCGACGTTGAGAGAGGACTCCGTCGACGGCTGGTCCTCGCCGTTCGGCGTCGAGAGAGGCTCCGTCGACGGCTGCTTATCGCCGTTCGGTGTCGAGAGAGATTAGATCCTCGCATCGATCGCCGTCGAAGCATTCAACGCCGAGATTGATGGATCCGCCGACTCCCCAGAGGCATTCAGCGTCGAGGAAAAGACATCCGACGCCGGAACACTCGACGTCGAGGCATTCAGAAAGAGCTCGATCTTCGTCGAGAAACTCTGTAATCATGGTGACGGAGTCAGCTTCTCTCCATTCCACGTCGCAGTCCTCTGGCTCTTCGACAACATCCTCAAGATCCAGAAGTCCTGTCCACAGATCGCCAATACGGCAGCCAGATCCTTCGGCTGCGGAGGTCAGATTGTCACCTAGATGGTACAAGTCCTTGGATCATTGGCGAGAGTCAGGGGCTGCCAGACGTATGCAAGAGTATGTCAGTCCTCAGCACAGATCTCCTTTCCAGAGGCTGGTGGAGGACGTGGGCAGACGCAGTCCCCCCAGGCACCAAGCAAGCAGATCACCTGTGAGACGACCAACCAGATCCCGCTCTCCCAGAAGGGAAGATCCGGTTAGATCTCGTTCTCCCAGAAGAGAGGATCCAGTCAGATCTCGATCACCCAGAAGAAAAGATCCGGTCAGATCTCGCTCTCCTTGAAGGGAAGTACACCCAAGGAGATCACGGGAGAGGAGGCACGGTGCGCACCGTAGACGTCGAAGAACTCCGTCTACTTCATCTACCTCTTCTACCAGGTCGTCCAAGCGGGATTACTCTCCTACGATAACGGATAGTCCTGTTTCTAGATCCTCTCCAGTGGATGACATAGGCACTTACCTAGATGTCCTACAAAGGGGAGCTCAGAAACTAAACATTGAGATGTCTGTTCCCCAGGTGGCTACGACAGTAATTTTTGAAACTTTGCACAAAAAAGCTGTCTTTCGCCCGCTGCTGCCTTTGGTCCCGGGGATAATGGATCCGGTCAAGGACGTTTTCCTTACTCCAGCTACTATCAGAGCGGTGCCGGCCCGCATACAGAAGAAGTACAAACCTGCTTCATCTGATCCAGTTTTTGTACAATCTGACCTTCCAGCGGACTCTGTGATAGTGGCAGCTGCAAGGAAGACGCATGCAGTTGCTGCTTCCTCTTCAGCACCACCAGATAAGGACAGCAAGTCACAAGACTCGTGGGGTCGCAAGGTGTGCAATTCAGCTGCCTCCACACTGAAAGTCTCGAGTGCGGCCGTACTGTTGGGTAGATACGACAGAGCCTTATGGGACTCAATGGACAGATTTAAGTCAAAGCTTCCAAAAGAAGACCAGAAGGACTTGGAAGAAACTATGACAGAAGGATGTCTGGTGGCGAACCAGTTGATAAGCACTGCGGCGGACGGTGCAGTTCTCGCGGCACACTCCTACTCACATGGGGTTTGTGCCAGGAGGTCAGCTTGGTTGAGTCTCACACGTTTGAAGCCGGATGCTCAACACCGCATCCTAAATCTCCCTTTTTCGGGGTCCTCTCTCTTCGGGCAACATGCTGACGAAGAGATGACTCGTATGAAGACAGAGCTGGACACAGTAAAGGCGGTGGGTTTGGAAAAGAAGTAAGAGTTCAAACGCCGTTTCAAGACCAGCAAGGGAAGAGGGGCTCAACAGAGGGTTCAAACCCCTCAGTGGTCCCAAATTAAGAACCAGGGGAAATCCCAGTTTCAAGGAAAATCCAATAGAGGTAGAGGAGGTCACCAGCAGTCCTCTACCACAACGAGAGGAGGAAAGGCCTGAGCAGTGGCTTCCTCTGGCGCCGTTGCCCACTCCAGTGGGAGGAAGTGCTTCACAACACCTGGCAGAGTGGGTCAGCATCACAAAAGATCGATGGGTGCTGAATATACTACGCAATGGATACATGCTACGTTTCCGTGCGCTTCCAAGGAACATTCCTCCAAAGAGATCTTGCCCTCACCAGCTAAGCTTGCTCAGGAGAAAGGTGAAAATCCTGCTACAAAAAAGAGCTATAGAGGAAGTTCCCCGTCTCAAAGGGGAAAAGGATTTTACTCCAGATACTTTCTTGTCCCAAAAAGAGATCAGGAGGACAAATTCAGGCCCATACTCTATCTTCGTCTCCTTAACAAAGTCATGGTAAAAGAAAAGTTCTGCATGTTAGCTCTTCACCAAATATGCCCACATCTTCAAACCGGAGATTAGATGTGTTCGGTGGATCTGCAAGATGCGTACTTTCACATCCCAATTGCACTGCGGCATCGCAAGTACTTGAGGTTTGTCGTAGGAAACAAACACTACCAGTACAAGGTGCTACCCTTCGGACTCAAATCCGCACCACGAGTCTTTACCAAATGCATGGCAGTAGTGGCGGCTTTTCTTCACAAGAAGGGACTCTTCATCTATCCGTACCTGGACAACTGGCTCCTAAAGGGTCCATCTCCGGTACGGGTAGCACACGATCTGCAACTTTGCCTGCACCAGTTGCACAGGCTCGGTCTCCATGTAAACCTGGAGAAGTCAGTCCAGCGGCCGACACTACATCCACTACCTAGGCTCCATTCTGGACACAAAATTGGGAAAAGCGTTTCTTTCGGAGGAGAGACTTTTTTCCATGAGACAGAAATGTGGGATTCTGCTAGAGTCTCGGTGTCCAACAGCCCGACAAGTAGCATCCCTGCTGGGTTCCATGGTGTCCTGCATTTTTCTCATCCCAAACGCCAGGCTGAGAATGTGGCCTCTACAACAGGCTCTCGAAGACCAGTGGGACCAAGCGACAGGGCGTTGGGAAGATCGGATCACTCTTTCTCAAGCAACGAAGGATGCCATCAGATGGTGGACTCGGCCGAGGAATGTGCTGGTGGGAGTGCCCTTTCACCAACCTCTTCCTTCCCAGTCTATAGTGACGGATGCCTCTCTGCAAGGCTGGGGAGCGCACATGGGTCTGCGTCAGATTCAGTGTCAATGGTCTGCGCAGGAGCAGACATACCACATCAACTTGCTGGAGCTCAGAACGGTGTTTCTAGTTCTCAAAGCTTTCTTTCCAGCAATCGAGTCCAACTCAGTCCTAGTTCAGACGGGCAATACGACCACCATGTTCTATCTGAACAAACAAGGAGGCACGCGATCTCGCCCACTCTCCAGAGAGGCTCAAACCATCTGGAACTGGCTTCTCTCTCGAGACCTCACAGTAGTGGCGGTGCACCTTCCAGGCAAACTGAATGTCAAAGCAGACGCACTCAGCAGGCACTTCGAAAATCAGCCAGACTGGGTGCTAAACGACGAAGTAGTAGAAGAGATTTTTCTTTGCTGGGGTCGTCCAGACATAGACTTGTTTGCCGACGACGAAAACGCCAAATGCCACACCTTCCAGTCCAGGTTCCACCGGCAGGGGAATGCTCTCCTGATGGATTGGTCGGGAGCATTCGCTTACGCGTTTCCTCCCCTGGCTCTGATTCCGAAGGTAGTGTCCAAGCTCCTCAGGTCGGACATGGAGATGATCTTGATAGCTCCGGATTGGCCACGGCAGTGGTGGTACCCGGACCTTCTACATCTGTCTGTGCGCCCACACAGACTACTTCCTTGCAGGCCGGACCTGTTGAGCAAGATGAACGGGAGGATACTTCATCCCAACCTCCCATCACTGAACCTAACAGCATGGCACCTGAGGTCTTGCAATATGGACATCTGAACTTGCCTCCCGAATGCATGCACATTTTAAAGGAGGCTAAGAGGCCTTCCACGAGAGCGTCCTATGCGTTCAAGTGGAAAAGGTTTTATATAAAGGTTTTATATATGGTGTAGGGATCATCAACTGGAAGGGGCAGGAGGAGGTAATTCTGCCATACCTCCTTTCCTTGGCAACTTCTGGATTGAAATATGCTTCCATTACAGTGCATCTGTCAGCTATAGTAGCGTACAGGAAATCGCCTAATCAGATTTCTTTCTTTCAGGTTCCGGTGGTTAAGGACTTCCTCCAGGGGTTGAAGAAAGTCTATCCCCCTGTGCGAAATCCTTCTCCTCCTTGGGAATTGAACCTGGTTCTATCCAGGTTAATGTCACCTCCTTTCGAACCTATCCACAAGGCCTCTTTGCAACATCTATCTTGGAAAGCAGCCTTTTTAGTAGCAATCACATCAGCGCGCAGAGTAAGCGAGATACAAGCGTTCTGTGCGAAGGAACCATATACTGTTTTCCATCACAATAGGGTGGTCCTGAGGGCTCACCCATCCTTCTTGCCTAAGGTGGTTTCTGATTTTCATATAAATCAGTCCATCTCCCTCCCTTCTTTTTTTTATTTTTTCCAAATCCAGCGACCCCAGCAGAGCGGTCATTGCACTCCTTGGATTTAAAAAGAGTGCTCAAGTTCTATTTGGAAAAAACCAAGGGAATCAGGAAGTCAGATCAGCTGTTCGTGAACTATGGTTCAATGAGAACGGGCTTTCCAGCGGCCAAGAGGTCCATCTCTAGATGGATTGTCTCCTGCATTAAATTGGCCTACCAGCTTGCAGGCAAGGCTTTATTGGTGTCACCCAAAGCGCATTCAACCAGAGGGAAAGCGGCCACAGTGGCTTTCTTGCACGACATTCCAATGTCAGAAATATGCAAGGCTGCAACCTGGAAATCAGTTCATACCTTTACGAGGCATTACTGTCTAGATTCTGATTCCAGGGCCGATACTCAAGTAGGACAAGCCTCTTTGAGGAATCTATTTGGGTAGCCTGCGGCCTGTACGAGCTTAGTTATTACTAGGCTTAGTATGATTATTACTGTATTGTTACTCCTTTGCCCGCAGGGAGATGAGGTGAAGCACGCTATTCTATTCTAAAGCTTATGACTATTGATGAGGATCCCCTGGTAGAGAAGGATTAGTTACTTACCTGTAATCCTAGTTCTCTTCCAGGGGTATCCTCATCAAAGTCATAAGCAACCCTCCCGCCTCCCCGGGCAAAGGACATTCTTTAATAAGGAGATATTGTTAACCTATTTGTTATTGGGTTTTTTTCAGTCTCCGAAAAGAACTGACCTAACTGTCACCCCTGAGGCGTGATGGGATACTGGGGGTCATGAGTGCCTTAAAGGCACGGTGTCAGTTTATTGCTATGCAACTACAGGTTAGCTTTTCAGTCTTTTTAGACTGTGTGTTTGCAATGCAGCCTGGGAGCTTTCTATGCTTTCAGTGAGTTATAAGAATTTCTACTGCTATCTGAGCATTAAAACAGTTTCTAAACAATCTTTGGTGTTGTTTCTCATGTTTCTAATGCATATCATTCATGTATGGTAGAAATTCTTCACAGCATATTTCAGCTCTGATGTTATTTGGCTGCTATTGCATGTTTATATATATATATATATATATATATATATATATATATATATATATATATATATATATATATGTATATATATATATATATATATATATATATATATATATATGAGTATATATATGTGGGGCACATATAATATAGTGTTTCCGGGGTCCCGCGCATGGGCGGGAATATTCTAATGCTTATGACTTTGATGAGGATACCACTGGAAGAGAACTAGGATTACAGGTAAGTAACTAATCCTTCTGCCATATCAAATCACACAAACCACTGTTGAGAAATATCAAGGCTCATTCCACGAGAGCTGTAGCGGCGTCTACAGCGTTATTTGCAGGAGTGACACTGGAAAATATCTGCCGTGCTGCGACATGGAAGAATGTCCACACGTTTACGAGACATTACTGCCTGCAATCGACAAGTCAAGAAGATGCGGCAGTTGGTCAAGCCGTCTTACGACATCTATTTCTTTGAAGACATCTTCAGGTAACATGTGCTCCTTAATGTGTACTTAGAATAAGTTTACATAAATATTTATATAAAAGTGCTGAGATAAACTGTGTTTCATGTGTATAAAGACATGTCAATTTTACTACTAACAAGGTGTAATATTATACATCCATGATGATGTACTATGACTGTTATGTTATATTCATAGTCATCTTTTGTCTATGAAAAGTGTACAGGTTTCACACTTGTTGGTTAACGATTGTATAATTGGGACTGTATCAGTATAAGTCTTCCACCATCCGCAACGGACTCTTACCTGGCATACTGCTTGCTACTCTGTTTCAGGCATGTGAATCTATGAAAGATACCCCAATAGGACAAGAAAACAAGTTACTTACCTGTAACTTCAGTTATCCAGTATTGGTATCTTTCATAGATTCACATGCACCCACCCTCCTCCCCGGAGAGTCAGTTCTCTAATTCGTGATACTAATTTCCCACTTGTGCTAACGAAAATCTGAGGAGAACTGGCTCTGCAGAGAGTGTTCTAGAGGGTGCTGTGAGCGGATTGGTTGAAACAAAGACTTTGGTCTTTTTAGCCTAATGAGGTAGATAGGCTACTACAATCTAGGCCTCAGGCCTTTCTCTTAGGGCCTACTACTGTAATATGCCTTTGGCACTGCTTTTTTATATACCGTGGGACTCCCGCCTCGGCGACGGGGAAGATACCAATACTGGATAACTGAAGTTACAGGTAAGTAACTTATTTTCTTTTTCTGGATCGTCAATTATGTCCAGTTTAGTGTATATCTGCTCAGTTTTTTGGTGTTTTGATGAGGTGGGGTTGGCACACATTCTCTCTTGTTTAGATGGCTGATTTTTGTTGTTGTTATGGCATATAAAGTTATTTACACATCCAAAAAGCACAGCACCTCCCCTTCCCTCAAACAAGAAGTGCCACACATGGAACATGTTTGTAATATGCAAAATTTATTAAGCAACAGTGGGACAACTCTCACAATTCCATATCAAGGAAAATAGGGCAATCCGTTTTTAATCATGTACTGTAGTCGTCACAGATTGTGGCACAAGCCACTTGCAAAATTTATATAGTTACGCTGGTTGACCCTAGCACAGAAGAGGGAGATAAAATCATCCTCACAATGCAAACCCAGGCCCATCTTGTTTAATAGAAAAGCCAAACTCTTCAAAGGGCAGCTGTAAGTATGTGATCGCATACAGCAGTGCAAAGCACTTGAGAAGAGCTTACTTCATGGGTTCAATCAGGGTAAAACTGCCCTAGTCGCCCACATGATGGCACATCAAGTAGAAAATCAAAATCTGTCATAATAAACGTTGAAGAATGTCAAAAGGAACAGTACCAAAAAATGTATTTCATTTATAAACAAATGCAAACACTCCCCAACCCCCTTTCAATAAATACCACAGTGCCTTTTTCAGTCAAAATTCATTGCCATGCTACTCCACAAAACTATTTTTTATTCTACATTAAATAACAAGCTCGAGCAAACAAAAAACAGTAACAAGAAGAGTACATACATAGAATGGAGAAGTAAAAGAGAGAAATATCTTATGTTAAAACAACAATTAAATTCTGACATGATTCAAGACAGGAATCGTGCTCGTATAGCTCCCTCCACTGGCTTCCTCTTCTATTGCATCAAAAGGTTATCATTATTTTTTTAAGTGGGTCATGACTTTTTAGAGCCTTTTGCATTTCATTTTAAAGCTTGTTAAAACTGATCGTAAAATAAATTACAAGTCTCAAGTCACTACAGAACTCAAGGCATCATTCAGGGAGTTGGCTCTAAAATTCAGTGCAATATGTTGCTTTGAAAAAAAATGTTTTCATGTCATGCTGTCGGATGTCTAGCAAACGACTAAAACAGTACAAAACTCACAATCCTCGTGTGGCTTCACCTTATGCGTTACACTTCACCTTTCAGTGCAGATTACCATCCATTTTGGAAAATATTTAAATTTTAGTACAGAACTTTGACTTTCTCTTTCTTTCATTCACATTCAAATCACATCTAATACTGCACAGGTTTTCAAAATGTTAATACAATTATACATGAACCAGGACAAACTTTCCAATGACCACCTCGTCATCCAACATTCATAAAACCACAACTGAGCAAAGACTATCTCTTTAATTATCACCTCGCTACCCACCTGCTCAGTGTACAGCAAAACCTTAAGCAAGTTTTCACCATTCATCTCCAAGAGTACTTCAACCAGCAGCTACTCAAGACTACCATCTTGGTTTTGCTACTGCAGAACTGAAACAGTAGCTTTAAAAGTAGATGATAAAACAATAAGATAAAATGACAATGGAGACCCATGCCGTCAAAGGATTCAATACGTATTAATAACTTTGGACACAATTTTTCACTCTTCTCCGAAATTAACCGTATTCTCCACCTCTCAGACAGATCTCAGTTTAAGGAAATACATTCTTCCAGGTTTTTTCCACGTCCTTGTCACTTGCGATACCCCTAACTTCCAGCCTGTACATGGGTCCCATGCTTGGCAATTTAGACATCTTCCACTAATTTGATGTTGACACAGACATAGCCCTCAAAGTGCCATCAGCTAACAATATCCAGCACTTAGATCTTACATAAACGCTACCCAGACCTTGAAGACCGATGTTCACCTTAAGTTCATTTTGACAAAAACGGAGATTGTGCTCATCGATGACAGTAAGCTACAGCCTAAACGTAAGAAAGACAGTCCAACGTGAACTGCAATGGCTTCTATCTCAGCTTCACCTCCTGCACCAACTCCTTTGGCTTCCACATCGACCGCAACCTCTTTTAGGGACAAGTGAAAATTAAATGTGAAACATCTTGGTGCAAATAGAACCATGGAATCAAACCACTCTTGCTTCCAAATAATTCTCGCTTCTTTGCTCAAACCTCATCCTGTCCCACATAAATGAGGGCAATAAAGTGTTCAATTGTAATAAATGCAAGACTGGTTTGGGGCAAGAAAAATATGTAATGGCAGCTTGAAGACTATGGAAAGAGCAAAAACTGATCAGAGGTCCAACACATACAAGAGGCTTTGCTGTAAAGACAGCACAACAGTGGAGCTTTTTCGGGTAGAAAAAGTACATGAAAAAGTATCATGTGCGCTACTTTCATCCATATTAGGGAAAAATCATTGCATCTGTCTCCTAGCGCTGATCAACACCTTTGTAATACAATGCCTGTGGTAAAAAAAAAAAAAAAGCTGCGGATTTCCTCAGGTAACATTGGAACCAGGTGTTCGCCAATGCAATGCAATTTTGATACGAAATGGAAACAAATTTAACAACTAACTCTAAAGTTATTGGCCCACCACCACAAAGGTGAGGAACAAACAAGCCTTATAAACTATAACGATAAATGGGCATCTAGGAATTACATTTTTGAAATCCAGTGCAGGCTTATATCGAGATCCCTAATAGGGATGTGAGAATAGAATGTTTTTAGAATTATGGACCCGGAACCAGAAGAGGAAGCATCCAATATGAGCCACCCCTAAAAAAACAAAGCAGATGAATGCTACTGACTAGTCTATATGAAGAAAAAAAGATTGTTGATTGCGTTAATGATGTCATATAAATTGCAATGTGTTCAAAGCACAGGTATGTCTTGTTTCGGAGTCTCACGATGGATACCTATAGCATGCAAAATTAATAATGGCCTTGTGTCCTGAGATATCAAACAAAGACACCCCCGCATTCGGTGTTCCTGTCTTCAGACCTGCCTGCTAGAATAGGCAGCAAGACTGAGAACAACAGCTGATTCAACATACACAACCAGTACGAATGCTGATTATGCAGTGTGACAGTTACTTCCAGAGAAAAGCTACACAGATTAGTAAGGCACAGCATGACTCCTATGAATAAAAAAACAAATACAATGTTATGGACAAACCAATCTAAAACTTAAAAATTGGCTATTATTCTTTGCGGTCACCTTTGGTGGTAGGGGCAGATTGAATGTAAACTGTGATCACAGTGATGGCGGAGTTGTTTATAGTGCAGCGTATCAAACTGCATAATATAACCCTGCCAATCAGGAACTGTTATACACCTGCTTACCAAAGTGCTTTTTTATGCCTTGTCACTAAAGAATAATTTAAACGCAGCCTCAACTGCAACGTTAATCTGGTTAAACACTTTCACCATGGCATCTGGCAGAGAGGTTAGTACTTCAGAGAAAAGTTGATTAGAAATTCATAAGTAGGAAGGAAGAATGACAACCTTTCAGGCAGCTCACAAAGATCTATATTTTCAGTTCCTGGATCTGAGCCACTCTGGTTAAGAACTAATCTTAGTTCTCACTGCACGCTGTCTTTTCAGACTCCCTTGCATGATGACTTAGAATAGTGTTGGGCCTTGTATTTTAACCACATCGCTGCTGTGCTGGAAATTATTACTGTATTCATGACGAGCTCAGTTCGTCATCAGCACAGCTCAACTGTGCCTCATGACGAGCTGAGCTCGTCATGAGCATGGAAGGGGTTAAAACAAGATACATACTTCTGCAGCAACCACTGAGCTCTCTGCTGCAGCGATCACAACACAGAGGTTGCAAGAAGGGATGGTGGACACCCCTTTCATATGAATCCCCCCCCCCATGAAAATTATCAATGCATCTTTGAATTTCGAATGAACTTCCTCATCTATTTTGAGTAACATCGTGTCCACAAGTCTGAAGATGATCTGTTATGGTCTCTGGGAGCCAATCCATTCTGTACTAGCTAAAAAGAAACACTGAAACAGCATTGACAGTGAGATAGATAGTCATTCTTTAGTATCAAAGGAAAGGGATGTATGACGGTACAACGCGTACCGTCACAACGCATCCCTTTAGCACGCATCCCTTACAACGCAAGTCATTACCACGACTTGCGTTGGGGGTGCGGATTTCGAATAGTATGATTTACTATTCTAACACCAGTCCCCGTGGACCCTAGGGAAGGTGTTGGGATAGTAAATTATCTATTTTTAAACCTTTAGCGCCCTCCAGTGCAAGTCGTGGTATCGACTTGCGGTGTAAGGGATACGTGCTAAAGGTAGTGCGTTGTGAAAACTTTGTGGTAAACGATGTTTACCAAGGAAAGAGACCCCACTACACCATCAAACATGAATGTGCACACCAGTATCACGGGCTGTCAAATGTCTCAAATTTCTCCTGCTGTCTTCAACAAAAGGACGTCTCTGTCAAAAGCACCAGAATAATGAATCATCATTTTGCATTGTTTTTTATGGAATGGACAGCAGTGGCGGGAAGGCTCTCTATAGCGTAGTGTGACCCTGTAACTAAAGGAAACTAAAACAATAACTTGAACCAGCTGTGCACAAACATTGCAAAATCACATCGTCACTTCTTATCCGCTTCCATGTTCCATTTTTCATTGCCATTTTGAAAACACAGTTTTAGCCAACATAAGACAACAATGAAATCAATATTTACTTTTTCAACGCAATTCGTTTTGAAATCAAGCAGAGCTGCCATTTTGTTTAATCATCTCTGCAGTGTCTACAAATAAAACGCTAGCTTGCAGACACCAGCCTGTTGCCTGCAGCATCCAGCCGTTCCCACGGAGGACAACTCTACCGTCTTCAAGTAATAACATTTGTTATTGTCGCTGTGGTTGCCGTTGATTTTTATGATATAGGTAAACCAGATCAGAAACAACACAGCCTTTCGCTGCTTTAGCAAAGTGAAAAGAAAACGACTGACAGTACAACGTGGTCTACTTGTAAATGGCAGGTTTCGTTTTTGTTTAAATTTGTTTCCAAAGACATTGCAGCAAATACAGCAGAACCACCAGTACAAGCTAAAAGACACACTCCCTCCGTAACACTGAAAGGCGCACTCTGTGCATTCGCTTTTGCTCAACACCAGCACTACTGGATAGATAGATATATATATAAAAAAACACAGAGTTCACTTTTGTTGCCTTCTAGGCACCAAAAATTTCCAGTTTTAAGACCAGCCCTTCCGCCCCTCCCTTCTCCGTCATCTGCACGCCCATTGCATTAGGTATGGGCGGACGTCGTAGTCCTGGCCGCGGCCTCGCGGGATGGGGACGTGTAAACAGGACGGCGCGCGACGGTCAGCGCGCGCTTCACTTCAGACGCTGAGTTACATTGGCCAGAGCAACAGCAAAGGCCTGCACAGCAGAGAAGGGGTACTGGAAGTCCAGAATGTAAGCGTTGCCGTCGATTCGACCAAACTGCATCACCTGCGTGGAAGAGGTAGGCAAGAGTTAATATAAACGTAACTACCTTCAACGAAGTTCCACAAAGAAAACAAAGACTAACACATAACAAGTGATCGCTGGTACTTTGTTGCCCACAAATCCAACAATGATGTAGATGTCTGGTATTGTATTATTCTGAACACGTGTATACTTTGCCTATTCAACTTTTTGCTCTAGTATAATTATTTAACCTATATATGTTTTTTTCTTCTCATTTGCACAAACCTTTATAAATTTGCGATAGGTATATTGGTGGTACTAGTCTTTGCTATCAATATTACACGTTGAGTTTATATTTTGAGGTCTTATTTATAATCACACATTAATTTTTTCCATTTCACTCTCAGAGACCATGAATTTTAAAAACAATGGCAGGTATATTAGCTCCACGCCTTTTTAGGTCTCGCCTAGCAACAGCGCTTGCGCTGATCGCCTTGGCGAGACCTATTGTTGTCAATTTCTCTGCCGAAGGGGGACATGAGATGTGCACTCGTACGGACAGGAGATATGCACTCCGTACGCGCGCACATCTCCTGTCCCCGCGTAGGGCTGGCGTTTAAACACAGCGCGCGCAGGGCGGGCTTTCACTTTCCCTCCCTCCCACATCCTCCTAGCATTCTCACACTCTGATTGACTCTTTTTTTCCTTTCACAGGTTCACAGTGCTTGTTCTTTTCTTTTGCAGTTTTATATAACGTAAACTCTTAGATATTGGAGTGCGTTCATGCCCTTAATTACGTCGGCCACGCCCCTTTGAGAGGCCCTCTAGTTTATTCATCCCACTTAAAGCCCTGAGTTTGACCATGTAGTTTGTATATTCTTGTGTGTCTATTAGCTGTTTGCACAGATGCAGTGTTGGGTGTGGAGGAAAAGCGTGACCATGTCCAGCTCTGTCCATCCTTGACTTCTGACAGCGTCTACAAGCCAGGCTAGAACTCTTGACACATGCCTTTCACCCTAACTGCCCTTTCCAGTCTGCCCCTCTCAACAGATCAAATGAAGCTGTTTTGTGTACTTCCACGTGCAAGAGAGGTAAAACTCGGAAAGTACTAAAAAGAGCCGAATCACGAGGGTGAAAATGCGCTCCTTGCAAGGGCTTCGTGCCCACCCAATGAGGTGCTGTTTACATGAAAAGATGTGTACGCACAAAGAAGAACGTTTTTTCTAGTTTTATATAGCGCAAACTTGGAAGAAAGAGATTAGAGTGCTTCACATAAGCACCAGGTTACATTACACAAGATCAGATGTGTAGTTTTACATTTTTATAGGCACGTGGAGATTAACTGAATTGCCTAGAATCACGGCTGTTGTGCTGACGCTGGGACTTCTAAACCCAGCATTTCTGGCCGTAATGCCACATACTCTCTCCCGAATGTTTATACGGTGTGAATAGACTTTCTTCACTGTGTGAATTGACTAGGTTTGTTCTTGCACTGCTGCCAAAATTAGCTGAAAAGTGTCTGCGAACTGTAAAACCTGTTAATTACACCGCTAAATCAACGCGAGACGTAACAGTAAGCGCTATAAAAAACAGTGATGCTTTATCTGTAGTGTGATTAGCCAAACAAAACAGGGCTTCACCCCAAGCTGCCTCAAGCATTTGCAATTCAATAGATCCCACATTTATGCGAGTTTGAGCTATTGACATTGCAAATAACAATGCCTTTTTTTTGTTTTCGTTATTAAAACTTAATAATGAAAACAAAACTAAAAGCCATTGTCATTTACAATGCCAATAGCTCAACCTCGCGTAAATGCGAGACCTATTGCATTGCAAATGCTTGTTCATTATGCTGTCAGACCTCAGCCACATTGCTTCTCCTTTCTGATTAATGTATAAAACATAATTTTGCAATACAGATTAAGCTCTTGGCTGGCAGTGCCTTTATGAGGACTTTCACACCTGTCCATAACTAAACTCCTTTCTGCCAATGTTAAAAAAAAAAAAAACGGAGGCATATATATTCATTATGAATTTATGATCCACAAACCTTTGAAGCAGGATGATATAGTGCAAATAATTATTTCTATCCAAGTTAAATACAACACTTTCCTTTTCAAAAAGCAGACTAAGTAACCAGAAAACTGCACTGGAAACTGAGAAGAAGCAGAAAGCAAAATGAAATACCAGTACTGAATTCTCTCCAAGGCAGGAACGGTGCAGGGGTGGATAAAATTTGCATAACTGTGATAAAAATCAGAAAGCCGGATCGCTTTCAATATTCTGAAAGACATTCTTTCCATGCTTTACAGAACTGTGGGGACAGCAAATGGACAGAAAAGAGTGGACAGACTGAGTACAGCAGAAAGGACAAAGTACATCAAACAGAAAAGGGAGTCAATGGGTGAAGTTTAATTAAGTATAAAGAAGGAAGAGAAAGGTTTGGATATAGAGGCCCATTTTAAGAAAAAGTAGCAAACTTAGACTTGGGCAGTAGAGCTTCTGGACAGTGCAGCAGTAGTAACAATAGTTAGTAAGACTCTCAAGGAGCATCTGGTGATGACTCCAACTGAAGAAAGTATACATTTTGAGACACCGGATGGACATGTTACCCTTCCAGACAGGGTTTGTGATGTAGAGATATGAACCGAGGGTGATATATGCCTCAAAATCAAAGCTATATTTTTGTCTCTTTTGCTGGATGCATATGACCTCGTTCTTACAGAGGAATTATTGGCCAGTGGTTTTTACAAGAGTTGCTGTTTAAGGTCAGGAGGTAATAATGCAACCATTTTCATCGTAGGAATCTACCGAATTCAGGGAAAAATATGTGTTTAAATGGGCCCTACAGAAGACTCCTGCGTTGCATATAAACCAAGCAAAGTACGACAAAGAGTCTGTTCCATGAATGATTCCTTTATGGTGTGAGTCCCAAGTTCGGACTCAATATCCAGTAAAATCAGAAGCTAAGCATAATATAGAAGCTATTTTAGATTAAATACATTATCAGGGCATAATTGTGCCCTGTCATTCTCCCTTGAACACGCCTCTTTTTCCGGTGTTAAAACCTGATAATTCAAGGACTAGATTTAGATTATAGAAATTTAAATGCACATAAGAAAGGTCAAGTTTCGCGCACTACTCTAACTGCCTAAGCTTTGTCTTGTCTGCTCAAACAGAGGGAATTTGGGAGGAATTATTGTTAACTTACTGTTGCCTCACAGATACTTTTAAAAATATAAAATTCGTAGAAATTGCTTTTTAACTTCGGGACACTTTACATCTTTTAAATTTACTGTGTACGCTACTCCTCGATCCTTTGGCTGCTTCTTTTGGGGTGGCACTGCGTGACAGCAGCCATCTTGGACACGACTCGCGCGTAGTGCAGTCAGCGTTCCAGCTGATGCACGTTGTTCACCGGCTTCAGCCACACCCTATTTAAATGGTGCTCGCTCGGACGCACCAATGGCGCGCGGAAGGCGCGCCTAAGGCAAGCCCGTCTGCGCCCGTCAGCGCTAAGTCAGCGCGAGCCACTCTGCTCGATTTACATCAGGAAGCAGTAGGGTCATTTGCATATCGAGTGAGACATTACAATCTTTCAGACCTTCTCCGTGCTTTTCACATGATGGAAATTTGGCTGAGTGTACTAGGGATTATGCCTGTGTAGATTGTGGGTTCAGATTCTCACCGGAGTTGTCTCCGAATGTTATGACGGATGATACATCCAGGTTTGGGTGTATTAGGGCTTGCCTTATTAATGCTAGATCTTTGAAGAAGCACTATGAAGATGTCGCTGATTTGGTTAGTGACAACAGCTAGACTTATTGTGTATCACTGAGACCTGGCTGGATGTCTTCTCAAATCCCATTGTGGCCTTGGCTACACCTGTCGGCTTTAAAGTACACATTTTTTTTTTTTTTTTTTTAATATATATTTTTATTGCAGAGTTATAAACAGCAGGAAAAAGTAAACAGCCAGTGCACTTGTGGGCTCCCCCCGTCCAATGACAGTTCACAGTTGTACACAGCCATTCAGCCCGCATCCCGGAGGCCGGGCGGCATATCAGATCGCTCGAGAGGAACACAACACAGTGTACGTCCCATTGGGACCCTGGCGGAAGGTCGTTTTACGTATCTGCTTTTACCCCCCCACCCGCAACAACATTCCCGTCAGCCATCTCCGTGGAATCAACGTTATTGCCCCCGTCGGGGCCTACTCTAGGCTACTCGGGCCTTCGTGCCAGGCCGTCCCACCCAATCAGTCTGCCCGCCACTCAATACCCCCTGTCCCAGTAGTTCCAAGGCCTCCACCAGCAACCCTCCAATGGCTTCCGGCCCTCCCCAAGCCCCTCTACAACTAACCCCCCCAACGCCCCCCCCCCCCCGGCAACTGCTAAGGTGTGTGCTTCGCTCTACTGAACTGGATGGTTCCACTACAGAGCGTAGTGAGATACTTCTGTGTTCGCCCCGCGGTGTCCAGCGGCTTAGTTCTCGCCGTCCTCATCCTCAACCAAAGCATCACGCAGAGCCTGTACCACTAACTCCCATGCACGCGCCGCATCCAGAGCTTTCTCATTCCCCAACTTCACTGCTTGCTTCATCCGGAGCACGCTCTCGCAGTCAGACCATCGCAGCAACTCATTCTTCCATCTACGCAGTGAGGGACCCCCCCTGGTCTTCCAGTGCCACGATATTTCCCTTTGAGCCAATATCAGGCCCAGATCTATGAATTTACTTGTCACCTTGGTGTGCTTAGTATGCGGGAACCAGAGCAATAGACACGCCGCCATGTCGAATTCTACCTCCCTGTCAGTCACTTCGTTCAGGAGTTCCCCTACCTCCGCCCAATAAGTTCCCAGTTGTGGACACCCCCAAAACAAGTGGTCCATGTCCGCCCCAAGGGACGAGCACCGGGGGCAACAGGCATCCGGCACCCGAAAGTGCCGCTGTAGTTTCTCTGGAGTTAAATAAGCCCTATGGAGCACATAAAAATGGACCTGCTGAAAGCGCGCGTTCCTGGTGCCCTTCCACGTGCGTCGCAGGATATGGCCCCATGCCGTATCCGGTATGGGCCGGCCAACGCTCCCCTCCCATTTAGCTTTGAGCCCATGGAGTGGTTCCAGCCCTTCGTTCAGCATCCTATTATGGAGGCACGTCACAGCTTTGAATGTACCTGCTGCCATCACCACATATTGGCATGCCATAGTCGTCGCGGGCTCCAGGAGCCCCTCTTTCCAGTGCTTTTGCATGGCAGCCACTACAGCCGCGTGTAGTAGGAAGCCCCCCTCAGGCAGTCCGAACTGGTCCCGGAGCACGTCGAACGGCGCCAACGCCCCATCTATATACAAGTCACCCACCACCTGCAACCCCGCGTCTTCCCAGTCCATCAACGGGGACCAATCCCCTCCGTGCGGCAAGGCCGTCAACATCCCGATCGGGATCTCCGGGGCATAAGGCCGCGATGCCCTCGCTCTCCGAAGGCTCCTCTGCCAGCACAGCCGGAGCGTCCGCTCCTCCATGGTGAGGGCCCGTAACTCGATCCGTTGCTGCATAATGATGTACGACAGCATGTGGCGCTGTATCCCCCGACCCCGGTCTTCCTCCGGCCCCCGGAACACCCTGGCTACGTTCTGCGTAAGGACCTGCAACTGCGCCGCTAGATAGTACAGCTCAAGGTCGGGCACGGCCATGCCCCCCTCCATCTTGGGGCGAAGTAGCGTGCTCAAGGCTATTCTGCGACGGCCATGCCCCCACAGAAAGCCAATAATCAGTGACCGCAGTTCCCTAAACACCCCCTGGGGAATCCAGACAGGTAGCGTTCGGAAATAATAAAGGAAGCGGGGGAGCGCCACCATTTTCAACAATGCTATCCTGCCCAGGACTGTCAGCGGGAGGGTCGACCAGAAAGACAAGCTACCCCGCAGTGACCGTACACAACGGCCAATGTTACCCTCCAAAAGGTCAGCAGCCGAGTGGTAAATGCGGACACCCAAGTAGGTGATGCAAGAGGGTTCCCATGTCACACCCAAGTCGCTGCTAGGGGCTGGCGATCCCGCTCTCAGCGGAAACACGCAGGTCTTTGCCCAATTGACCTTAAGGCCCGACAGTCGGCCGAACTCGGACAGCAGATCCATCGCTCCAACCAGTGCCTCCGAAGCGTCAGCTAGGTACAGGAGCAGGTCATCTGCATAGAGCGATATATAATGCCATTGCCCATCACTCACTATTCCCGCGTATCGGTCGCCTGACCTCGCATGGACCGCCAAGGGTTCCATCGCCAGGGCAAACAACAGAGGGGAGAGAGAGCATCCCTGTCGTGTTCCCCTGCCCACCGGATACGCGGCAGATACCAAGCCGCCCAATCGAACTCTCGCCGTCGCCGAGGTATACAAGACCCTCGTCCACCTTCGAAACCCATCGCCCATGCCGAACCGCTCCAGCACTCCATCCAAGAAAGGCCATTCCAAACTGTCGAAGGCCTTCTCGACATCCACGGACAGAACCGCCGGCGTTCCCTCCCCATCCAAGATGGCGTCCATTATTCCCACCAGGCGGCGGATATTCATCGCCGTGCTCCTCGTGGGTATAAACCCGGCTTGATCCCTGTGCACCAGGCCCGTCATGTGCGGGGCCAGTCTAGTGGCCAGGATGCGACTCAGGATCTTATAGTCCACCGTCAGCATGGACAGCGGGCGATAAGACCTCACGTCCGCGGCATCCCGGCCAGGCTTGAGGAGTGGTACTATCAAGGCCTCCCGCATGGAGCCCGGCAATGCCCCCTTCTCGAAGGCCTCCGTATACACCACCAGCAGCCTGGGCGCCAGAGCGTCTACATAGTGCTGATAGAACTCGACTGGGAGTCCGTCCACCCCGGGCGTCTTGTTACGGGCCATATGTTTGATAGCCACTCGAATTTCCGTAAGCGTGATCGGGCTACCCAGGTCCTTCGCGTCGTCCTCGTCCAAGACCGGAAGCGGCCTCTCCCCCAGGTACTCCACGATGTCCTGAACCCCCACTCCCAACTGACTCCGGTACAATTCCTCATAGTAACCCCTAAAGCGGTCCAATACAGCTGCCTGGGAGTACACCATCTCTCCCTGCGCGTTAGTAATGCTGAGGATCGGGCAACCCCTAAGTTCCGGGCTAGCTAATCTGGCTAAGAGGGTACCCACCTTGTCCCTTTCTGCGTGTGCCCTGATAATGTACTGCCTATAGTCATAACATCTCAAACGTTCCGTCTCCGTGGCTACCACTTCCTTCGCCTCCAATAACTGGGCCTGTAAATCTGGCCTAGTTGGCCTGCGGCGCTCCAAGTCCCTCAAAGTTTCCTCCGCTTTCATTAAGTCATTCAGCACAGTCGTTCGAGCATTCGAGAACCTGCCCAAGCACACCCCTCTCACCACCACTTTCATTGCATCCCATTCAGTAGACCTACTCGTCGCCGTTCCTTCATTCACACCGAAATAACTATCAATGCCCTGCCGGACCGCATCGTCGAACACAGAATCCTCTAGCGTCTCCGGACGAAGCCGCCATGTTGGTATTACTGAGCGCTCCCTCTGCCATTGAATATGCACCAACAGGGGGTTATGATCGGATATCGTCCTAGCAAGGTACTCAGCATGGGTAATCAATGGGGCCAGGGAGCTCCCACAAAGCACCGAATCAATCCTGACATGTAAATCATGGAGAGCGGAATAAAAGGAGTAATCCCTGGTTCCCCTGTGCCTCTCCCTGCAGACATCCAGCAACCCCCATCGTTCTTGCCAGTCCTTCCTGTGCGCGGCCAGCCTGCGCACAGGAGAGTCTACTAGGGGGGGATGGGACCTATCCAGAGCCACATCGGTAATCGAGTTGAAGTCCCCCCCTAGCACTATCGGACCCGCCAGGAAAGAGGCCAAGGACCCCGAGAGGCTATCAAAGTATCGGCCTTGGTCAGTGTTCGGTGCATAAACACAACAGAAAACCACATCCCGCCCATACAATCTCCCCTCCACCGCTACAAACCTGCCATCCGGATCTATTACCTGATTCAGCACTTGAAAGGGTATCCCCGCCCTCACCCAGATCAAGACCCCCCTGGCATACGCTGAGTAAGTGGTGCCAAAAACCTGGCCCCGCCATCTTTTCTGCAAGGCAGCGCACTCTTTTTTGGTGAGGTGAGTCTCCTGGAGCATAGCTATCTGAACCCCCCTGCGTACCAGGTATGCATGTACTTTGTGACGTTTCACCATAGTCCGCAGCCCCCGGACATTCCACGTTAGGCATTTCAAATTAGGTAATGTCCCCATTCCAATTCCGTACAGTCCGAGTCAAACAACAACGGTCCATGACCCCCCCAATGCAGTTGCCCCCCCCCCCAAACAACCCCAAAACTGAAACATTCCCCAAACCCCACTCCCCAGGACAGAGCACACGAACCCAATGGCCGCCCCCATCCAAACCTTGATCCAACTTCTCGCACACTTACCCTGTGGTCTCCACCACAGTCGACCTTAAGGGCCTAGGGGGGGTGAGTCGCCGCCGACCCCAGCTAGCGGAGCCCGCGTCCCGCCCTTCATCCCCTCCGATACACTCAGCTCCCCCACCCGGCAACCCGCCCTCCAGCAACAGGATATCACCCTACCATGAAGTCCCGATCTAGTCCCAAGTCTATCTCAGCCGCAGAAAATATTATCCGAAGTCTGTGGGGTCACTGTCGGCCCCTTCTGGCTCTCTGCCTCCGAAAGTTCCTCTCCTGTTCTGCTGCCTTCTCCTCCCGAGTCCGTTCCGGCCCGTTCACTGTTCTGTTGCGACCCTGTAATGGCCGCCGTCGCCGCGAGTGCATCCCTCTTCTCCGCCGCCATTTGAGCCTCCCGCTTCTCCCGCTGGCGCCTGTTGCGGGACCTGATGCGTTGTGACTGCCGCACCCGGGGCTGCTTGGGCTGGTCTCGCCGACTTTGGTGCGTCCTATCCGTCCCTGCTCTGTACGACTCAAGCCATTGCCAAACTTCGTCTGGAGTCTGGAAAAAGTGTGTGGTGCCATCCATGATAATCTGCAGCTTGGCCGGGTAGAGCAAGGAGTACTGAATGCCTTCCTCCCTGAGCTCCTTCTTCACAGCAAGGAACGATGCCCTGTCCTTCTGGACCGCCTGCGTGTAGTCCGGAAAGATCGTTACCTTACTGTTCTCCACCTCATAAGGGCCCGACATCCTGGCCCGCTGGATGAGGAGGTCTCGGTCCTTGTAGTGGAGGAGCCGCACCACCATTGGTCGGGGGGGGCGGCCAAGCCCCGGCGGGCGAGCGGGCACCCGGTGAGCCCGCTCCAGAGTGAAAAACGGAGTAAGCCCCTCCGGCGCCACCACAGTGCGGAACCAGTTCTCCATGTAGGCCACCGCATCCTCCCCCTCAATCCGTTCCGGCAGGCCTACGACCCGCACGTTGTTCCGCCTATTGCGGCCTTCGGCATCTTCCGCCCTCCGCTCTAGAGTGTCCAGTCGGGCCAAAATGTCTGTAATCCTGTGCTCCGCGGTCACCACCGATGGCTTCAGGTCCAGCAACAGTTGGTCATGATCCTTGACCCGATCCGCCAGCTTCGCGTGATCCGCGCGTAGCAGCCCCAGGCCCGTGGCCACTTGGGCAATGTCATTGTGCAACGCCTCCTTAGTGGAGGTGATCGCCTCAAGGATGGCATCCAAGCGCCGGTTCAGCCGCTGTTCCTGGTCAAGCTCCGGGGAGGGACCCTCATTCAGCTGGGTCGATGTCGCCGCGTCCCCCTCGCGGCTCCCGGGCATCGGCCCTCCGATCGCCGCCATGTCAGGGCGCTGCGTCACAAGTCCGGCCACCCGTACTGCGGGTTCCCCCGTGGGTCCGTGCCGGTCACCGGGCACCGGGCAGTGCTATGTCACCGCCAATGGTCTCAGGAGCAATGACCAGGCGGACGAGCTCCGTTCCGTCACCCCCACTGGGCCTGTGGGGGGAGGATGAGTCGTGGGGCGGTGGTCGACGAGAACCCCTGATCTCCTGGGTGAATCGGGCAGCGTCCCCCGGTCTCAGGGCTTCGCGCCGCCAATCCCAGTGCGTTGGGCAACCGGGTGCAGGGTCCCTCACTGCTCGACGACAGCCGGACTCAGGGCTGAAGTTCGGGACCATCCGACCTCCTCGCCGCCATTTTCTTCACACCCCGGACTACACCTCGGCCGCCTCTTCCTCGATCTCCTCGGGGCCAGCAGTCCCCCAGCGATTCACCGATTACGTCCAGCTGTCCCCTTACACTTCAGAGGGCAGGAACGTCGTCTCCGGGTCGCCTAGGGTCCCGAAAAACAGGAGAATTAGCGGGATTCCGCGCGGAGCTGCGAGCTCACGCCGCCATCCCGATCGGCGTCCAAGCCACGCCCCGGCTTTAAAGTACACATGGTGGATCGCCCAGTGGATAGAGGGGGTGGCGTGGCTATTTTGTATAGGGACTGGTGGACTCTCTATAGTGAACTACCCACTTGGTGGGCAGAGTGCGAGGCCCTGGATTTTAGTTTGCTTCTTTCGGCCCACTATACCTTGGGGGGATCCTTGATCTATGGGCCACCAGGCTCAGCTAGCCGCTTTTTGGAGACTTGTGGGGATGCATTGGCAGAGCGTATACTGCGTTCCTCAAATTATGTGCTTCCTGGGGATGTTAATCTCCATCTAGACCATACTGACACAACCAATTCTGTAGCTTTTCTGGATTCCCTGCACCTGGCCCACCTTTCTCAATGGGTTAAATATCCCACCCATCAAGGAGGTCACACCTTGGACACTATCTGCTCTAATATTCCTTTATTGGTGATGAGGCCGAGACCGGTCGCCTGGTCGGATCATTTTTCCATATTTTATTCTTGGGACATTAATCATTCCCCACGACCGGTCAACTGTTATCGCCACCCTTCCACTAGGAAACTGGAACCTGGGCAGCTTAGTAGCTCTTTGGCGGCCTCCCAACACCCCCTTTCTGGGGGACCTGGAGGAAAATCTGACACAGTTTGCTAACTGGATTTCTAGTGCGGTCACTACTCTGTCTGCACCATGTCAACATAGGCTGAGGAGAGAATCCCCCTCTAAGCCCTGGTTTACCTGAGTTGAGGACGCTGAAAAATGTGTGCAAATCATTGGAGAGAGCATGGCGCTCCAGGGGCTACGATTCCATGGATAAACACGCCCTGCGAGCCAAACAAAAACTCTATTATGCGGCCATTGATGCGGCCAAAGGCATATACTACCCTGCTCGTATTGATCGGGCCAATAACAATTCAAAAGACATATTTGCCACTGTGCAGAACAGATTCTGTTTTCTTGGAGTAAGGAGGATGAGTCGGTAGTGGCGGCCCAACATTGTTTGTCTTTGGTTTTTCAGTGGTTGGCGAATGCTCAGCTGTAATGTAACGAGGGTAAATCTGAAGTGCTTCTTCATGGCTCGTTTACTACGGACTTTAGGGAAAGGCTTTGGCCGCCCGGTTTTCCCCGACCAACTGCAGACAAAGGCGCCGCCAAAAACCTTGGCGTCTGGTTCGACCAAAACCTGAACTTCTCCACACAAGTGAAGAAGCTGGCCGGCACCTGCTTTGGCACCTTGAAAACCTTGAGGAAGTTTTTTCCCCTTTTGCCAGGTAGTGCCAAAGAAACTTTGGTCCGTGCCCTTATCTTGTCCCGACTGGACTACGCAAATGCCCTTCTGTTTGGCAGTCCAGTTTTTCTAACCAAGAAACTGCAAGTTGTTCAAAACTCGGCGGCCAGACTTCTTCTGGGCTTAACATCAAGGCGCAGTGTGCGCACATATCTGCACTCGTTACATTGGCTACCAGTCGAATCCCGTTTGAAATTCAAAATGCTAACTATAGCACATAGGGCCCTCTACAGGCTGGGTCCTATTTACTTGCAGAAGAGGTTTGCTTTTTACACACCAGGAAGACAGCTGCGCTTGTCTGGCCAGCTGCTGATCCAGACGCCTAGGTTTTAGCGCCAAAGACTTGGCAGCAATTCCTTTGAGCACAAAGCCAGTATGGCTTGGAATATGCTGCCTCTGGCTCTCCGGGGCACTCAGGACCCTTTGCTGTTCAAGAAAAAGCTGAAAACACTGCTGTTTTAGTCCTTGATCTGTGTGCATTGGCCTTTTTCTGTAGCTAGCGCCGGGACACTTTCGAGTAGCTGTGCACTGTATAAATTAAATATAACAGAACATAACATACACACAATGCTCACAGCGCTGTATTAATGAGGAATCTAGTCAGGAAAACATATAAAACCAAATTTGGTATGTCAAATGGATTTTTTTTAAACTAAAATATTATACATGGAATCCTGTAATCCCTGTATAAATGCCTATTTTTAATTTCTCTATAATCGGCGACTGGTAACACATCCAGCCACTGATTATAAAGGACCAGCTGCAGAGGTGAAAGGCAGGCCAAGTCATGGAGCATAACTGCAGCAGCTGTTTAAAGCAAGGAAAAGGGAATGTTGCTTTTCTTTCCTCTGCTTAATTTTTTTGGATAATCAATTTTTATTGAAGTTTTGTGCATAACAAACAAATCCATTGGTTGCAGTTCATTAATCAACAGGATAGGCGTGACAGTACAGACAGGCGATTCCATCAGGGCACAACCCGGCAGTTCAATCAGTAGAGACAAGTATACATTGAATAAATCAAATACAGGCAGACCATCAGGGTGGGAGCATGTTGCACCATTTACCCCACACTTTATTGAATAATTCCGGGCACCCTCGGGCTTCGAATAAGGTCTCCTCTTGGATCCCGCACCAGTCTACCCCTCTTCTCCAACCCTTGACTGAAGGCGCCTTAGCCTGGGACCAATGCGCCGCTATATCTCACTTGGCAACCGCCACCGCTGTCCCCAAAAAGCGCTTGTCCGCCCTGGATCCATTCAACCCATCAAACACCCCTAACAGCAGACGCAGCGGATCATGGGGAACCACCCATCCCAGGGCCTGCGTGAGATCCCGCTCCACCCCCTCCCAAAACGGTGTCAAAGCTGGGCAGCACCATAACATGTGATAAAAATCAGGGGGGAAGAGGCACAGCGAGCACATGCTGAGGAGGGTCTCAACCGGGCCTGGAATAAACGTGCCGGGTGAGGTAAGCCGCGTTTCAGTAATAAAGTTGAACTAGGC
The DNA here is from genome assembly GCF_964263255.1 of Lissotriton vulgaris. Lineage (NCBI taxonomy): Eukaryota > Metazoa > Chordata > Amphibia > Caudata > Salamandridae > Lissotriton > Lissotriton vulgaris. The sequence continues at coordinate 1,229,355,968 of NC_141694.1, read as the reverse complement.
GCAGCTTGGAGGATGTGGTCAGGGTTTTGGGCGCCATAAGGGCATCCCTCCAATCCGCCTCCTCCAGGGGGCCCAACCAACCCTCCCAGCAAGCCCTGAGCCGATCCAGGGAAGCGGGACCATTGTTCACCAGGGACCGATAGATATGGGACACTCCCCCCTCCCCAAATTGCCCATCAACACCTGAGCCTCCAGCGGGCTGAACTCTGGGAGGGAGACAGGCAGCGATATATGGGCGTGAAGGGCGTGTCTAAGTTGTAGGTATTTATAGTGTTGCGTATGTGGAAGGTCATGGCGCTTCTGTAGGTCTGCAAAGGAGCGAATGTGATCTCCCATCCAGACATCCCCGAGCACTGAAATTCCAATGAGGTCCCAGCATTGGAACCCCTGTAGGGACGAGACCTCCTGCATCTAGGACCCGTGCCAAAGCGGCGTCTGCCGAGTGAGCTTTCGATCCCACCGCACGTGGCAGAGAGCCGTACGCCAGGCCAGAAACACCGTCTTGGTGACCGAGGGCAGGGCCTATGGCACCGGGTTACCATATAAAAGCGCCTGGATTCGTGGGAAGTCCGACGTGCTAAGTTCCACGCGGTATGCAGGGTCGGACCAGCCGCCCGCATACCAATCGTGGATGACAATAAGTTTCGTGGCCAGGTAATAAAGGTGGAGATTGGTGACCCCATACCTTCATCAAAGGTGGGAATACAACAGTGCGCCAAAGATAGACGTGGTCTTGCCACCCCCCCCCCCCCCCCCCCCCCCCCCCCCCCCGAGGAACCGGGTGAGGTCCCTGTCCAGCTCACGGAACCAACTACCCGGGAAGTGGATTGTAGTGTTTTGTAACACAAAGAAAACGGTGGATAATCATCATTTTGAAGAGGGCACTCCTGCCCTGGGTGTTAAGGGGAAGGGTCTTCCACCTTTTGAGATCCGCCTTCATCCGGACGACCAGGGGTGTGACGTTTAAAGCCCATTCGAGGTCTGGCAGAAGGGTTATCCAAACGCCCAGATACTTAACCGAGTTTCTTCTAAGGGTAATGTCCGACTGCCAGTCGAAGCAGTCCGTGGAGGGATGCAGGGGGACCTGAGTTGACTTCGCCGGATTAAGACGGAGTCCGCAGACCCGCTCAAAAGAAGCTAAGGCCACTAGGCATCGGGGGCCCGAGCTATCCGGGTCGGCCAGGTAAAGCAGAACGTCGCCTGCATATAGGGCTATTTTATCCACCTGGCTAGAGTCCCATGCCCAGCCTCGAATAAGTGGATCTTGCCGGATAAGGGCCGCCAGGGGCTCCATTGCCAATGCAAATAAGAGTGGCGAGAGCGGACACCCCAGGCACGTACCCCGTCGGATCGGGAATACCTCAGACAGCTCCCCATTAATGAGTACTCGGGCTCTGGGGTTGGTGTATAAGACTCTGACCAGATGGCGGAACGAGGGACCGAAACCCATCCCGTCCAGCACCTCCTGCAGGTACTCCCAATTCACCGTATCGAAGGCCTTCTCAAAGTCTAAGAGGAGTAGGGCTAAATAGGGGGTTCGGCGCTCCCGGTGGGCCAGAGCCAGTTGAAGCAGACTAATGCAGTGACGAGTACCTCTGGCCGGCATAAACCCGCAATGGTCGGGATGGACAAGGTCCTGCAGGAGGGGGCGAAGCCTCTGAGCCAGGACCGTGGCGAATATCTTGATCTCCGTATTGATCAGTGAGATCGGAAGGTAGTCCGCACAGCTCAAGGAGGGCCGCTGCGTCTTTGGAATAACCACAATCGTGGCGACACCCGACTCGGGCGGGAATGACCCTGTCTCCGTCACGTGGTGGAAGAGATCCATTAGATGGGGGGTTATCCATCGGGACCTGGCGTTTTACCGGGTTGTAAGAGCAAAATGGCGTCCTGGACTTACTCCAGGGTGAAGGGTCGGTCCAAGGCTTCCGCAGTCTCCGGAGGGAGACACGGCAGCTGGGTACCAGTTCCCTCCAGCAAGTCAGTCAGCGAGGCCTCCGGGGGCGTAGAGGGCCGCGTAGTAAGCAGCAAAGGTTTGCGCGATGGCCGAGGACGCCACGTGGAGAGTCCCGGTGTACGAACGGATCTCCAGACGGATTCGGTTGACTTTGGGATAAGACACAAGATTGTGGAGGAGTTTGTCATTCTTATCACCGCATCCATAAATACGGGCAACCGAGGAGCGACATAGCGTCTTAGTCGATTCCAAAGAGATCCAACGGATCTCCTCACGTACCACCGTCAGTTGGCGAGAGGAATCCCTTGCGGCACCAGTGGATTGGGCTGCTTCAAGTTGTGCTGTCCGCGATTCCAGCTGAGCAAGTTGATCCGTTTGCTCCGATCGCTTCGCGTGGACCAGTCCCCTGGCCACTCTCCGGATCACGGCCTTGCCTGCCTCCCACAATGTTCCCGGCAAGGAGACCGAGCCGGTGTTGGTGAAAAAAAGGAACGCAGTTCCTGTCCAAGGGACTCCACCATCGCTGAGGCCTGCCAAAACCAGGCGTTGAGCCGTCAAACCGCTCGGGGGCCCAACGGTGGGGAGCCAAGACGGAGGGAGAGGGGAGAGTGATCCTATGGCAATATCGTAGCCCCAGAAACTAGATGGCAGTCTGTAGCTGACATTAAAAGGAGGTCGATGCGGGAGTGAGTGTGGTGGGCTGCCGACGTGTGGGTGTACTGTTCCTCCTGGGGGTTCCAGACTCGCCAGACGTCGCAGAGGCTGAGGGCCGAGGACCAGTTGGATAGGAGCTTCGCGGAGGCGATCCGGCCTCCAGACGGAGTCCCTGTCGTGTCACGCCAGGGCTGCAGGACGGCGTTAAAATCTCCTCCTACCACTGTAAGACCCTGCGGAAGGGAGGAGATTACTTGTGTTAGGTGACGAAGTGTCAAGGGCAGGAGTGGGGGGGAATGTAGACACACAAGAGGCTCAAGGGGCGCCCCTCGATGGTTCCTAAGAAGGCTACATAGCGACCCTGTGCGGCGGTCTCAGCTCTCGCCAGTGTAAAGGGAAGCCCTTTCCCAAGTAAAATAGCCACCCCTCGGGATCCCTGTGTAAAACCAGAGTGCCAGACCCTGTCAAAGCCATAGCGAGCTAGGAAGTTGCACTGTGTACCCAGGAGGTGCGTCTCTTGGAGGAAGAGGATGTCCGGCGCGTGGCGGTGAGCAGAGCAGAGGACAGCTGTGCGCTTAATGCGGTCTAAGAGGCCATTGACATTCCTGGAGAGGAGGTGGATAGGCCTAGTGAGGGTATAAGTCATTGAGGAGTGGACTGTGGAGGGGCGGATAGCTACCTGGGACCCTACCCACCAGGAGGGGAACACCCACCCGAGCCCATTCCCAGAGGCGGGGCTATGGAAGATGGTGATCTGCCCGACAGCTGTGGAGCGCGAAGGAGGGAGGAACATACCTACCAAAGGGTGCCTCTGATGGCGGCCCGTAGGCGGCCGAAAACAATAAACTGATATAAGATATATGCTGCGTGTCAACTGCGGAGCAGTCAGAGAAACATGGGTATTAAGGAGGACTGCAACCAGCGGCCCTTAGGCGGCATAACAAAACAAACAAGCGAGGAACAAAGGTCCCCCATCCCTCCCAACTCCCCCACCCTACACTTCTGAAGTGGAAGCATCTGTCGCCCAAAACCCCAGCTACTAACTACACCCCTAACGGTGATTCGCTAACAGTTAGCACACAATCAAGCAGGAGCATGGCGAAATCGGACCCCCCCTCCATATATACGGATGTATGCCCACAATAAAGAAACATGGAGTGAATAACCATAAGTACCAGGATGAGTCAAGTTCAGGATGGCAGTAAGACGGTGAACCTTGGCCGGATCTTCCAGTGGAGCCAAGGGAGAGCCCCCGTTGCGGGGCCAAAGGTAGGTGAAGCATGTCAGGTCCTGAAAGGTAAATAATGCAAACATACACCTTGCACCCCCGGTCACACCCCCTCCTCCCCGCCAGAGCCACGGATCACGGGGCTGCCCGACAGGTCTGAGTCAGGCATGGCCCTCCGGCGGGCTACATCTGCATCTGATCGTGGGGCGCTACCCATGTCAATAAGGGAGGACACCAGGGTGGGGAGGAGGCCCTCTGGCCCATCGCACGACTCGGGGAGCGTCGGAGTCTTGCCCCCGGCGATCAAGAGTTCCCACCCCTTCGGTTGCCCCACTGCCTGGACCCCATGCGGCATCGCTGCGCCTTGGGCACCTCCAGGCCGGGTCGGCCCACGTCCTTCGGGCGGCGGCGGGGAGGGGGGGGGGGGGGGGGTCCGCCCCAGGTAAGAGGGGCCGCTCTTCCGTAAGCCAGGTCCATGCCGCCTGTGGAGTATCAAAGAAGAAGGTCTTTTCCTGAAAGAAAACCTTAAGGCGGGCCGGGAAGAGAAGCCCATAGCGGAGACCCATGGCCCTGAGTTTCTGCTTGACTTCGTCGTAAGACCGGCGTTGTGTCTGCACCTCCCTAGAGTAGTCCGGAAAGATCATGATCCTGGAATTTTGGAAGTGCACTGGACTGTGCACCCTGGCGGCCTGCAGAATCGCGTCCCTGTACCTGAAGTTGAAGACTCGAAGAATGATGGGGCTGGACGGAGCCCCAGAAGGGGATTTAGGAGCAAGAGAGCGGTGAGCTCACTCCACCGCAAACCAGGGGAAGAGCTTTTCTTTGGGGAACGTACACAGCTGCGCCTAGGCCAGCGTCCCGCCACCCGGTATGGCAGCTGATCGTCACCAGTCCCCACGATGGAGGGGGAACCTCGTCGATGTAGAGAAAAAAGAGTTCCATGACGTCGGAATCAGGAAGGATGTCATCAGAGTTGGCATCTTGGAGTAAAATCTCACTGCTTCCGCCTCCTCATTTATTGGAAATGCAGGAATCGGAGGAGGAAGGTTTGTTTGGGTCTGCTTATAGTCCATCGCAGCTCAAGGTAAAATGCCAGGATACGAATAACGAAGATGAGTATCAAGAGGCAGATTTCTCCTTTAAAGATCGCCCACCTTCAGAATCACAGGTACAAATCGTTTCAGGAGAGTTATGATTTTGAGGAAGAGGAGGATAATCTACCGCCGCAACGGGAAGCTATATCAGTGCCAATTTCTTTGATCACGGACCTGAGACACATGATAAGTGACTATTACAAACGCTTCCCATAAGCTAATGCTCCTGTGCCTCCCACCCCGAATCAGCAGCAGGGTGCACCTTCTTCCGAGACTACACAGCTGCGACCGGTTCCACAGAAGACACAACCTCCAAGAGTAATAGCCATTAGAGATGACTATATAGAAAGTTATGTGGAGGACTAGCCAGAAAGAGAGCTGACACAGGATGTGGTGCCTGTGTGTGATGAATGTGGCTGAGAATGTTGCACCATCCTCTCCCTTTCCCTCACCTTCCCCAGCGAATTCTCAGCGGGAAGAAAGTGGAGGGTTTCACAAACTGCTGGAGCGGGCCTCAAAGAGGTTTGACTTTCCTCTTCTAGTGAAACAGGCGAACTGTTTTCTATATGATTTTAAGAATTCTGCTAGGAAATCAATTTGGGCCATTCTAATGGTGAACTACATCTGGGAAGAAAGTATAAAAATTATGAAAAGTCTGGCTTCAGTACCTGCAGCAATTCCGAGAATGGAAAAGAAATATAAGGATCCGGAATCGTCTCCGGCATGTTTCACCGGTCATCATGCAGGCAGCCCAGAGGCGCTACAGGAATCCTGCGGCTACATGTTCGGCTCCCCCTAATAAGGATGTTAGAAGGCTGGATAGTACAGGAAAGCGTTTTACAGTGATGGAGGCCACTTCCAACAAGGCATCAAATGCTCTAGCCATAATACGTCGGTATGACTGGCAATGTGGTCCGATTTGGCACCTTTCCTAGATCATCTACCGGTTGATAAGAAAGAAGAGGAAACGCAGATACACAAGAAGGGGCTAGGGCAGCCTCTAAGGTGATTGATATAGCCATGGACATCTCATCAGTGGCATTCAGACAAATGGCAGGAGCAATCGCTTTGCGCAGGCAAGGCTGGCTTAAAGCTACTTCTTTTTATCCGGAGATTCAAGATAAGATTGTCGACATGCCCTTTGAGGGCAAAAATCTATTTGGAAATCATATAGATGATGTCCTTCAAGGGATTAAGGCTGATATGGACACGGCACGCTCACTAGGGTCACTACAACAGCAGCGGTTTCAGCCCTTTGAAGGTAGAGGAGGAAGAGGACAATACCAACAAAGGTCATCTTTTCTGTCCAATAGATACCAATCCTACCAGCAATAGGGTTATCGCCAGTATGCAAATCAGTATCAGTAGCAGTACCGATCACCTAATGTGCCCTACCAACAACAGGAGGCCAGAAGAAGAACTGGCACGGGGAAAGTCACAGGACAATGGTAGACGTCAGTGACACTCTCAGGGCACCACCCACCTCGTTGCAAAGTAAACCTCATCAGAACCACTGCCTCTCTCAATAGAACAGCAATGGCTAGCAATAACATCAGACAAAAGGGTGTTAGACATTATCCATCAGAGACACACCCTAGAGTTCGTTCAAAAGCCTCCTGCCTGCCCTCCCATCCCCAAGAAACATCAACATCTGACCTTGCTAAAGAAGGTGATCTCAGATCTTCTTCTGAAGGGGGCGATGGAGGTGGTTCCTCAGCAACATCGAGGAAAAGGATTCTACAAATTTTTTTCCTAATAAAGAAAAAACAAAGTACCAAATGGAAGCAGGTAATGGGTCTAAGGGGTTTGAACAAGTATATCAAAAAACAACTCTTCAGAATGCTATTGCTACAAGAGATTCTCCTAATGCTAAACAGAGGAGACTTTATGACATCATTACCTCTCTAGGATGCGTACTTACATATCCCCATTCACGTCAAACATCGACGTTATCTAAGGTTCGAGGTGGCGGGGGCCACTATCAGTTCAAAGTATTGCCCTTTGGTCTCCGGTCAGCGTCGAGGGTGTTCAGTTCACAAAGTGCATGGCACCAGCGGCAGAGTTTCTGAAGCAGCAAGGACACCAGGTTTATCCTTATCTAGACGACTGGCTAGTAAAAAGACCTACATACCACTCAGCTCAAAACTCGTTAAGAGCTTGTCGTCGGCTATTCAAAACTCTAGGTCTAAGAGTCAATGTGGGAAAATCCTTCACAGTTTCTAGGGGCAGTGCTGAACACAAGAGAGGCAAAGGCATGCCCATCAGAAAAAAGCATTAAAAAAATGCTAAAGTTGATGTCTCGGATTCAAAGAAAAGAGTCAGTTTCAGTGAAGATGTACAAATCTATGCTGGGGATGCTCTCATCCTGCATTACACTGATTCCAAATTGTTTGCTTCACATGCGGCCAACTTCAGGAACAACACGACCTACAATGGATGCAGGCCCAAGGATCGTTCAAGGATCCCGTTTTTATCACTCCACAAATGAGGAAAGCTCTGTCATGTTGGGGAATAAGAACAAATCTTTCAACAGGACTACTATTCGAGACTCAACCTCCCAGTTTCATAATGACAACGGACGCATCTTTGCAGGGGTTGGGAGCACATCTTCAAGACCATGAAATCATGGTCACTGGAACTCTCAGTAGGTACTGATGCACATCAACTTGCTGGAACTAAAAGCTGTGTTTTTAGGTCTACAAGCATTTCTCCCCAGAATCCATGATTCCCCAGTTCTAGTGAGAACGGACAACACTACCACTATGTAGGAAGGAACAAGGTCACAGACATTATCTTCTCAAGCTCAAGAAATTTGGCAGTGGCTTCTAAAACACAATATCACTCTACAGATACAACATGTTCCAGGAGTCCACAACACGTGGGCAGACTCCCTAAGCAGGTCTTCAAGCCTATGCCACGAATGGGAGCTGGATCACCATCGGATTCTGAAAATATTTGAACAATGGGGAACTCCAGGTTTGGACCTATTCGCAACACGAGAAAACAAGAAATGCAAAGGGTTTGCTAGCAGATTGCCTCAAAAGGGTTCATGGGGAATGCTCTTCAGCTACGATGGACGGGAATATTTGCATACACATTTCCTCCGTTCCCTCTAATTCCGAAAGTGATACGCAAAATAAAAAATCAGAACCGTGTCATCTGATCCTCATAGCACCGGCATGGCCGAGACAGTTCTGGTTCACGTAACTTCATTGAATGTCTGTATCCCCTCGTATTCGATTTCTGCCTGTGTACGATCTGATATCCATCAGCAAGGGGCAAGTGGTGCACCCACAGATAGGCTCTCTAAATTTGTCAGCTTGGAACCTCATGACCAGGAATTTCAATTCCTGAATATTCCTCAAGACTGCCAAGATATTCTCAGTCATTCAAGAGCAATTCCCACCAATAAAACGTATGCTGCTAAATGGAAGAGGATCTGCCAGTGATCTCTGGATCACTCTTTACACCCTTTACAGTCAACGCCGGTTCAAATACAGCAGTATTTGCAGCATCTAGCCAAAACAGGCATAGCCCATTCATCTCTTAAGGTGCATTTGGCTTCAATTTCCGGGTATCGGAGAAAATTGGGACATGCATCTCTTTGGTCTATCAGAGTAATGAAGGAGTTTATGAACGGACTCTTCAGAGTATTCCCACCAATAAAGCGTCCAGCGATTCCCGGGTAATCAACACGGTTCTCGCACAGCTGATGAGGTCACTGTTCGAACCTATTCATAAGGCAAAGTTAAAGTTTGTGTCTTGGAAAACAACACTATTGCTGGCCCTAACATCAGCCAGGAGAGTAAGTGAAATATAAGCCTTTTCAATTTGTGGACCCATCATGCTATTCAAGATGGATAAGGTGGTGCTGAAAACGAATCCAACGTTCATTCTGAAGGTTCCAAGTTCATTCCATCTGAATGAACCTATTGTTCTACCTACATACTTTCAGGAGCCAATGTCTCCAGCGGGAAGATCCCTTCACATGCTAGACGTCAGACATTGCTTGAGATTTTACATTGAAAGGACAAAGACATTTCGAAAATCAAACCAATTACTCATTGCTTTTGCCCCTCCCAGGAAGGGGTATGCCTTGTCTGGAAACAGTATATCCCGATGGATATCTTCAGCAATTGCCTTTTGCCACGAGAAGGCAAGAACACCGCTACTTCTGAAGGTGTCGGCCCATTCAGCAAGGAGGATGGCTACTTCTGCTGCATTGTTTGCTGGAGTGTCACTTTCAGACATCTGTAGAGCCGCAACATGGTCGAGTGTCCATACCTTTACCAGGCACTACTGCTTGGATACAGCATGGAAAGGTGATTCGGCAGTGGGACAAGCAGTGCTCCATCGACTTTTTCAGTAAGGTACTTCTTCAGGCTTGTATAACTGTATATACATGAATTTTTATTTTTATTTTTTATTTCCAGTATTTGTAAAGCGCAACACTCATCCCATGGGATATCACGGCGCTATAAAACGAGGGAGACTGCTGAGGGCTATGCTGGGGGATTAATTTTTGGGGAAGAGGTGAGTTTTTAATTTTTGGCGGAACTGAAGGTAGTTTTTGGTGTGTCTGAGGTCTACAGGTAGCTCATTCCACCTTTTGGCTGCCAGATATGAGAAGGCGCGTCCGCCTGTTCTTACTTTGTGGATGCGCTTAGGTTTGGCCAGAGCTGAGTGATTCGATCTTAGGTTCCTGTTGGGAACGTAGAAGTCAATTTTCCCTTGGAGAATTGTGGGGCCAGTTTTATGAAGAGCTCTGAATATGTGTTATATTGCCTATGTATTTAGTCAAGTGTAGAATTAGTCTTTGATGTTTGAACTTTTGGGAAAGACAAACTGCTGTATCTTTTTTTCTTCCTCTCATAGGTTGTAAAATGTGGTTATTTGGTCATAAGGAGAAAAGGGGTCATGCCCTTAAAACATTTTTCTGAAAGTTATGTACTGCTTATTATTCTGATTCATCAACAACACCACTGGGTTCAGGCTCCCAACAGTAAGGCAGAGGCTTTAATAACTAAATAACAAAATAAGTGCCAGTACTGGAAGTATTTTTCTTTCTCAGTAACCATACACTAATTGACAGAAAACAAAAAGTGACGTAGACTACTTTTTTTGTCTGAATTAATCCAATTGGAATTAGTATATATTCAAAAATAACAAATCTTTAACTGCAATTTTTTATGCTTTTTTCATTTTTCATATTATTGCAACATTAAAAACACATATAATGTGCAAATTCAAGAAACATACAATGCACTCTCACACATACCACTGTCCGGATTTTTTCACCTTCACTCACACCCACTCTGCACATTCACCATACACAACAACCAATATATTTACAAGTATTCAATTTTTCAATAATTCTTTTTACAATGGCATAGAACATTATATTTCACCACTTTATATTTTTTCAATTATTTTCAATGTTGATGTTACTACACTCTTATGGCTAAGAAAAACGGGTCTACGCGTTTCGAACTCAGGGTGTTTTCTTGAGTTCTCATCAGGACCAGAATAGACAAGCTGTGGGGAAAGGGAAATTACCTAATTAGTCTCTTTTCTTTTTTGAGCTTGCCGTCCCTCTATTTGCATCTGTTGCACCTCTTACCTGTCTATACTTGGGGGTAACCAGAATGAATCCGTCGCAGGACACTACAAGAAAATGTAATCTATGCATTAGCCCTTAATACACATAACTGCACGTAAAAGCAAAAGCTTACTTGAGCGAGTTCTCATTCACACCATTGTATCAACTTACATGTGGCTTGTGGATTTCCGGTTAGCGTCTGTGTGTTTTCGGAAATGTTCGGGGTCTTTCAAACCTATGGTTAAATGAGAGCGGAGCTGTAATGGATCAGTGGGCTCCCACAGATTGTTTGACGGCGATGGGCCAAACAGGCTACTTACTTGGGAGTAATCCGATCGAGGCGCCTGTTGATTACCAGACCCTTCCGCGGAGGCGCGCTGCAAAATACGGGATTATTTCAGGAGTTGCTCTTGATTAATCAGCGCAGCTCGTAACGATATTCACACCACTATGGTCCATACCTGCTTTACTGGCGGGTCTCTTATCTCCGTTCTCATCAGTTATGGCGGATCTGTGTCCATATGCCTCTGTCTTGCACTGCGAGTGTTTGGAGTGTGTGTTGTTTGTTTATCGACCCGCTTCCACGAGGATCATGGGAGTTGTAGTTAGGACTGCGAAGGATCATGGGAGAAGTAGTTTTTTTTGGAAGATCACAGGATACATCGGATTGAAATTAACTTTTTTGTCCAAATTAACTAAGATGACAGCATATCCATATGTATGTATCCATCTTATTCATTTTACGGACCCGCTTCCACGAGGGTCATGGGAGTTGTAGTTGGTACGACAAAGATCATAGGATAAGTTGTTTTTTCGAAAGGGTGGGGTACATCATATTGAAATGATCTTTCTTGTCTAAATTAAGCAAGAGGACAGTATATCCACGTTCATGTATCATAGAGCTCCATCTTTTTCATTTTACGAGACTTGTAGTTTCCAAAATGGCATCCTTATTATGAAACCAACAGGAATTGTTTTTGACTCTAGCATGCTAGTGTCCCTAAATAACCACAGTTTATTTGCATGTCTTGTCCTATAGGACCCATTCGGGTATATTCCAAAAGGCTGAAAAGTTAAGGGGCTAATTCGCTGTAACCATTATTGAGATCAATATTTCATTCAAAAAATCATGTGAGGTTGTAAATTTCAGATAACTCATTTAATCCATCTGTTGCAGTGTTGTATTTGACAATTAACATGGCCTAACTTCTTGAGAGTTTGAGATATAAGTCTCCTCCTCTTAGATCACTCTCTACTTTCGAAATGACAGTCCATGCGAGATCTTTTTCTTTGTGGTCCTGCAAGCGCCAATGATTGACTAATGGTGCTGTTAGAACATTATTCTTAATCCTTGATTTGTGCTGTGTTATACGTGACCGGATCGCCTGATTCATTTTGCCAATATATAACATATTGCAGGGGCATATGATCCCATATACCACGTATCTTGATTTACAATTGGTTAACAAATCGTGTTTCCAATAGATTTTCTGATGCTCATAAATGTTCCCTTCTATTGTAGAAGAGCAACATCAGCACGTCCCACATTTCCGATGTCCCTGAATCGGTGGTAATCCCATATATGATCTCACTGTCATTGGACTGGTTTGGGGAGCTCTGATCGAACCAAATGATTGGCTGAGCTGCAGTCTTTCTTAAAAGCAAAGAGGGGTACTTGGTTTAGAGATGAATCTAAGTTCTTAACTAGATGCCAATTTTGCATAATCACCTTTTTCAACATATTTGAGTTTGGGCCAACAGTTGAGACACAGGCAATCCTGTCCGTCTCTTTCTTAGGGTTCTTTTCAAGGAGGCATTCACGGGGGGTACACCAAGAACTTTTCATAGTTTTTTTTTTCGTATTTTCGTGTGGTAGCCTCGTTGTTTTAGATTTACTGAAAGTTGTTTAGCATGTAGTAGATACTAATCTTTAAAATGACAAATCTGTCTGATCCGGAGATATTGTCCGAACTGAAGGTTTTCCTTCAGACTCCGGGGGTGATTGCTAGAAAAATGCAAAGCTTTATTTCGATCAGTCTTTTTCTTGTGTAACGTGGTTACTAGTCTGCCATCTGATGGGTAAACCTCTACGTCTAGGAACAGCATTTTACTTTTGGAATAATTCATGGTGAACTGTATCTCCTGCGTGCGGTTATTTAACCATTGATGGAATAGGATTAAACTTTCTTCTGTGCTTTTCCACACCAGAAAGACGTCGTCAATATACCGACTCCAATTTTTTATGAATTGTCCAAATGGGTTGTTCTGGTATATGAATTTCTCTTCATATTTGGCCATGAACAATATAGCCAATTCCGGGGCAAAAGGACAGCCCATGGCTACTCCACCAACCTGAAAGTAGAAGGAGCAATTGAAATAAAAAAAAATCTTTTTTAACGCAAATTTGGCCAGACTGATGATAAAATCTGTTGACACCTTCGTTGGTTTTTCACATGTCTCCAAGAAAGATTCGATCACTTTTAATCTTTCATCTTGGGGTATCTTAGTGTATAGAGACACTACATCAAGGGTCACTAAATAATGTAGGTTTTCATCAAACTCCAAAGTTGTCAGTTTGTTGATAAAGTCTGTCGTATCTCCCAGGTATGATTGAACCTGAGGTAGAAATGGTTTCAAAAAGAAATCGACGAATTTGGAGATGGGTTCCATTAAAGATTCACACCCCAACACTATTGGACGTCCAGGTGGGGTGGTTTCATCTTTATGCACTTTGGAAAGTACATAAAAAGGAGGAGTACAGGGACATTTAATTTTTAGATATTCAAATTCCTTTTTCCCAATAAAACCCTCAGTACTTCCTTTTTCAAGAATAGAATATAATTCATTTTTTAAATCGGTTACCGGGTCTTTGTTGATTTTTTTATAACACGTAATGTCCTCTAGCTGTCTTAGTACCTCTGTGATATAAGGCAAACCACTTTTACCTCATGATAGGAATCTTGGATTCACAATTGTGCTTGCAATCTCAGGTATGTTGGCTCTGCAGGGGATTGTGATCTCAGGGCTGGCGTCTCATTGGCTGATAGTTGGGTCTTATAAAGAGGACAATAGGTTAACAAATTTGGTTCCTGTTACATTGGTTTTGTATGACATTTTCTTACATACTGCTATATTTTAAATACTGTGAGACCCCCACCATGACAACGGGGAAGATTCAAGCATGTGAATCTATGAAAGATATCAATACTGGAGAACCACAGTGTACAGGTAAGTAACTTGTTTTTTTCTCTAGCACACAAAAAACCTAATTGCTAACGTTTCTCACATACCTATACTGGAAGATTCAACAAAACCTAGCATTTCTAATGTTTGCCCTCTGCACCCTCGTTGGGTGTGGTAGGGTCCTCCTCTAAATGCAACCAATGTAAAGTTTAAATATGAACCTACACTTTGCACTCATGAATTCTTGCAATACAAACAAAATATTTCACAAACTCCAAATATCTTACCCAGACAGGAGTATAAAAGCATGTTTTATATGAACATGCTTGGACCTGCCAGTGGTTGGCACAAAACAGAAGTACTCAGCAGCTTGTGCTGCAGAACAAGGAGTTTTTGAAGATAGTGACCTCAAGGCAGCACACACACACACACGCTAAAGTTCTAGGTGGCTTCACTGCACAGTTAGCAGAAATACATTCCCTACGCCTTGTCCTTCCGACTGCTGATCTGTCAGTTCCCCCACTTACTGTGTGAAATTCAACATTCTATGCAGAAAACTACATCGTACATTTACCCCACTGGCACTTAAACGGATTCAGTAATTCAAAGGGAAAAATCAATAACAAGCAAACAACTTTGGAGAAAGTTTGCTGTTTTACAGGACACATTTCCTTTGGTCTATGTATAGCACACCATGGCCCATAAAACTGAAGGAATTTACACTAAAGTTAATTGTGCAGCAGATGTTCCTAAACTCCAATAGGTGAGACCCATCATGGTGGGTAAAGTCCTGTGGAATGGACAAAGCACTTTGGTTGGGCAACTATTTGTTATAACGAAGAATCAAGAAGAAAAGTACTATTTAATTTTACATATACAACGGTCTCTTTGAATTCAGTCATGGACTGAATGTGGATTGTTTTGTCGTCATCACTGCAAGAACAAACAAATTAAACTGAAGTGTTGGAATTTGTATGCTGTAAATATTGATACCATACACATTTGAGTGATTCTCCCCTGTAGGGAGTTTAGGAATTTTTATTGTGTAGGGGTTCTATGGCAGTTGGATCTCGGGGAGTAAGTACATTCACTGGCTGAAATTTAAGATTTGTGCCAGTGTCAGGATCAGGGTGGTGCGCTCATCCCAACGCATCTCTATTGTGCGTACTTCTGTGTGTCTTCCATTTTGTGCTAAAGCACTTTGTGATAAAGCACATATTGCGGGCCTTCAAGCTTGCTGGTGGTGCCAGTGCTCATTCCATTGCCAGCTGGGTATGGTATGCTGGTTGGTATGCTGTTCTAGTATGCTGCATTCATGTTTTTCTTTTGTTGTGTTTTCCTGGTTTGTACTTTTACGTTTTCATAATCCTTCTTTGATTTTAAAAAATGTTTTATATTGACTTTGGACTACATTTCCCATAGTCCTTAGTTGTAGCCATTCCGGGTGTGGCAGGGGCGTGGCTGCTCAATATCAGGCATGCCAAGCCCTCGGTCCTCACTATTCTGTTTGATGGTTGCAGCGGTTGACTTTGGTTTCGCTGTGTCTTGAGGGTGTCGGGTTCCGAACACTTCCGCATTTGGGAGCGCAGTCTTCTTTTGTCCATGCAGGTTTCCGTGCTTGCTTTGGCCTTCTCCGGCAGCTTGGATGAGTTTCCTGCTTCCTGGCTGGCGGTGAGAGCTCTCCTCTTCTTGTCAAGCTGCCGGCTCCTGCATTGCAAAGTTCCAGATCTTGCGTAGCTGCCGGCTCCCGCAGTGCAAATCTTCCGTATCGGGTCCAGCTGCATACTCTCACATGCCTTTGACTATGCATCAACTCACTAGGGCATTCGCTACCTTGTGATTCTATCTCTTAGCATGGGGTTGGTAATCCTTTGAAACTTGGACAGACTTGTAAATTACTTGCCATTATAATATAAACTATTCCAAAGGCAATCGTTAGGGAAAATATATTGAATCGATACAAAAAGTAATTCCTACCCCCAAAGAATGTAACAGGAAAAGAAATACAAACAAAATTCTGATTTAATGATTGGATTCATCATATTCAAAGCTCTTCATATGACAATAAAACAAAATATCAAGGTGCTACATGTGATAGCGCAGTGCAAAAGCGATCACGTGAGATGATGTGAATGAATATATATGTACAGTGCACAAAACACAGAAAAATTGCATCTACGATCATTTTGAATCATGTATTAACCCAATATTGGTGGTCCTTCTAATAAATGAAGATGTGGTTGATATAAAGTCAAATGTTTTGACCCAATACTTCCACTCTGGTTGTACGCAGGGACCCGGAGATTAGCAGCATTTCTTCAGCCTCTGCAGGCATTTTGATTCGATCAGGATTGCACTATTGACCAACACTAGTGGTCTCATTTAATCTCCTTTTATCTTCTGTGTTGAGAGATATAGCCTCCAGCCAGGCAGCTAAAATTGCCCCGAAGGAAGACCCTTTCAAATTCTTATCTATATGGTCGATATGTTGACATCACTGATTTTAGTGCTAACCTGAAAGTGAGGTGGGGAGGCTTCATGATACAATCGTAATATATTTTGTTCACCCTACCGATGGGTGTCATTTACACTATCTTGCTTGTTTTTATAATAGTTACTATTCACCAAGTACGAACTAGGATTGTATTCAGATTTAAAATAAATGTAGAAAATATATCCATGGTTTTCTAGTATTCTTGAGTGTGCATTCCCGTAATCGAAGAGGGTCTGGATTTCAACTTTCCCAGTAAAACCTCAGGATTGATCGCTACAGTCCAGCTGGCTTTCTGTCTCAGGTTGGCATTTTAACAAAGTCCTTAATCCCAGAGGGTCTAGAAAGTTTTTTACTGGGTTGTGCTTTGAAAAGAGATCATATCAACTCTGATTCAGCATGAATGCTAAAATATATTTAAAAAAAACAACATCAGAATAAATGAAACAGGTTACTACTATAGAACTTATATGTGAATGGTCAACAGTTTGGAAGCAAAACATATTTTGTTACTGTAGGACGATTACATTCTCAGGGGTCAGGTGTAATACTTTATATTGGGCTTGCTTTTGTGACTGGTCTCTTTCTTATGGCACTACACCTGCCGCTTCAGTCTCTTTTGCAAGGAAAAGTCTCTAAATATCTCAATAGAAATCATATGCATGCACCGAATTGCTCACAAGTGTGGCTGCATGCTCTGTCCCTAATGGTGAGGTGAGTGTCTTTCTCTTAGGTGCCTGTTCTGACTAGGTTTTTGTCCCCCTTTTTGAGTGAAGGTGACTTTAGCCTGCTATCATTCTAATAGGAGGATTAGAGCCTCAGACCTGGCCTATTTACAAGGTGTTTGATATAATTCCCTATTCTTTTCTTTATTCTAGGGCCTATAAGTTTATGTTAGGGGATAGATTCCTTAGTATTAGTATTATTCCGTCCTTTTGTAAAGCTACTAGTATATTTCTGATAGAGTTATGCTTATTTTGGGCCTTGTAGGCCTCGAACGAGAGAGACTCCATCTTTCTTTCAGCCTCGGCTGCTTGAGATGCTTTTAGGTCAAATGTAATGTTTTAGTTATAAGGTGTTGTTCGCTTGGAGAGAACCGGCTCGGGCTGACCCTTATCGAAAGACTGTATTTTTCTTCGTGTCGAAGACATAACATCAGGCCAGCCGGCTGAGAACGTGTCCTTGGCACGGGGTGGTACAAGAATTCGGTGGGCGGCAGGTTACTGGCTGGAAATTTCCATGCATGAACAAGGTTCTATATTAGCGAAAGCGCAGAGAGTTCAGGGAGTCAGTTAGTAGATGGCAGCTAGTCGTTAGCATTATTGCAGTTAATCAACTTAAAGCAGACAGTCGCCATTTTGAAATCCGAAAAAGACCGAAGGCTGATAATCTCTCAGAAAGATTGAAATTACTTTAGTTGGAGCAGCTGGTGAGCTTTGATACTAAGATCAGAGCATGCAGAGTGAAGAAGTTAGCAGAGCGAACGAATACTAGAGCGGCAGAAACTGATTTATAAGATCGAAGTTGGAAGGTGAAGATAGTCCGTGATCGAGAGGAGAGAGTAGTGCAGAACAGCGAGAGTGAAACAGACGAAACAGAGAACAAGAGGGAGGTTCCAGTGACTTGGAGGGGAGCAGAGGAGACAGAGCATAGCGGTGCAGACTTGTATCCGTTACTGCAGGGGTGATCCTAAGATGAGCCAAGGCACAGACGAGAAGGGAACCCAGATGACAACTGAGTCCAGACTTCGTACTCATAAGGTGACGTCGACCCTTCCTTATTAGCGTGCACACACATTCTAATTCTTTCCTTTGCTTTTCAGGCTATATGTTATATTGCAGTATTATATTGTTGTTATAATTTGTTATTGCGTAATAAAGGGACCCCAGTTCTTAGTGAACCATTGTGTGATTGTTATTTACATGACACAGTTAACCTTTCTTCTAGTCAGATGCTGTTATGTGGACAGATGCGTTAACCTTTGCATATCGCAATTCGGCCATTCTTGTGTGAAAGGATTAAACTGTATATGAGATATTCCCAGTAGTATATAATGAAACTTCCCAACAGAGAAAGAGAGAGTCAAAGGTATCAATAGGACAGTGATCGTCGTTGTGTAGCGGCGTTAGTGAGTGCACTGGGAGAACCCAGTCTGTATACCCACAGGATTGTGGCTTGTGTGAGAGAGTGAGAGCATCGTGAAAACACGGTGTGTATACCCACAGGATTGTGGCTTGTGTGAGAGAGTGAGAGCATCGGGAGGATACGATGCCTATACCCACAGGATTGTGGCTTGTGTGAGCACTGATTGTGGTCAGTGTGTAATGGTAAGTAATCAGAACTGCCCCCTTCACTATGAGTAGGAGGGTAGCATAGTCTGGGCCTAAGTTACCGCGAGACTATAAGGTATGAGTGTGGTGTAGAATATGGAATTCCTTAGTAATCAGTGAGTAATTCTAGTAATCCCTATAGATTTGGTGGTGTTTTAGAGGATCTAAGCTTGTACATTGCTAATTCCCCATCCCCAGGTAGGTACCCAGGTACCTTGGTAAGTAGGTCCTGAGGAGGGAGGTGGTTATGTTTCGGCCGGGTTGGTGGTGTCTTGGTGAGCTGATTCTATCTGGTCCGAAAATCCGGTCGTTACAGTGCCTTAGCCCAGAGACCCTGGACTAACCAGCTTTAACTTTTTAACACACACTACTCTTAGGGGTCTATAGACACTGGTGTTATGCAATTTACAATATTGAGAACAAGGATGACCTAACTTTCAACTAAAGATGGAATGATCAGTTGGCTGGAACAAATCAGAAGGAATATTGATACAGGATTTTGTAGCCTATACAGAAAACCATATTACCCTCTAAGGTGAATGCCAGAAAAGAGTATAAAAGGGACATGTAATAGAGTACACTTAAAATTGGCAATAACAGATCCTATACTCACTTGCAGATAATAGGGCAAGGGGATGCATGCTAACTATAAGTACCTAGTACATCATGGGGCATGTAGGTTTAGAGGCCCAGCAGATCTGCAGGTCCAGAGATACGAATATCAGAGGCATGCACCCAAACCCAAGACTATCTCAAAACAAGCTCTCCTAGAAGAAGGCAGTCTTTAGGGGGAGACAATGATGCCCTTATATCCTCAGCCTCAGTTTTCTACTCTGGTGGAGTGGGTTCTTGGCATCTGGAAGGGTGGAAAGCAATCACAAGAGACAAATGGGAGTTAAATCACTAGGTCTGAATTTTAGAGAAGGAAATGTCTGCCCTTCTTTGATTAAATACAATAGAATTGGTTCCACAAAAAAAAAGGTCTAGGAATATACTCCAGATATTTTCTAGTGCAAAAGAAACGGCCTCAGTCAGAATTCAGAACGATTAATGCTTGGCTTTATCAAACCATTCCACACCCAAGACAAATGACAGGTTGGATGTGACAGACTTTCAAGATTCATACTTTCACATACCAATAACCCGCCCAGCAGAGAAAATACTTAAGATCTGTGGTAGGGTAAAATCACTACCAATGCACAGTGTTGCAATTTGGCCTGAAGTCAGCTCCTCACACCTTCTCTAAGACTAGGACAGTAATAGCAGCCCACCTCAGAACCAACGGTATCTTCATCTGTTTCTACGTGGACGACCTGCTCCTGGAAGGCTAATTTTAATCAAGCAGAAGGTACCAAAAGAGCTCAAAACAACTTGCATCCCGTTTTGCAAATTAGGGGTAAATGATGCCTCACGAGAGTTAAGTATCATCAGGGAGCAGACGTGTATTAATCCAACAGAAAACGTGTTCACACAGACAGCTCATAGCTGCTGAAATAACAATATCCCAATTCAAACAGTAATCTTCCATGGAACAAATGGGCACTATACAGTAATAATTGTCTATTGTAATGACAAATGTTCCATGTTTCGTGTGCTTTCTTTTCCCCACCACTACTCATGCCCTTTCCTGTTTAAAGTGCTCATTCCACCAAACATGTTCTTCCATGGGCCCCAAGTGGGGAACAACCTTTATAACGCAACTTTTAGCACGCAGTGCTATTACAACGCAGACTTTAAAACGAAAACCATTACAATGCATTACACTGGGGGGCGCTCTAGGATAGGGAATAGTTTTAATTTACTATCCAACACCTTCCCTAGTGTCCACGGGGACTGGTGTTGGAATAGTAAATTAAACTATTCACTATCCAGCACCCCCGTGTAATGCGTTGTAATGGAATGCATTTTAAAACTTGCGTTGTTACAGCATGCGTGGTAAAAGCATGCGTTGTAACAACGTACATCCGCCCCAAGTGCCTTCCTGATTGTATCTCCTGGTTGAGAACTAGGCAGTTGTGACCCTAGACTGATTGTGGTATATCTACGGTTGGCAATCTGTTTGTTAATGGAATACTGCTGGACTTGTGAGGGAACAGGATATTCCTGTAGGCCAATTCCTGACCTAATGACAAATGAAAACACATACTGCTGCATGTATGGGATATTAGATGTAATAAGTCTCTAACCCAAACAGGAGATGGGGAAATACTAAATCCAAAGGCTATACAATGCCTATACACAACACTCTGACTTACCACGACCTAAGCTTTGTATGTAGTGGGAGGGTTACATTGATGGACCTCTACACCAGTGGTTCTTAGTGGTTCTTAACCTTTTGACTTCTGGGACCCTCACTTATTTACTGGAACCTAAGGACCCCCACTGAATCATTATTGGAATTCTCAGACCCCTACTGAGGCATGACTGTCACTAATAATTAATATTCTAAGCAGCAGGGGAACCTCTGAGTATGTGTTGCAGACCCCCATAAGTGCAGCCACTCTGATCGATTCGGACTGAAAGAGAAAACTTCTACCCTCATAAAATTTCAGACAATGCGTGTTTCAAATATGTACAATTTAATATTCTTAACAAAGCTTAATGTTACACCTAACAGAATAAGTAGGATCTACATCAGTGCCTCATCTAATTTCATCGATGCCCAGTAGACAATGCAGAATTAGCTCACATAATGTGGTCCTGTAGAATCTTACTTCTGTGTTTCACGGAAATCACCACTATACTGTTGCAAATCACTGCACTGATCATCACCCAATACACTTCAGGCTTGTATCCTAGGTCTTTACCCATATCCCACCACTAGAGCCGAGGTAAGGTTTGTGAATCATATGCTACTGTTAACACAACGCAACATCACAATGAACTGAAAGAGCTTTTCCTCCTCTGCTGCCAAGATATGGTACACAGCATGTTTTACACTGGGAGTACACATCTGCACAGGGAGGAACGTACTGGCCTATGGAAAATATGTATTTTTCATATTTAGGATCGAATATGCTACTTACCAGTATGAATCTGTTCTTGGCATGTAGGGCTGCTGACATTCATATCTGTGCATAGATCGCCGCCTAGTGTTGGGTCCAGATGATCGCACATTGTTGTCCTGGAAGAGTCTTCGAAGTATCACGAGATAGGTGGCTCCTCCCCTGGACTACAGTGCGCATGGGCATCGACTCCATCCCCAGATTGCTTTTAGCCATTGCGGCAAAGATGGAGTGTAACACCGTGAGTGATGACCATGCTAAGAGCAATTAGGAGTGCTGCAGCTGCTACAGGCGCCGGGGAGGAGGGTGGGCGATATGAATGTCAGCAGCCCTACATGCCAAGAACAGATGCATACTGGTAAGTAGCATATTCGGTTCGAGGCATGTGGGCTGCTGAATTCATATCTGTGCATAGAATACATAGCGGTCCCTCCATTAGTGGCAGCCGCCTGTGCCAGCTGCAGCAGTTTGAAAAAGTGTTTTTAGAACAGCCTGCCCTACAGCTGCCTGCTGTTTGGAGTGCACATCTACACAGTAGTGTTTTGTAAATGTGTGTGTGGTAGACCATGTGGCTGCTGTACATATGTCTTCTAAAGGAATATTTCCAAGGAAAGCCATGGAGGCCCCCAACTTGCGGGTGGAGTGGGTCCGTGGGGGGACCGTTAAAGTGAGCTTGGCTTTTTCATAGCAAATTTGAATGCACTTAACAATCCACCTGGCTATACCTGCTTTGGAAATGGGGGTGCCTCTGTGCTGTGGCGAAAAGGCAACAAACAGTTGTTTTGTTTTTCGAAAATCTTTGGTCCTATCAATGTAGTACATTAAGGCTCTCTTGACGTCTAGTGTGTGGAGCATCCTCTCCGCCACTGACTCAGGATTTTGGAAGAACACAGGCAGTTCAATAGTCTGATTGATATGGAACTGCGAAACTACCTTAGGAAGAAATTTAGGGTTAGTGCGAAGCACCACCCTGTTGGAGTGAATTTGTATGAATGGCTCTTGGATAGTTAGTGCCTGGAGTTCACTAACGCGTCGCAGCGAAGTAATCGCTGTCAGGAAAGCCACTTTCCACGTCAAGAACTGAATCTCGCAGGAATGCAGAGGCTCAAAAGGTGGACTATGTCAATGTGTATATTTTGGCAACAAATTCTAAAGTAAGAGGGAAGGTGGTGCTGACAAGGAATCACTAGTACAATCCAATATAAAAAAAGGTGGACCCATCAGTCTGGTGAGGACCACATTTAGGTTCCATTCAGGAGCTGGCGGGGTCCGGGGAGGAATGACTCGTTTGAGTCCTTCCAAAAAAGCTTTAATGGCCGGCACTCTGAAAAGTGAGAGATGCTGCCTGTTTTGTAGATAAGCTGCTATTGCGGACAAATGTATGCGAATGGAAGCATAGGCCAGGTTGCATTTTTATAAATGTAACAGATAACAAATGATGTTGTGAGTAGAAGCGTCTAGCAGGTTGATGTTGTGGTCTGCACAGTAAATGACAAACCGCTTCCATTTCGCCGCATAGCATGCTCTGGTGGTGGGCTTTTTTGCCTCCCTTATGATATCCATACAGTCTGGAGGCAAATTGAGGTAGCCAAATTCTAAGACCTCAGGAGCCAGATCACCAGGTTGAGCGGTTGCGGATCTGGGTGCTGAATGTCGCCATGGCTCTGTGTCAAAAGCCTGGGTGTGAGGTGTAGCCTTTGATGCGGTACCACGGATAGTTCTAGAAACGTGGTGTACGATGGTTGGCGTGCCCACGTTGGAGCAACCAGGATGAGCGTCATCGAGTGTTGCTTCAGCTTGCGTGCCACCAGCGGTATTAGAGGTGCTGGGGGAAAAGCGTACGCAAATATGCCTGACCAGTTCATCCATATTGCATTGCCCTGCGACTGTGGGTGTGGGAACCTGGCGGCAAAGCTTCGGCATTTGACGTTTTCCTTTGTGGCGAAGAGGTCTATCTCTGGATGACCCCACCGCTGGAAGTACGGGTGGAGTACCGATGGATGGATCTCCCACTCGTGCATTTGGTGGCTGTACCTGCTGAGCAGGTCCGCCATCTGATTGTCCTTGCCTGGGAGGTGTTCCGCCATGAGGAAGATGTTCCTCTGAATGGCCCACTTCTACATGCTCTGAGCCAGATGAGACAACTGTGGAGAGTGTGTTCCTCCCTGTTTCTGAATGTAGTACATGGCTGTTATGTTGTCCGTCCGGATCAACACGACCTTGTTGCACAGATATACCCTGAATGCTTTCATCGCCATGAAGATAGCCATCAGCTCTAGAAGGTTGATGTGCATCTTCCTTTGCTGCGTTGTCAATAGTACCTGCACAGTGTAGTGGAGTACATGAGCTCCCCAACCCTGGAGAGATGCGTCCGTCGTCAGAATGATCTGTGGCACAGGCTCCTGGAACGGTCGTCCCTTGCAAAGGTTTTGTGGATTCCACCAATGCAGAGAGTTGTATGCACGACCGGTTACCAACACTAGGTCTTTCAACTGTCCGTGAGCCTGATTCCACTGACGTGCTAAGCACTCCTGAAGCGGACGCATATGTAGTCTCGCGTGCGGGACTATGAAGATGCAGGAGGCCATCATGCCTATCAACTGCATGAACACCCGTGCCTGAAGCGAGTGTTGAGGTCTGAATTTCTGTATCAGCGATTGAATGCTGCTGATCCTCACTGAATTTGGCTGTGCTTTGGCTGCCAGAGTGTCTATTGTCGCGCCCAGATACTGCCGTATGTGGGCGGGCTGAAGGTGGGACTTTGGGTAATTCAGTGAGAATCCCAGATCGTGAAGAAGGTGAATGGTGTGGGAGGCACACTGCTGGGCCGACTTCGCCTGGATAAGCCAGTCGTCCAGATAAGGGTAGACGTGAATGTTCTGTCTCCGTAGGTGTGCATCCACTGTCGCCAGGCACTTTGTAAACACCCTGGGTGCCGTAGTTGCTCCGAAAGGGAGGACCTTGAATTGGTAATGCTGATTTTGAATGGTGAATCTGAGGTATTTTCTGTGTGACGGGTGTAACGGAATATGAAAGTATGCATCCTTCAGATCTAATGTTGCGAGGAAATCTCCCTGACTGAGCAACGGTAGAACCTGCTGCAACGTTAGCATGTGAAAGTGTTCTGATAGAATGCACTGATTGAGGGGTCTGAGGTCCAGTATAGGTCTGAGGGACCCGTCCTTTTTTGGGATCAAGAAGTACAGTGAGTACACTCCTGTGCCTTTTTCTTCCACAGGCACAAGCTCGATTGCTCCTTTTTGCAGCATGACGAGTACCTCCTGCTGCAATAAGTGCAAATGCTCTGTGGACATAGGACGGTGTCTTGGGGATATGTTGGGTGGAGTGGATGTTAACTCCAGACAATAACCGTACTGGATAAGCTTTGTGACCCACCTGTCTGTGGTGATGGACTTCCAGACCGGCAGGAACTGTTGGAGTCTCCCCCCGACCGGTGTTGTATGGTCGGGGGCAGTGACAAGGCGTCCCTGTTTGTTAGTGGTGGAGGATCTGGAGCTGTTGTTTCCACGACCTCTGCCCTTGGCGCTGTTTCCACGATTGCCACCTCTACTTTGTTTGGTGTATGTGGTTTGCGCGCCACCTTTATTGTACTGTGTTTGCTGGGACAGCTGGCCTCTGGAAACACCTCTATTGCTCGAGCAACGAAAAGAACCACCCCTGAACTGCTGCGACTGGAGAGCCCCCATAGACTTTGCAGTCTCAGTGTCCTTCTTGATTTTCTCCAAGGTGGTGTCCACCTCTGGGCCAAATAAATGATCAGGGTTTACTGGCTGATTTAGAATGGTGGTCTGTATCTCTGGCTTGAACCCGGAGATTCTGAGCCAGGCATGTTGCCTCAACATGACACTTGTGTTGACGGCTCTGGCCGCGGTGTCTGCTGCGTCCAGTGCACATTTGATGTATGAGCATCTCTGCTGCCTCCTTATATTCATCTGGCAAGTGTTGTAACAGGGTCTCCAGTGTGTCGTAATGAGCCCTGTCATACCTGGCTAAGAGTGCCTGAGTGTTTGAAATGCGCCAGATATTGGACGCTTGAGCTGCCACCCTTTTCCCGGATGCCTCTAGCACCTTAGATTCTTTATCAGGGGGAGGAGCATCACCCGTTGTTTGTGAGTTAGCCCTCTTCCGGGCATTAGAAACAACCAGAGAGTCCAACTGCAACTGTCCCTTAATGTAGGTAGGGTCTCCAGGCGCCGGTTTGTACTTTTTTTCAATTCTGGGGTTTATCACCCTGGCCCTTGTAGGCTCCTTAAATATCTCTCCAGCATGTTTCAAGACACCCTTCAGCATAGGCAGAGTCTTGACAGTCCTCTCTGAGGTAGAAAAGGTGTCAAACAGAAAATCCACTTCAATAGGGTCAGCATGGAGCTGGACATCATGATTTTTGGCTGCCCTTTCAATAAGTGCATTAAACGCCGCTGAATCCTCAGTAGGCAATGTTTTTACAGCATACACCTGAGTGTCTGGGGCAGTGTATGGATCCCCTGGGTCAGCAGCATCTGCCCAGGGTTAATTATGATCTTCTGGATAAGTGTCCACAGGATAGTTGTACTCCTCATCGTCACCTTCCCCTGTTTCCACATCCGAATAAGTGGGCAAAACATCTTGGCCACGTGGAGATATAGGTTCTACAAGAACGGGTGTTGCGGTAGAATCCTTCTTCTTTTTTTTAAATGGGATTTTATATGACTCCATAGGCTGTTCCGGGGCAATCTTTCGTTTATAAATAGAAAGTCTGCCTGTGTCGGCATCGATGAATTGTTCCTGTTGCTCTTCAAGCGAGGGTTGTCGATGCTTTGTGGCCGGTACCACAGTTGTGGGCTTCGGCCCCGTGGACACCTTCTTGGGCGCTTTGACGGCCATCTTAGGGACGAAGGCCTTCGGTACCACTTTCGGCGGCAGCGTGAAGTGGATGGGCGCCGACGTCTTTTGAGGTTTACCGGCAGGCATTGGAGGTGGAGTATCCTTTGGTCCGACAGCCGAAGCCTTCTCCTTAATGCGCTTCAGCGAGTCCGCCCCCTGCTTGGAGAAGGAGGCGGACGGCTGCGTTGGCTCGACGGAGTCCTTCGAGCCACCGCCAGGCGTGGACTCGAGGGTTGTACCATTTTTAACCTTGTCCGGTCGACGCGTAGGATCGAGAACCTTCTGAGCTCCGAGTCCTTTGTCGTGTCGACGGTCTTCGGCGCCGATTTTTTCGGGTCGACATCCTTGACCGGTGCTTTCGGTGTGCCAGTCTTTGGCTCGACGCCCTTTAGCGGCCTCTTCGGGTCGATAACACCTTTATGCTTCGTCGGTGCCGATAGTTCAGAGGACTTCGAGCCGACCAAAGCAATACGCACTTTCGGTTTCGATTTCGCTTCTAGTGCTTTGGGTTGCGTAGACAAGGAAGCTTTCTCTTTCGGTTTCGATTTAGCAACTAGTGGCTCTTTAGAAGTGTCCGAAGGCGGGCTGTAGAACCCAGTGGAAGATCTTGGGTAACGCCATGTGGCGATCCCTCGACCTGAGCCTTATGAAGTGTTTTGGCCCCAGTATCAGTTTGTGGGCCTAGCTCCTCGCTTGAGCTATCTTCCATGGCCCCAAAGGCCCCATCGTCGTCTCCTACCTTGTCGACTATGTCTTCAGCATCAACCATCTCAATATCAGCGTTGTAGCTAGAGTCGATCTCCGATGCGGGATCAGACAGGTTCTCTCGAACCTCCCGCTCTGCTGCCTCATCATCCTCGGCATCGAAGATGTTCACCGGGTCAGGTGCCGTCTGCTGGGCTTCCTTGCTCGCTACGCGTCAAAGTCGAATCGTCTTCTTGGATCGGAAATGAGAACAAGCCATACAGCTGGCTTCATCGTGATCCGGCGACAGGCACTTGTTGCACACCGGGTGGACGTCGATGTGAGGATATTTCGAGTTGCACATGGGACATCTTTTGAACGGGCTCCGTTCCATGATGGTTCGTCGATAAGGCCTCTGGCGTCAACCGGGCCTTTAGTGCCGAAAAGCCACGCGGCTCCTCGGGATGTCCGGCTCGGGAACTGAGCTGGAACAGAACTGGGCACCGATCGCAAGACAATACCGACGATAAACTAAAGGCCTTTTGGCCAAAAGAAAGTTTTATATCGATTCTGAACTTGAGTGAACCAATATGCATCCGAACCCAATGGTGGAAAAAAACAATCTGGGGATGGAGTTGATGCCCATGCGCACTGTAGTCCAGGGGAGGAGCCACCTATCTCGTGATACTTCGAAGACTCTTCCAGGACAACAATGTGCCATCATCCGGACCCAACACTAGGCGGCGATCTATGCACAGATATGAATTCAGCAGCCCACATGCCTCGAACATAATGCTTGCAGCATTTAAAAGTGTAGGATAAAGATGATATGCAAAGACCTTAGATTCCCTTGACTGTAACTATCAGCATCTACTATATCATGTCTATATCTTGTTAAACTTCTGTCTACGTTTTTATACTGTGGGGATTAACGTCCTTGTCATGATACAACTGTTCTCAGCAGCCCGGCTGCATGATGATCGTGACTACATAATTCTGTTTATTTTGTGCTGCTAGGTAAATGGAAGGGGGTGGAATACGATGGGAAGGGAATTTGTTGAATAGTTACAAACTCTGTTACTAAGATAACAAACAGCATGCTCACTAAACGTCCTGATGTGCAACACACACCACTAGATCTTTGTTGCATGGTCCTATTTTCCCTATGGTTGTTTGCTGGATATGATTATCTCAATCTGGTAATATAAAATATTTAAAAAACAGCTCAAGGAATGCCAACAGCATAAACCTGTACAATACCTTCACAAACAAAATACAATGGGGTAGAAAATAAAAGGAAAGAATAAACAATAGAAGACCTAAACAAAAAAAAAGAAAACAAAACAAATGATGAACAACCTAATAAAGAAAATGAACTCGACCGAGTTGGTAGATTCTGTCAGAGAAATTATAGTGGATTGAAGAAGTGCTCTCCTAAAATGAAAAATCATTTTTATTCTTATAAACTAATAGTCTGACGTGCTGGTGAGGCTCGTACATTGTCCTGGTGTACTCGGAATCTAAATAATGAGAATGTCAAGTGTTTCCACTTGGCACGAACGCACAGTTGCCTAGCCTAGCCTACCCTGGAAGCCAGGGTAGGCTAGGCAACTGTGCGTTCAGGCCAAGTGGAAACACTTGACATTCTCATTATTTAAGTTCTGTCAGCGAACACTGCTACGAACAGGGTGAGAAAATGTCATGTTAGAATTGCTCCCTCTTTCAGAAAGAAAACTATCAACTGTTCTCCAACCGAAAGTTTTTTGTGAAAGCCGTCATTTGCTCACACTAGACTTCCATCAGAGGTCACTTTCACTACCGCAGAAAAATTCCACCAATAGTCACCACTTCTTTTCAACAACAGGTTCACCAAACTTACTGTCGCACTTTTTTCACATTTAGGTTTTTTTATATGCACCAATTCACCCTTCATTCGAAGTACTTCCTTCACTTTCCTCATACCAGAATTTCTATTTAATTTGGGTATTTTCACTAATAAATCAAGGTCAGAAATAGGAACTACTTGTTTGAGCCAAACTGACATCCAAGCGGGCCAAAATTCAGTGGCAGCCTTTCTTCCTCTGAACAGCTCACAGGGTGACGCCTAGCTGGAGGAATGAGGTGTAGTATTATGAAACCACAGCATTGCCTTTAAAGCATTAGTAACCACACAATTACGGAGAAGTACCCAGCGTATGCAATCTCCCACCATCTTGTTCATTCACTTTGCCGGACAATTGAGTCTAGGGGTGGTACAGTGAACTGTTAAGATGCTTTATATCACCTGTTTTGAGAAAACCATTCACTTCAACACTCAAACTGTACTCCATCGCAGTAACAACAGCTTAAGGAAACCTCCCTCTATGGAAACATCTTTCATAAATTGAATCACAGCCTTAGAATTAGGTTCACTAATAAATTTAACCTCAGACCATTTTGAGTAGTAATCAACTATGGCTAAAACATACATGAATGATGAGGTAAAAAGTTATAGGGACCCATTAATTAATACCAAATTTTCTCCGAGGTCCTGATTGTAAATCAACAGGCATCGAAGATGGAGATGATACTTTAAAACTCTTATTGGTTGAACAACAAATTGCACAGTTCTTCACCATCTCTTGTATGTGCCTGCCCATTTGTGGCCAAAACATCCATGACCGAACTTTCCATTTGGCCAAAGTTGAACCCAAATGTCCCTCATATGCCTTATGCAATAATTCAAACCTCAGACTTGTGCTTGGAATAAACATTTCTATTCTGAAAAGCAAATCATATTCTACAGACAGTTCTTCGGCTATTTTAGCCAAAGGTTGAAAATCCCAGTCTAATTTTTCTTCTTTACGCCACCCGCCGTTCAAAAACGTGTTACTTGGATTAACACTGCATCCTCAGATGTAGGCTTCTTCCCCTCTGTTTCAGAACAAGTACACAAATTTGCAATTTCGACAGCAGCAATCCTACAGTTTTCAAGATCATCGTCAGCACAGGCAGCATTTGCTTCATTTTCTATTACTTCATCTTCGGCATGAAACCTGGATACATTATCTGCCCTGCTATTTCTACCTCCGGATATCTGTTCAGTATCAAATTTGTTTTGGGTCAAGTTTGTGGAGAGCCTAGCTATCCTGGGGGAACTACTCATCACATTCATACCACTAAGGATGTAAACCAACGGCTTATGGTTGGTTTGAAGGACAAAATGTAATCCCCACACATAACTACGGAACGTCTCTGTAGCCGGACAACACACTGAAGGTTCTGTAATTTGGAATACTCCTGATGAGAACCCAATGGTAGAGTCGTTGTTCCTTTTTTTCTGTGTAAGGATGGCACCCATAGCTACTAGCATCCACAGTTAAACATCATCTTCATGTAGGGTCATTAGGATCAATGCAACAAAAAGGTACATTTTTCTTCAAAAGATTAGTCAGGGGCCTCATGTTTGCTGCATAATATGGGATAAATGAGAATGGAATTCACTAAAGCCTAAGAAAGATGGGACTCTCATTCTGTCAGTAGTTGGGGATGTTTCAAGAATGGCATTTATTAAACCAGCTTTTGGCTGAATGCCTTCATGAGATTTAAAGTCTCCTAGATGCTCAACTCTGTTCCTCAAAAAATCACACTTCTCCAGCTATAAAGCCACTCCAAGTAGTCAAAAAATAGCCAGAGCATTGCCCAATATGAGATCATGCGCTCAGATGCAAGAATAAACACGTTATCCTGAAAAATAGCAACACCTTTGTAATCCCTGAGTGTATTAAGCCTAATACACTGAAAAACTGAAGTCACGGAGGAGACGCCAAAGAGTATGTGGCAGTACTGGAATATACCCAGGAGGGAGATCAATGCTGTCAGGTGTCTTGATTTATGCTGAAGTTTGAACTAATGGTATGAGACACTAGGTTGAGTCTGGTAAATTATTTTTAGCTGTAATCAAACCCAACATTTCAGTCATTTTTGGTAAGAGATGTGAACCAATCCAGATTTCCTCGTTTAGGCTTCGAAGGGCAGTGCAAATTCTCGAATCACCGTTCCATTTATGGGACACAATCAGGTGATACCAATAGTGACAATACCAACTCTTCAATAATACCACTTTCACTCTAGTCCAAGTTATCCCTTACACTGAGCAGCACTCCCTCAACTTGTGTTTAATTGGAACTGCTCCCTCTTCGATTTTGATTCTATGTTTAAATTCTTAAATTTAGGCATGATCACCAGAGAAGACATTGGGAAATTTGTAAGCCATTCTTCAACCAAACTGTTGCTCCTAATGGCCAAAACCTGTTCTCTGGCTCCTGGTTTAAATGACAGGCCAAATGAACCTTGGTGAAACCAACCAAGAGAATTGAGACTCATAATGGCTACGCAGACCTTCCTTTCGATGGGTCTACACTTAAATTCAAGAATATCTTAAAAATACCCTTCCAATTAAATCTTACTCTCCACATATAACACAGAAAAACAATCTTTCCTGAAAAAGTTTTCTTTTCCCCCTTTGTGTTGGAATACAAAACTTGTGTAATCATGGTAATTCTTGTGCCCAAATCAACTAATATTTGTAAAGTCTTATCCCCCACTTTAATATCAACTTATAGGTCAAGACAACCAGCAGGATCTCCATTCTTGACTGAATCATCACAAACAACCAGACCCACATCACTCTTATCATTTTCCATACTTTCTTAATCATTTACTTAGTTTTTGTTGTTGGATACATATTGCAACTTTGGGTGGGAGAGAAGGGGGGCGAGTGAAGGTTCTCAAAAGTCACAAAATTACTCATTTGATGGTTTGATTTTCAAGGGACTGTTTAGATAGAAGCTTTTAGATTGTTTTGGTGATAGGCATCAGCAATGTTTGTCCCACTGAAAAGCACTGTAGAGTATGTCTAGATTAGAGGGCAAGAAAGGAGTACATTGAAAGGGCAAAGACAGCCTTCAGTCGAACTAGAAATCATTTCTTGGTGGTACACTAAATTTAAGAATTGTGGTTAGTTTAAGATCAATTTAACCTGTGAAAAATACTAATCCTCTGCTGGGATTTGGTAAAACATGTTTGAGAGATAAGAGTTCGCTTTAACGATTTTCTAATCGAAATTACAGAAGGTGGTCCACAAGCTAAAATGAAGAAGCGTTTTCTATAAATTCACAAATAACTTCCTCATCCATGCGAGTTGAATGTCTGACATGCAGACCAAAATATAGAGCAGCAGACTGTAAGTGGACTCCCAAGTGTTCTACTGCTGCTTCGCCATAGAGCTCTAATGAACAACTAGTGCGCTAACATTATGCGCTCAAGATAAAGTGAGGCACACCTGAACGTCATGTTGCTGGAATAGGAGCTGTTGAATTTAAAGCCTTTTCTATACAGAAGACTGAAAGAAATGAGCATTAAACTGTTAATGCAGATATGATCTGGTTTAAAAGCTTGAGGAATATATATATTTTTTTACATTTACGGCGCAAAATATTTTAAATGGGTGAAAACAAATAATCGAGATCCCTACTTATGTCCTGCACCCCTTTCCAGATCTGTTTACTCGACTACCCACCCGCTCTGAGACTTAATGCCTCCTCAATTTTGAAATTGTTTAGTAGACACAGAAGTTTTTTTCCCTCTAAGTTTCTATTTAAATGTATGGGAGTAGATTTTTTTAAAGGTGCAGGAAGCTATTTACAACACATATATCTGTGCTTCAACATGCAACATCACATTCACCTCTCAAGTCTCCAATGCGCCTGCAACCTGCTTTTTGCCATACTTGAAAGAGGTCATTTTAGTGCCGGAGTGTATTCTGGGTTATTAATAATTGGTTTAAGGAGGGAGGGGAGGGGAGGGGAAGGTGCTGAGGACCCTTCTTGCCAACACTGCATCCCAAACAGCACTGCAAGCCTAGTAACTTGGCAAAAGTAGAGATGTCATGGTCTGTGATGCCTGGGCAGCCATTGGGCTTCCAGATGTAGACACATAGGGCATAGGTGGGTGGGCTCAATAATGTGTGATATTTGGGATGTCTAGGCCTCCCTCTCGCTGGGGATGATATGAAGTTGGTAGATGCATGGAAAGTTTTGTCCACTCTCGTAGAAGAGTTTGGTTTCAGTTGTAGGGGCTGTAGCATATTGAGGGTTGGCTGCAGTAGGATAGTTTGTAACAAGACTAGTATCCAAGGGAGGGTTGTCATTTTATGGGCAGCTGTTCGGCCCATCCAGGAGAGTCCCTGTGTTATCCAAAACGTAGGTCTTGCCGTACTTGTCTAAGAAGCTTCTCACTGTAGTTTGTAGGGTGTTGGCTAATTGTATTCCTAAATATAGAGCATGTCCTGTGGCCGACAAGATTGGGTAGAGGGATCGGCTAGCTCTGTGTTGGTGTTGTGAGACAGATAGAATAAGTATCTGAGATTTCTGTAGATTCAGTAACAAACCTGAAATCTTCCCAAAGGTCTACATCTCATCCACCACTGCGTGAAGGGAGCGGGTAGGATGACTTATAGTGAGGACCATGTTGTCGGCATATAGACTGATCTTATGTATCTTTTACCCAGACGGGATACATGCAATGGAGGTATGTGCCCTAATCCTTTGCACTAGAGGCTCCATGCATAGAGCAATCAAGAGCAGGGTCTAAGGGCACCCCGGTCTCATCCCTCATTGGACTGGTAAGAGTACTCCATTTACTCTTATCGTCTGGGGAGGAGTACGCACACTGGAGTCCTCTCTGTAATTTGTCTCCAAATCTGAATTCCTGCAGGGATGCCATGAGCTAAAGGCCAATGCACCTTGTCAAATGTTTTTTTAAACATTTAAAAAAACGTAATATTGTAAATCAGTCTGAAAAACAAGTTTCTTATTTTATTTTAAAACACAGGGAAAGCTATCACAGACTACACAATTTTGGCAGACTATGAACAATTTAAATATGTAATTTAAACAAATAGAAAGGACGTTTTTTGGAAACTTGTTTATTCCAGGAACTTATAGCAGCAGACATAAGAAACATTTTCATGTACATATTCATATTCTGCACAGGTAAGTAAATGACTCTACAGCTATTTTCTCCAGCAGAATGTCTCCCAGTGCTGGGGCATGTTGTGAGCTAGTTAAGATTGTTGTTCTTTATTAGATCTCTGTGATGTTCAAAGACATCTGTAATGGGAAGAAGGCATAGTGATATGTTGGTTGAAAATTTAATAAAGCTCTACATCCTCTAACATTCGCTCTCTTGCTACATCAAAGCCATGATATGATGAGGGGAGAGGATGCAGCTCTCCCTGCCCAGGCAGCCTGCTTTAGTATTGCCTGATTTGCTCCTTTTACGACTTGGCTGGCGCCTAAAGAGAACATTGCTGCCTAGCGATGAGATGCCAAGTATTGTAGGGTCTGTCTGACCCACATGAGCATGGAGATTTTGGGATGGGATTCCCCCAGCCTACCTGGGAATTTGGTGGGAAATAGCCACTCTCAACCGCCACTGTAATACCCAGCCAGTTGTGCTATCCTGAGAGTGGCAGCCAGCGGTTGCATGAGACAGAAAAAACACTTAGAAAGATCTCAGAACTCTTAGAGAGTTGGTCCCCAACATTTCTAACTTGATGGGGCTGAGCCAAAACATTAAAAATATTGATCACACCCAAGGTAAATTACTTTATTAATAGGCTCCCTGTGAGATTATTCAACAAATTCTTAAAACAGATAGTCATTATTATAATAACATTCTTGCGGAATTGGAAGAGACCACAAATTCCACAACAAAACTAGATTAATGATAAATTAAGATAGGGTTAATTTAGAGGACTTCAAAATATATCCGACTTGCTCAACAAGCAAGGAGTCCTTTGGTTCACCCCTGAAAACTATCACATCTCCATGGTTAAAAGTCGAAAGATAAATTTTCTTGGAAGCTTCCTCTCATATCGAATCGGAGTTTTGAAAAGCCTCCACTTAAACAATGTCTGTTGATACTAGAAGAAACAAAAAGAGTCCTTCTAAAACTAATTAATAAGTTAGAGACTACAATGAAAACTCTAAAATGTCTAATGGACTAATACTTTTGTCAAAATGTGAGGTGCCATTAAAAAATTGAATACTGGATTAACAAAGGCATACTCTGGATCAAACACCTCGGATGCAGTAAAAGCCCAGTGTCCTCTGCAATACTTCTAGAAAAGGTTGAATTAGAGAATGCAGACTTTTACGGTTTCCTAAAGCTCGAAGTAGGTCTCTCTAAGCTTCCATTGTGAAACCGGGCCCCTCTATTTCATTGCTTATCTGTGTTGCTCAAAATGTAATTACTTAAAATCGGCATTTGACCTGGTCCCTAGGGACAAACTGTGGTCCATTTTACTAGAAATGGGGAACACCTACCTGAAACGGCTCCATGAATGTCATTTTGCCCAAATCAGACATGGGAAAAATGGTGAGCTCACTGACCCCATTTCTATAGAAAGAGGAGTACGCAAAGGATGCGTGTTGGCCCCAACCCTTTTTAGTTTATTTATTAATGGTCTAGTGGAAACCCTGACTGCTGGGAGGGATATTGGTGCCCCTATGATGGCGAACCTCAAA
The DNA here is from genome assembly GCF_964263255.1 of Lissotriton vulgaris. NCBI lineage: Eukaryota > Metazoa > Chordata > Amphibia > Caudata > Salamandridae > Lissotriton > Lissotriton vulgaris. The sequence continues at coordinate 1,229,320,289 of NC_141694.1, read as the reverse complement.
GTTCCGGCCTTGATGTTCGCCGACGATACCCTCTTACTATCTAAATCCCCTATGGGAATACAGAGGGCTCTAGATATTTTCCATTCTTTTTGTAAAGGCAGGGGTTTAGAGATCAATATACAAAAAACGAAATACATGGCTTTTACTGTAAAAAATACTACACGACCAAACCCCTAGCTAGATGGGAAACAGCTAGAGAAAGTGACCATTTTTGAATACCTAGGGTTAACACTTACTGAGAAGATTGAGTGAAGCGCACAAATAAAGAAGGCCAGCCTCAAGCTGGCACAGACAACAGGAGGGTTGGCCAAAGCGCTCAGGAAGTGTACTCATGAAATGGCTGGGCCAGTGATGGAAATTTACAAAGCCCAAATAAGGGGGGCGACTTTGTATGGGGCAGAAATCTGGGGCCATCAGCCATCCGACCCCCTATCAAAGAATGAGAATTCCTTTGCCAGACAACCTTTAGGCCTCCCGATAAGTATTCCACTTACGCCACTCCGAATGGATCTTGGGGTTGGTCCAATTGCAGTGAAAGTCGCCCTCAGACCCCTTCTACATTGGCGCCGCTTATGGAGCACCCCAGAATTAGAAGCTTTCAGAGTAGAGCTAAAGGAAGTGCTGAGCCTGCAAGGAACCAGCAAAATCCCATTGCTGAGGTATATCAAAAACTCCTTAGAATATATGGGGATGGGCGACCTATGGGCTAACGCTGAAGGAAACAGCATGTCAATATCCAAGAAGATCCTGTCAAAGATCTTTAGGGAATATAAAATTAATCAGCTTAAGAGGAACCCTGCGGTTGGTACATTGACTGCATCCTTTTTAGAGATCAAAGAGCAGTACAGCCTAGAACCTGTTCTTGATGTCATCCAACCTCCCCTTGCAAAAGAGCTGTACCTACAATTTAGGCTCGGAGCACTGCCGCTTCGAGCCTTTACAAATAACTGGGGGGGGGGGGGGGGGGGGGGGTCACTCTAACTCTGGGCAGTCCGGCCAGTAACCACATCTCGGAGACAGTCCAACATTTTTTTCCTCTTGCCCGGCATATAAGAAGGTCAGATGCCGATGGCTAGCACAGATATGCAGAAACCTTGGAACAAATCATTGTGCGGAGGCCTATAGGATTTTAAAATATGATACTAGCATGCCCATTGTGTACTCTGTTTCTCGATACCTATTCTCCATGTGGTGTGTGCGCCGAGCTATTTTAAAATTAGGCTCTGCCTAATTTGGTCACTCCATCACTCTTTTGTGATTTTATACTGGTATTAACTTCACCCTTTTTTTAAAATCTCAAATACCATTAATGCCTATTTAAATGTATTCATTACATTTTATAATTTTTAATTGGAATTCTTTGATACTGTATTGCACATGAACTTTATTTTCTGGAATTTATATGTATGAATTGTGATGTCTTTTTTACTTGTGCTTTTATGGTCATATTGACCGAAATAAAGAATTCTCAAATTGAAATTGAATTACTTAAAAAAACAGCAGACAGGAGGCGCTTGGCAAAACAGGAACAGTTTGTTTAATTAAACAGTTCAGCCAGGAGGACAGTTAAAGGTACTAAGTCTGAGGACTGCCTCAATTTGCATTTGGTTTCTGTCCGTCTTGTATTCAAAATACAACAGGTAATAACATGTTTCTGGGGTATCATATATGGAGAGGAATGTTAGTTGCTGCTTTTAGATTCATAAATGAATGGTCAATAGTTACTTCAGGTGGGTCTCGACCTTGTGTGGACACAGTGTGACTAGAGGTGAATGTGTCCAGATGTCCGGCATTCTAAGAGCGTGATCACTACGTTTGCTAGGACCTGATTGGCGAGGTATTCCAAACTCATGAGGCATCTGACTTATTGGTGCTTATAGGAGTGTGCATACCCCTCCGACCATGTGGGCTTTATTGAGGCAATCTCCCCGTATCATTGTAATGTTGCTGCGCTCATCTGTGGGATGGGTCAAGAGTTTCCTGCCCGAGTGTTTGCCTGCCAACTATGCACCCTTCCACCTGTAACCTATCAATCAACAATTCCCGGGTTTAAGTCTTAGGACATGCCTAACTACATATTTTTGAGTCGAGGTTGATGTAGAGTTCCCAACGGGTGAATCTGTTAATAAAGACGATATTTCATTTTCACTGATGTATGCATCAATCTTTATGTTAACCTCTGTAAACTAGTAAATGGAGGACACACTGTTTTCGAAATTAACACACACACTTTCACCCTTCTTGTAAAAAGCTAATGCCAAAACTAAAAGAATAATGTGAGCAAGACTGGGCAAAAATCAGTCTGAGATGAAAACCTCTATACCGTGGGCCCAAATCCTGCCTTACCATTTAACCATAAAATCACCCTAGCCTTAGATCAAACCAAATTCCTGTTAATACCTAGAGCAGCCTAGCATTTAGGAACAAGACATCAGTTGGAGGGTGGCCTGACCTGCTATTATACTAAGCTGCATCTCAACTAGAGCATGAGGTAAACAGAGGGCTGATGAGAGGCCTAACTGGGAGAAATTGCTACCTGCGGGTATGCATGATTCCTATACTCTCACAGAGATGATGGCAAGAGAAGTCCCTAGGGATTTCCAGTATTTGATCCGATTGATGGCAGAGGTGTGGCACTCACTGGTCCGTAAGATATTACGATGATCACCTCAAGTGGAGGGTATGTCTCTGTGGGCCTTGAAGCCATTTTACAATTGCAAAAAGGCAAATACAACATTAAATACCATGAAGGGGGTTGTGAACATGTGGGCAACAACAGACTCATATAGTTCACACAAGCTCAGGTACAGTTCGGTGTGGGACTGGGGCAGTTTTCTGCACTAGGCTAGATTAGCGCATACTGCCTGAATGACGTGACCAAATGATTTGATTCCTGACAGACCACAAGTACACGCAGTCATGGAACTGTCAGACTGCAGACAAATGACAGAAAACACACTTACATGTGGCCCTAGTAGCTGACAGGATAGGTAAGACTGACTAAGCTATGGACAACTGGACTGTAGACTGCCCAGTGAAATAACAGTTACGGAATAGAAAAAAGCATGTGAACAGGTATCCCCCAACACACGCTTTAAACTTATATGGTTTCACAACTTACATAGAACCCACATGACACCTAAAGAGCTATCAAGGATCTACCCTGCTACACCCCACTGCATGAAGAAATGGATAGCCCTCTGTAGACTTTCTCCATATGACTGAGTGTGTCCGCCGATTGGGAGCTACGGGGGGGGGGGGGGGGTGAACCTTGTGGACAACTGGTAAAAGAGAGATGTACACAAGGCCTGAACTTCTGTAGGCAGCAACAGCAGATAGGAGAACATTGGTGGAGTCATACTACAAATCCAATTTGGCTAAGGGCTACTGATATGTAGCTGCAGCCTGTTCTTGACATTTTAAAAGGTCATGAGGGTGTGGAAGGCATGAGAAACATTTTCCACTTAGACTACCAAAGATGGTAGAATACTGATGAGCTCCTTTGATAAAATATATCAGAACTTCATGCATCAGGTGGTCCAACTAAGAGAGCTCATGTTGTAATGGTAAGTTCTGCCTCTGCTACTGGACAACAAATTCGATCTGTATGGAGATGTGATGAGCGATGAAACCGTATAGACATTTAAAAAAATACAGCCTTTACCCAGATGGGTGTCATGTTAATGACAAAACTGATTAAACCAGGGGGCTGGGCTTGACTGTCTAAGACGACAGTCCTGAATGGAGCGGGCAACCTTACTGGTAGCAAAGCATTACTCTGCCATGCAGTACCCCTGAAGATGGGGGGGGGGGGGGCTGTAGATCTCTAGGGCCCCTAAAAATGGAGGGAGCATGACCCCCTGGAAATTAGCCAGGCAGGAGACCACAGTGGAGTACACAAGGCCATGCAGAGAAAGGTGAGGTTGGCCTAGAGATACGCACCACATCGGGTGAACGCTCAGATTGGCGTGTGCTGTGGGCGACACAACGAAGACACGGTGTTGTGGCCTCGGCTGTAGTCCTAACTGGTGCCCCTGCGCTGAGGGCCGAACTGGTGCTTCTGAGTGCCGGCGGGGGCTGAGACTGGACTTGCCACCAGCCTGGGTTGTGGGGCAGTGCAGCACCAGAGCACTTCGGCATGTCAGGTGCCTGTGGCAGGCTGGAGTGAGCCCGGGTCTGGGAGACCATCCTGGTAAAGTGACCCCCGGACAACAAGCGTTGCACTGGCATGCCAGGTGCTCATGGTAGGCTGAACCGGCCTAGGGGCGCTTATTAGTGGGCCATACATGTCAATCCTTGAGGTTGGTTGACGCTGCTTGGGCGCCAAGCAGCCAGGCATGGCAGAGAAGGGACTCTCTTGGGGTGATGCCTTGCAGGTGCATGTCAATCCACAGGCCTTCTGTATAATCTAGGCTGCTGGGGTACCAAGGAGACTACAGTGACCCTACAACCTGCTTCAATGGACTGAGGGCCCAACATCTCTCGTCTGGATCAGCCGGAATTCTTGTGCCGCCCCAGGGGACTACTGGGGGTAGGCGGGTCTGGGCCCCTGTGGGAACTGGCGACACCACTCATCAACTGCTTCCCACTATGGCCAAAGATAAAATGTCCCATCCCATCAAGCCAGGTACATTAGATAGGTCTCCAAGGCAATAACAGAAGGTATACAAATGCTACAAGCACTACAAGCACATTCCTGAACATGTGGGCACCGACACCTCCAAAATCCTTGCAGCCATTGCTCAATCACGTGATGCAATAGAAGCAAAAATCAGGGCGGTTGGAACGGATGTCATACTACTAAAGCAAGACCTACACCGAACAGTGGATAGAATAGCTGAAGTTGAAGTCTGAGATTCAGACATGGACGATTCCATGACCGATCAGATATGCAACAAACTATCACAAGACTCACTTTGACAACCAAGGAGCTTTTAGTGAAAGTAGATTATTCAGAATTGAGAGCCTGCAGAAATAACCTCCGGTGTGTGGGGTTCTCGGAGGGCTGCAAAGGATACTTCCCCTAAACATTCCTGGATCAATGGCTGCAATCCATCATACCAACGGAAGTCTCCTTGGCATGCTTTATTATCAAGCGGGTCTACTGGGCTCTGGCCTAAATAACTTCTCGAGGGGGACTCCCTCACCTCATGATAGTGCGCATCTTGAACTACATCAACAGGGACGCGAACCCTTGCCACGCACATCGGGAGCGACCATACAGTTTCAATCACATAAAACTATGATATTCCCAGACTATACTAAACTTGTCCAGGAGCAACGGAAATCCTTCATTGCAGCAAAAAAGAGTGCAAGACCTGAATATCTGATTCATGTTGCTGTACGCACCTAAACTCAAGATCAGTTTTTTGATTCCTCCGAAGGAGTGTTTCAATGTCCATCCCTGGCAACATATGCTTCACCCTTCACAATCAAGCCCTTCTCACAAAAGACTCACAGTGGAAGCCGCACTCGCTCATCTTGGTGAGACAAACATGATAAAATTGATACCCTAAGGAAGGCTGATGCAGCAGCGACCCAGAAGGGTTCCGTAGACACCTCGCCCTCATATCAACGTAGAATACCTCCACTCCACACTTATTCGAATAAAGCTCCAGGTTATTCAAACCTCTTCATGGCCTCCTGGATGCACTGCAGTGAAATGTATACCCAAATGTAACAATGCCATCCATTCAACTCAGTCAAGAGGCATAGTGGCGCAAAGAGAGCAACTTGTCTCCAACCACCCATTCTAACCACAGACCTGTGGTAGTTACACTGTCAAAGACACAAAGGTAGACTGCGGTCCCTGGAAGTAATTTTCGTTATAATGGGTCATATTGGGGCGTGATGCAGAAGTCACCCTATTGGCGACACTGGTCATTCTGTCCCAAGACAGATGCTTCACTGTTTAGAAGTAGAGTATAGGGAAGGAGGGGGGACTTTATGGCTTTGTTTGCTGTTTACTGAAGTTGGTGCATCAGAGTCTCCTACTGCATGCTTGTACTCACTCCTCCCACATGGTATCTTCCCCTCCTAGATGACCACTCAAACTAACACAGCCCTGAACTCACAGATCATTGTCATTTCCAGGAATGTAAATACTACGTTGGACAAAATTAACAGGAACAGCGGTCCTCCACAATGAAAAACGGCTACAAGCCGACATCCCTTTTCTCCAAGAGACTCATTTATTAAGGAATAAGATCCACTTTCTGGCCCACTGTGGTTATAGACAGGTCCACCATGCCGGATTCATGAGGGGCTCTAGGGGTGTAGTCAAACTGATAAAGGGCCATCTCCAGTTCTAGGTTCAGAGGGTATGGCGTGATAAAAGAGGCAGATATATAGTTGTTACAGGTATACAAAATGGTATCCACTATCTCTAATCAACATCTACCCCCACCAAACCAATCACCTCCTTCCTAGATACTATCTAAAAATTGATAGGGGCACCCTGGTGCTGGGGGTGACTTGAACAGGGTGATTAAGTAATCTATAACTATATTTCGACCCAGGGCTGCAGTAATTCGTAGGGTTATTAGGCATCGCAGACACATGGCGATTGTTCAATCATGGCGAAAGGGTTACCACTACTAGTCTGGGGCACACAGCACTCTTTCTCGCCTCGACTACTTCGTCCTCCCTAAGACGGAAGCACACAGATTCCTGGACACACAAATCTTGCCCAGGGGTCTCTATGATCATTCACCAGTGACGATTATTCTGAGAACACATCATAATAGGACTCCTCTGCGGTGGAGATTGTTGGCCTGGTCCCTTCAAAATATGACACCTACTTTACCCTCAACCGGAACACTGTCGCCTTCCCAAGCACCCTGTGGGCAGCATTAGTCAGCGATCCATTTAAACAAGATGATAGTGCGACCGCGCAGCTTAAAACACACTATGCGCTTGCTCTGAGGAGTCCAGGAAGGACACCGCCCATATTTGATTTGCTTGTAGGTACACTTATAGCACCGTTTTCGGAGTTGCCTGGCTCCTGATAGCTTTGGGTGTCATCTTGAAGTGGGTCTCTGCACCCTGTTTAATACTTTTATGAGTTTCTCTTCCTCATTATTATTTTAATTTATCTTCCTTTACCAGTATGACTCTATAGTGGAGGATCCTGCTACAGGGTCATGAGGTTGTTAGACCCCAGTTCAGAAATTCTGTTTGCCCACCTGTTTCTCCGATCTAGCTCTTTCACCGGAGCATAACCACGCCCTCCTTAGTCAACGGGCCATTTAAACTAGATGATAGTGCATTTGCGCCGAAGGCATCGCAAGGGAAATCCTGTCTGTGCCAGTCCGCGCACGGACAGTGCACAGCGCCAGGGACCCTGCTCATTTCTCACCAGGCTCTAGGCCTAATTTGATTTACTCACAAGAAGAGCTCAAGGCCTGTAGCGCCACAGGTAGGAACAGTCCCTCTCTCTTTTTCAAATGTGCGTTGATAAACATACGCTCACTAATAAAGCACCAGCTTGAGTTTGAGGAGTTCGTTGAGGCACATAACTTGGCTATAGCCTTCATTACAGGGACTTGAGCAGATATAGCGTTGGAACCAGAGCTGGAATAAGCACAGGGCTCGACAAATCCGAAAAATGGTACTAGTCCTGCTGGTCTAGTACCATGGAAAATCCCCTCGACCTGACTGCAACCCACTTGACCTCCGTCTCTGAAAACGGAGCAAAAGTGACAAGTTAGCAAGATTTAAAGGCATCTTTATTGCTCTTTCCCTTAATGAGCAATAAAAATGCCTTTAAATCATGTTATCTTGTCACTTTTGCTCTGTTTTCAAAGACGGAGGACAAAAGTTAGTTTGACTTCCTACTCGCCAGAAAGGGCGAGTAGGACCTAAAAATAGCTCGTCCTCATCCATTCTCCCTCGCAAATGCGAGCGGGCGAGTGGATTTGTCGAGCCCTGAAGCACTACCTATCGGCTACTCTATTCCTAATATAGACAGGATAGAAAAACAAGCATTTGCAATCGGTCTCGCCTTTGGGACCTTATATGTATTTAGCTATGCAGCACATTAGCCTGGGTGCCGGAACATCTTCTCTTTAACATGGAGGAAAAGTAAGTACCAAACTGCGTGACACGCCAGGTATGGGAACTCATTGAGAGAAATGTTGCCTTTCAGTGGGAAATGGTATAGTCCAAAGCTCTGTTTTTAATATAAAAACAATTTTATTTTATTGTATACGGGTGGACGTGGAAGACAATTTCTATGGACTAGAATCTAGAGAATGCTAAAGTAATTCTGGTATTTTACAGACCTTGGCTGGTTGTTTTCTATCAAGACAGTTAAATAAAGGTAGTTGAACAGAAAAGAAAGTCCCTAAGCGGATGCAGACAAGTCCTAGGGCAGATCTCCAGAGCCCACAAACTACAGACACATATAAGTATATACTAAAGTATATACAAGAGGTCTTGCATACTCGACCTAAAAAGGAAGGGGGAGGGAGTAGTCATTATATACAGGAACTATCGCACAAGTTACTACTTGTGTAACAATATATCTGTAAGAGACATTAGTTAGTGATAGATTCCTTACCTTAGAATATCCCCAGGCATCAGACTGGATCCGGAAAGTTTTGCTTAGCAGTACGCCTGCGTGCCAGTAGGTGGCGTCCTGCGGCTCCGCAGCCGTCGCTGGCGTCGTAAGCGCAGAGATGACATCACGGAGACTACTTAGGTGACACCCAACTGCGTGGACGTCAGTTCTGTACACGACTTTCCGCGCCAGGAATGCAGAACCATGCAAGATACTGACCATTGGTGCACAAAACCAGGGCCCTAAATGGGGATGGTTTTAACCCTAGTATTCAGTTTGCAGAATGGGGAGGATGGGTGGGGCGGTAAGGAAGCTATCACTAACTAATGTCTCCTACAGATATATCTTTACACAAGTAGTAACTTGTGCATCTGAAAGAGACACTTTAGTGATAGATTCCTTACCTTAGAATAGATACCCCAGCAATATCAACCCCGGTGGTGGTAGCGAACAAAATTACACCAGGAAATCACGGAGAACAGAACGGCCAAAGAAGCTGGCTCTCCGGATTTGACTGTCAAGGCAGTAGTGCTTTGTAAACGTGTGCAGTAAGTCCCACATAGCTGCCTGACAAATGTCCTGCAAGGGAACGCTGCGTCCCAAGGCAGTATTGGCTGTAGTTGCCCTGATCGAATTTGCACGCAACGCCACAAGAGGCTCCTTCTTGGCCAAGGAGTAACATTATTTGATGCACAGAACGACCCACGGGGAAATGGTCCATTTGTGCACAGCCCGACCTATTTTGGCACCCACATAGCCAACAAAGAGCAGATCATCAACCCGGAACTGTTTATGCTGCAGATAGAAATCAAGCGCACGTTTTGCGTCCAGACGGTGGAGCCTCTCCTATACCCTGGAAGGATGCGGAGGCGGAAAGAAGGTGGGCAAAGTGATGGTCTGCCCGATGTGGAAGAGCGTGACAACCTTTGGCAAGAAAGAAGGACGGGTCCTTAAAACCACCTTGTCCGGATGAACAGAAAGGAAAGGAGGTTTAGAAGAAAGAGCCTGTAGCTCACTCACTCTTCTGGCAGAGGTGATAGCTACCAGGAAAGCCGTCTTTAGAGTAAGAAGGCGTAAAGGACAGTTATGAAGAGGCTAAAAGGGACCGCACATCAGAAAGTCAAGACAAGATTTAAGTCCAATGAGGCATTATGAAAGGCACGGGAGGAAACGTGTGTGTAATGCCTTTGAGAAAGCGGTCAACAACCGGGAACTTAAAAAGAGAAGGCTGATCAGGAAGCCTCAGGAAGGCGGAAATGGCAGAAAGATAGCCTTAGATAGTGCCCAAGGCAGAGCCCTGCTGGGCCAAAGATAGGAGAAACAGAAGAACCTCAGAAAGAGGGGCCGAAAGGGGATACACAGCCTTTGCTGTGCACCACGCCACAAATTTGATCCATCGGCAGGCGTATACTGTTTTAGTGGAGGGACGCCTGACTGCCAGAATGACATTACAGACTTCGGGAGGACGATCAAAAGCCCTTAACTGTCGCAGCTCAATCTCCACGCATGGAAGTGGAGGCTGGACAGGTTCGGGTGGAGGACCGTCCCCTGCTGCTGCAACAGAAGATCCTCCCGGCGACAGAAGATCCTCCCGAAAAGGCAGACGGACCGGGGGTTCGATGCTCATACTGAGTAGCTCGGGATACCATACTCTTCGAGCCCAGTCCGGAGCCACAAGAATAACTTGGGCCCGGTCACGCCTGATCTTCTTCAACACTCTGTGCAGAAGTGGTATAGGCGGAAAAGCGTACAGTAGACCGCAGCTCCATTCGAGACAAAAAGCGTCTCCGAGTGAGTGCCGCCTTGGAAATTACAACACACAGAACTGATGCCATTGCGCGTTCTCTTCGGTGGCGTATAGATCTATCCAAGGCTCCCCACTGCAGAAAGAGACCTTCGCCACGTCCGAGTTCAGACGCCATTCGTGATCGATCAAGCACCGGTGCCTGAGTTCGTCCGCCCTGGCGTTCAGAGAACCTGGCAGGTGTTGAACCACCAAGGTAATGCCTTGATGTTCCTGCCATGCCCAGAGGCGCAGAGCATCCACCCCACCCTGTTTGTTGCAATATCACATGGTGGTGGTGTTGTCTGTGAACACCTGCACTACACTTCCCCGGACAGAGGGAAGGAATGCCTTCAGTGCAAGTCGGAACGCCCGCAGCTCCAGAAGGTTGATATGGAGCCGGGACTCCGCCGGAGACCAGAGGCCTCTGATCTCTGCCTCCCCCAAGTGGCCTCCCCATTCCAGGAGGGACGCATCCGTCACCACTTTGTGCTCCGGTTGGGGAAGGGAGAGGATCTGCCATTGACCTAATCGTAATTCGTGAGCCACCACTGTAGTTGTCGTGCAGTGCCCTCCGAGATCTGGACATGATCGGAGAGGTTGCCCTGATGCTGTGCCCACTGGAACTTCAGGTCCCACTGCAGAGCCTGCATATGCCATCTGGCATGTCACACTACCAGGATGCAGGAGGCCATCAGGCCCAGGAACCGGAGGGTCATGCTGACTGAAACCCGGGATAGAGGCTGAAAGATCAGAATCATAGCCTGAATATCCCGAACTCGCTGCTCGGGAGGATAAACACAGAACTGCGTCAAATCCAGAACTGCTCTAATGAAGGGGAGCTTCTGAGAGGGACACAGCTGCGACTTCGGCACGGTGAGGGAGAACCCCAGCAAATGCAGGACGTTGGCCATAGTTTGAAGGTGGTTGACGACTGCCTGGGGCGAGCCCGCCTTCAACAACCAGTCATCGAGGTGGGGGAAGACTGACCACCGCCATCACTTTCGTGAACACCCGAGGGCACTGGTAAGGCCAAGGGGAGCACGGTAAACTGAAATTCTTCCTGGCCTACCGTGAACCGCAGGTAACGCCCGCAGGACGGGGATGTGAAAATATGTGTCCTGCAAGTCCAACGCTACCATCCAGTCACCAGGGTCGAGGGCAGTCAAGACCTGAGCCAGAGTTAGCATCTTGAACTTCTCCTTCGGGAGGAAGCGATTCACGTCCCAGAGGTCCAAGATAGGAAGCAGACTTCCTTTGTCCTTCTTGGGGACCAGAAAGTAGTGGGAATAGTAACCACTCCCTACTTCAGGCCCTGGAATGCACTCGATAGTCCCCTTGGCCGCAACTTCCGGTTAGAGAAGGGACAAATGATCCCCCGACATGCGGTGGCACTGAGGTGGCATGGCTGGGGGTGGGGACTGAAAGGGAAGGGAGTAACCCTTGCAGATTATCTGCAGCACCCATTTGTTCAACGTAATCTCGTGTCAGCTGGGAAGGTGGTGGCGGATCCTGCCACCCACCACCGTGGGGTGCTCGCTGATGTTCAGATGGGGAGGAAGCAGCGGAGGTGGAAGTGGATGGACCCGCACGCTGGTTCCCCGCCCCGCCCCTGCGGAAACTGAGACAGTGGCCTTGCTGTGGCTGGTTTTGCACAGACCTGGTGGAAGGGCGCGCGCCTGGGCCCCTCAACTCTGGTTACGAAAGGAACGAAAACCAGGAGTGGTCGGGGCCTTAGTAGAAAGACCCAGGGACTTCGCCCGCGAGTCTTTAAAGCTCTCCAGTGCACTATCAGCCTTGTCGCAAAGGCGGGTGCCATCAAAAGGCTTGTCCATGAGCGGACTCTGGCCATTGAGCGAGAACCCGGTCGAACGCAACCAGGCATGGCGCCGCAACGCCACTGTTGTAGAGACCGCCCTGCCTAGAGAGTCGGCGGTGTCTAACCCACACCGGATGGCAAAATTAGCCGCATCTTTGTCCTCAGCATTCGCCTGAGAAAGAGTAGCCTGCACCTCTCCTCAGGACACTGAGGTAACACCTGTGCAACGGCGTCCCACACCGCGTGGGAGTAGCGGCCCAACAAGCAGGTGGTGTTCAACGAGCACAGCCCAAGGCTGGCCGAGGAGAACAACCGCTTCCCAAAACTGGTCCAGCCTTTTAGATTCCTTATCCGGTGAGGCTGTGGGAATGGCACTCTGCGACATGAGTCCTGAATGACCAGGCTCTCAGGCGTAGGGTGAGTGGTCACCTGGCGCCGGTCGGTGGCATCTAGCGACGTTTTTATCCACCGGGGCCCCCATGGCCGGCCTCGACCAAGTGCCCAAGAGCGTCATTAAAGGGAAGCAATGGCTCTGCCGAAATAGACGCTGGCTGGAGCACTTCGGTGAGGAGGTTGGTCTTCAGGGCCACCGTGGGGAGGTCAAGATTGAGGGCCTCGGCAGCCCGACGGAGGACCACCATATAGGAGGCACCCTCCTCCATTGTAGGCGGGGGAGAGGCGACCCCGGGTCAGAAGAGAAATCGAGGTCGCCTGCATCCTCCAAGTCATCCACCCAATAGAGCTCGGAGTCACATTGCCGAGCAAGCATGTCCTCAGACCCTTCGCCGTTGTCATCCGTCTCTGACGTGGAGTGAGCTGGAAGCTGCGGCAGAACCGGAGCCGGAGATGGAACAAACAGGGTCGGGAACGGCGCAGTGAACTGTGCCGGACGGGGCCGGACCGGCACTGGTTCCCAATGCGGATCCCAAGCCGGAACAAAATGGTCTGGGAACCGGGGGAGGGGTGGGATAAACGGCACCCAGGGCGGCGCCAGGGCTGGAGCCGAGGGTGGGGCCAGAGCCGGCAACGCCATACCTTGTGGCGCTGGAGCCAGTGGCGCAGGATCCTGTGGTGCCGGGGCTGGAGCCGATGGCGGAGCCGCTGGGCCAGCAGGATCTGGACAAGGGTCTGCGGGGCCCAAAGGCGTGCCCGCGGGAGCCCGAGGTCTGTAAAGTTGGTCGCGGCAGTCCCGGGAGTCGTGGCCGGCCTCCAGGCAAGAGAGGCAAACATTGTCGGGTCCGCTACCAACATGTTTTGGCGACAGGTCCCACAGGACTTAAAACCGGGCATCCCTGCGTGCACCAAGAGAAAGTTGGGGAGACAAAAAGTCTCAAAATAGTGGTCAAAAAGAGACCAAGGTACGTGCTCAATCCGGATCTGGGCTTACTAGTGCGGAAAACGAAAGAACTGACGTCAGCGCGCATGGGTGGCGCCTAAGTAGTCTTCGTGACGTCATCTCAGCGCTTACGACTCCAGCGACGGTCGCGGAGCCGCAGGACGCCACCAACTGCTAAGCAAATTTTTCCAGATCCAGTCTGACGCCTTGGGATATTCCAAGGTAAGGAATTTATCACTAACGCGTCTCTTTCAGATTGCCAGTTTCAGGGGGTTACTCTTGATGTAACTTAACAAATGTTATACTTTCAAAGGCCTGCTAATTTATCGTGCTCCAGGGTCATGAGCTTCTTTTTTAGAATTTATAAGCCTTTTTATCGATGCCATCATAGAATCTGCAGACTATACCATTTTAGGAGACTTTAATTTCTATCTTGAGCTAGCGGACAATCGCGATACGACCTCCTTAATTGACATTATGGCTAACTTTGAGTTAGAGCAAAGGGTAAGATATCCTACTAACATAGCGGGCCGTACCCTTGATGGTATTTTTTTACCAACAACCCTCTGTTGAAAGTCTTAACAACACTACCAGTATTATGGTCAGATCACAGAGCAGTAATATTTTTAGCTACTAACCCACACTTACAACCCAGACCTTATGTGATTCCTGTGAGAAGTTGGCCTGGTATATGCTGTCCACTAATTAAACTGGGCACCTTGCACCAGTCCAAACGACCCTTATGATGTTTGAGGTCAAAGATAACCTTTAGAAAGCTATCCTAGTGGTAGCTGTGAAGAGCGGCTTCAGGCTTAATCTTGAAGGAATGTAAAGCAGCTTGTTATACCAGAACATCACCTTTAGTATTAACTAAATGAAAGGAAAACCACACCACAGTAATTATAAAAATACGTATTTATTTATATAACACTCTCTAGTATCCTCTACAAAAGGATACAACACAAAGTACACAACATTTTCGCAAAGAAACAGTTGTAAGTAGCACAATACACAGTGGGCCCCAGGGGGAGACCAAACCATATACTAAAATAGTGGTATAAGAACCACGACTTGAGTCTGGACAGTGTCTTGAACACGTAGAATCGCTGGGACCCCAAGGAACCACCGAAGGTGAGTAGATAGGGACCCCACGGAGGACAGGTGCAGTGTGCTAACACAACTGCAGCCCCGTAAAATTGTATGGGGAAGTCGCAGTTAAAATTTTAAAGGTTAAGGCCCCTTCTCGGTGGACTTTGAGGAAACCCTTTAGAACTTAGGAGGTTGGAGAGCCACCCCACCAGTGGTTGCCGGTGTACCCAAGTTACCTATCCCAGGGAAGCCGGGTGCATAGGTCTGAAGTGGTGTCGAAAACAGATGTTGTTTTCAATGGGGAGCTTCACAGAAGTGCTGCTGCCGGGAAGGAAGAAAGTAGGGCTGAGCATAGTTTGCAAAGTAGCGCTACGCAAAGCTACGCAAAGTGCACTTCGCACTACGCGAACTATGCGTAGCACTACGCAAACTGAGTAGTACCCTGTTCGCACTGTGCAAGATGCCGTTTTCGATGATTACACAGTGCGTTGTTTTGCACACAAGGAGACCAAGCCGACCACACCAGCCGTGAGGGAAACGGCCGCAACCGGGGGAATCCACAACGCCGTGAGGGGAACGGCAGACAGGACTGCAGCCCCCAGGTGCCCCGGCGGCGCACACCTGACGTCACCAACAGCGCGCCAGGAGGCACTTGAAAATGAGGGAGCGCCGAGCGCTCAGGGGAGCGTTGTTTTGCACACAAGGAGACCAAGCCGACCACACCAGCCGTGAGGGAAACGGCCGCAACCGGGGGAATCCACAACGCCGTGAGGGGAACGGCAGACAGGACTGCAGCCCCCAGGTGCCCCGGTGGCGCACACCTGACGTCACCAACAGCGCGCCCGGAGGCGCTTGAAAACGAGGGAGCGCCGAGCGCTCAGGGGAGCGTTGTTTTGCACACAAGGAGACCAAGCCGACCACACCAGCCGTGAGGGAAACGGCCGCAACCGGGGGAATCCACAACGCCGTGAGGGGAACGGCAGACAGGACTGCAGCCCCCAGGTGCCCCGGCGGCGCACACCTGACATCACCAACAGCGCGCCCGGAGGCGCTTGAAAACGAGGGAGCGCCGAGCGCTCAGGGGGAGCGTTGTTTTGCACACAAGGAGACCAAGCCGACCACACCAGCCGTGAGGGAAACGGCCGCAACCGGGGGAATCCACAACGCCGTGAGGGGAACGGCAGACAGGACTGCAGCCCCCAGGTGCCCCGGCGGCGCACACCTGACGTCACCAACAGCGCGCCCGGAGGCGCTTAAAAACGAGGGAACGCCTCCCGCACTTGCGGGACGCGCCGGACGAAGCCCGGGAAAAGGGCGGGCCCTCTGTGGCCCTCAGAGGCCTGAGGAGCCTGGCCTGGGTCACCACCCCTGTCTGATTATCTACAACACAAGTCACTATTGGACATATTAAAAGCCCTACTTGAACCCATAGAGGTCAGATTACGCTGTTTAGAAACCATCTTGAAAAACATCCATAAGGATATAAGTGCCCCAAGCCTTAATTTGATTGCCAAGACATCCCACGTCGCCAACATAACCAACAAGTCATCTTTGGCTGGTAAAAGCGTAACTATAGCCAAAAACAATGTCCCTAAGACCACTAGTAACACCCCAAACCTGGGAGGCACCAAAGCAAAGACCCCCGAACCAAAACAACCAGAGAACTCAACCAAACCTAAGTAAATTCCCCAAGTTAAGCCAAATGATCCTACCCCGCCGACCCTAAACCCTGACCCGACTCCTAGAGCTAAGGCAGCGGCCCGTAGAAATATCCATCTTCCCCCAGATGCCTGCCCCTATGTAGTGATTCTCACTGGAGTCACTGAAATTCCATCTTCTGAAGTAGAATCCCACCAGGCCTTAAAAAATAAAGTGTGCCACTGGCTCTCCAAAAACCATCCCTTACCGCCAAACATGCCAAGTAACATTCTAATGGTGGAGAGAACCCCATGGGTGGGAGGGAATAGAAAAAACTTACAAGGGGATTGCGTGGTGATCATCTTTGAGAACACACAGGTGGTAGAATATATATGCAGAGGATCTTCTAGATATCATGCTAGCACTGTCACCGCTAGGCCCCTCTCCTATTTCTACCTACCCGGGAACCAATCAGATAAACGATGGAGTTAGCTAAGGGGCCCACATGAGCTACATGCAAGTCAGAGGTTTAACCCCCCATGGGAGGTGCACCCTCCGGGTTGGGATGAGGGTGGAAATGAGGAATGGAACCCAGTTAGGAGAAGAAGAGGAAGACCGTTTCAAGGGGGGTTTACTGCAGGGCCTCACAACAGTCACCCATATTATCACCATCAGCATGTTAACGGATATGACAACCACCTCAACTTCCCAATCGCTAACCGTTATGATTGTCTATCAACACTGGATTGGGTCGATTGACAAACACAGGTTTCACCAATTAGACAGAGGTTTAACAACAACTTCCCCACCCCTCCGCAAAAGGAAATCAGCATCCCGGATGGGCAGATGTCAAACCCAATTTCCATTCCTGGCAAGGGTGCAGAAGGTGGGGCCACTTTGCAAACAAAAACAGATGAGGCTAGGGGTGGTCGGGACATTACTGTGGCAACATGGAACATTGCGGGTCTCAAAAATAAAGTGGACGATCCGATCTGGAGGGACCTCATAGGATCTATGGACTTAATAGCTATGCAGGAGACCTGGGACACCCAAAATTTATTGACAGTGGATGGGTTTACCACCTTCTTTATACCTACTGTTGGGTCAACGAGGGGGCGAGCTAGAGGGGGACTGGTAACTCTGATCTCTGCTAAAATCCCAGGGACATACAAGCAAATAGCTACTGGCAGTCCTTATTGTCTTGCTGTTTTAATCACTTATAGGAATCACCATAATGTCTTGGTTATAAACTTTTATAACTCTTTTGACAGGGACAGTCCAGTTAGCAACCTGATGATGTTAAGTGCCTTCCTGGTTGATTTTAAAGAGTCTACAGAGCATGATTGTACCATCTTGTTGATGGGAGATTTTAATATTCATGGTTGTCAGGACAAATGCCCTCCCAATCTGTTATTTGGTCCCCCAGACGAAGAAAATACCCACTTTGAACACTCAGAACAGGGTATTTTTCTGGAAATAATGTTGTCCGAAAATGGGTTTATTCTGCCAAACGGGTGTGAGGAGGACATACCCACGTTTACAGGTCATGGCAGTGGTTCCGTGATTGATTACATATTCCTCAGTAGTACTTGTGGAGCCCAAATTAGCAGTTACTCAGTTTTAGGGTCCCACTTTAGTGACCATAACCCTGTTGTATTAAAAGCAAAGAACATATTTGTCATTAAGGATAGCTGCCCAAATTTGGTAGACAAACATGATATGCGGTTGACAGATCAAGCACGCAGAATCAAATGGTGCAAGCTAATCTCAGAAGAGTTTTTTTGTAAACTTTGTCTTAGCAGCAGGGAGGACCTAAAGTTGTGCATGGATGATCGGGCTGGGGACAGTGAAGTAATGGATTCGTATAAAAAGGTTTGCCTCGACATTCTCACCAACCTGACTCGCCAGGGCAAAGGTAGAACACAAGGGAAGGAAGGTTGGTTTGACAAAAATTGTTCAGCGGCTAATCATAAACTCAAGGTTGCACTCAAGTCCAACCCAGTAGACAGACGACTCGTGGCTACCCTCAGGAAAAAATATAAGACCGCAATTGAAAGAAGGCGGCGTAAAATTAGAGAGGACGCTTGGGCCGATCTGACCTCAATAGATGTTTTAAAAAGTAGCGCCAAGTTCTGGGCGGTGGTCAACCAACCTTATTTCTCGGATTCCAGTAATAATGAATTGGACTGCGGAATCCAAGAAGACAGATGGCACTTGCACTTTAAGTCCGTTTATGAACAAGAGACCAGAGCGGCAGAAGGCATGACTGCCTTCCCTCAATTGCCTTACACTTTAATTGTAAATGAGGAGGAGGTGGCAGTGGCCATCGGTATGATGACCAGTAATAAAGCTCCTGGACCAGATGGCGTTCCCTCTGACCTTTTTAAAGTTGACATTTTATTTTGGTCCAAAGTTTTAGCTAATGTTTTTAACAGAGTTTCTAAGACAGGCATTCCTGAGTCATGGACAAAGTCGGTTATTGTACCCATTTATAAAAAAGGGGATCGGGGGGATCCCGGCAATTACCGACCTATATCCCTCATCGACTCTGCAGTCAAGGTTTTAGGAAGAGTGGTCTTGGGTAAATTGACCAATTGGTTAGAGGAGACTGATACACTTTATCCTCTACAGTACGGTTTCCGAAAGGGTCGCAGTACTATTGACCAAAGCCTAAACTTACAATTGCTCATCAGGAAGTACACCTTAGCTAAGCAAGTTTCATTGTTTATTGCCTTTATGGATCTGTCCTCTGCATTTGACCGAGTAAACAGATCCAAATTGTGGGGTCAGCTCCTTAACATCGGAATAGACCCTAACATAGTATATTTCCTAGCAGATCTCCACAGGGACCTCACTGCAACGGTCCGTTACGATAGAAAGGGGCACTGCACAGAAAAAATTAGCATTATCAATGGTGTGAGGCAGGGTTGCATTCTTGCTCCCCTGCTCTTTACACTATACATCAATGACCTAGGCAGAGTTTTGGGTGTAGCTTGTAAGGATATCCCGAAGGCAGGGAAATATTTACTGCCGGCCTTACTGTATGCGGATGACGCTGCCCTCCTAGCTAGGACTGCAGTAGGACTTCAATGCCTGTTGAACTCTTTTTATGTTTTTATGAATAATCTTGATCTGAGTGTTAACTTTGGCAAATCTCATGTCATGGTAGTGGGTCACAAAGCTAAGACCAAAAAAAATGTGATGTCACTATTTTGTAATGGACATAAGCTGTCACGAGTCCCCAGTTTTCCCTACCTGGGGGTTGTTTTTGATAAAGGTTCCACGTGGCATCCTCAAATGGTACAGAAAAAAACAGCATTTGCACGCTCGATTTCTGCGGTGTTGAGCTTCTCCCGTAAATTAGGGGTGAAGCCCATTGAGGCAGTGCTAAAAGTATATGCAGCCAAATGTACTGCCATCGCCATGTACGGGGTCGATTTGTGGGGCTTTAGGCCTTTGACATCGCATCAGGTCATAGAAGACAATTTTTTAAAAACCCTTCTTTCCCTTCCAAGATCCACTGCAAGCTTTATAGCCCATCAGGAATGCGGCGTGGATTACTTGGAGGATAAAATTGCCATGGCCCCTCTACTAAAATGGTTAGCAGTTTGGCTAAATCCAGAGCTTGAAGTGAACCATGAAATCCTAAAAGACTGTTTATTGCTAGATCATTGGGAAAAGATCCCCTGGCTGAAATATGTGCAACAAATGTCTGAAAAGCTGGGCCGGCCCGAATTGATCGATACACCCTCTAGTTTGGTGAAAGGTGACTTGAAATGGGCTAAAAACACTTTTTTGCTGAACAGAGGAATGGACAGAGAGGGTAGGGAGCTATTAAAGCCCTCTGTTAGAACTCATCAGCTGATTGTTTCCTCTGGCCATGAACTGGAACTTTATCTTAAAGTTGTTAACGATGCCAATCATAGGTATCTGCTAACGAAGTTCCGACTGAATAAAATTCATCTTTTAATTTCTGGCCGCCCTGGCTGGACCAGGGGCATGGACTTAGATCTTTGCAAATGCGATGGTTGCTCAATCATGGACACTGCCCATTTTCTGTTTTTTTATGATTATTTTAAGGGTATTAGGACAAAGTTTATTATACCATTGTTAAAAGGAAAAGGCTTTAGGCAAGTGAAGCCAGCTTTGTTGTACCTTCAACTCTTGACGGAAATATGGGTAATCTACAATGTGGCTAAATTCTTAACCATAGCGATGAGACTCAGCAAAAAGATCGCCTGGTCTTAGTTGATTTGCAATAAATGTTAACCTTTGTATGAATTTTTTCAATCACCTGATCAATGTTTATGCTGCTGTTTTTAAACTCTCACCACCATGTACTGTATATTTTATTGGGTACTCCCTGTCTTTTCATGTCGTGTTTTTACATCATGCAGTTTGGTGACTAATGGACCTTTTTTTATGCTTGTGCACTTTTATGGTTTTTGTGATTTAAAACCGAATAAAGTATCTTTTGAATTGAATTGAATTTGATTACACAGGGCAGACAAGCATCCAGTACTGTGCAATCATTGAAAACGCCATCTTGCTCAGTGTGAGCTGTAGTTTTCTGCCGCTCGAGTAGATTTTTACTCGAGCGGTGGCTTTCTCAACGCGGACTGGTAGTTTCTCATCGCGAGCGGTCATGAGCATACGCGACCACTCGCAATGAGAAACCGGACCTCACATCGCTGAGAATCTCGCCGGGAGGTTTCTTTTTCACGATCGCGATCGGCAACTTGATGTTGCTGATCACGAACAAGGAAAAAGTCTCGCCGGGATGTCATTTTGCTTGCTCGCGGTTGCCAACTTGGCGTTGAGGATCGTGAGCAAGCAAAAAATTACTACTGCACAACTCTACGCTACGCATGTTTGCACTGTGCTACGTGCAGTTTACATAGTGTGAAGTAGCGCAAACTACGCGAGCGTAGCATACTGCTTTGCCCAGGGTTAGAAGAAAGTGTCCGTGTACGTCCAGACGGTCAAAGGTCAGTGGAATCTTGTTCAGAATCTTGTCTACGTCAAATCTAAGGTCCTATAACCAGATAAGTCCTTATGTACCCACAGGAGATGGTTGGACAGATTCAGAGGACCCTCCTGGGGGAGGGTCAGGACAGAGGGGAGGTTACTCCCATGTCCTTAGTCCAGTTTCGCCCCAGAGCAGGAGCCAACAGCTCCAAGAACTGGTTTGAACTGGCCCTATGCACAGGGACACTAAATGTGCCCCAGATGCAGACTTTCAGGCACTTCGGAAGTGCACCCACCCAGTCCCAATGCATGAAATCCTGTCTGGTAGGTGGTCACACCTCCCTGTGACAGGATGCCTATTGTCCTGCCTTCCCCTGCTCGAGCTTGGCTCAGAAGCAGGAGGCCAGAAATGGGTCTCTGATCAGCAGCAACCATTTTGTGTTGCCCGGGTCGAGAAGGCTGGCACCGGAAAGACCAGTGACCCCACGAAGCTCACCTCAGAAGGGTGGAATCATACCTCCCACAACAGTTACCCTTGTGTGGAGGTATGATTCCAAGGTGTTTGATACCAAACATGACATGTTTTGTTTCAGCCGTTTTCGAGATAGCATTAATAGCTAAGTTATAATACACCTCTAGCTACATGTCTGGCTGAGCCACAGACAACCCGGGAAATGGTCTCCGAAAGCTGCGGAGGTGCTCTGCTCATGCAGGGGCACCCTCTGAGGTAAAACCCAGCACCTTGCCTTCAGGATTTTTAAAGCCTACTATAGGGGTGACGTATAAGTTTTAGGTGTAGTGACTTATAGATATAGTGAACCTATATCTAAAGTGAGTGGTGCAAGCACCAACTTACACAGTCTGCAATGGCAGATTTGTAGTTCAATTTTGCAGGGCCTCTCATGGGTGACATAATACATGCTTCGGCCCATGGGAGGCCTCTGGGGGACCTACACCCTGGGTACATGTGTACCATATACTAGGGACTTATAAGGGCACCCCAGTATCCAATCTAGAGTGTACCAAGTATTTAGCATAATGTTTTAAGAAGAAAGCAGATAGACTGGGGTCCTGATTAGCAGGATCCTAGCCAGACTAGTCAAAAACAGTGTAACATCCAGCAAAATGTGGGGGTAACCATAAGAAGCAGATCCTACTTTCCTACAACTCCCCTACATACATCTAGCCAGGCTTGGGAGTAAAATAGATCCCTGTGACCTCCAAGTATTCCTTTCTAACACAACGAGGCACTATTAGCCCCCTTAAAACATTACTCTAGGCGGTGCAAAGGCCCCGCAGAACCGTGGTACACTGAAAAACATAAAGTACAAAAACAGCTTTGCCATAAGAAGGAATGGGAATGGAGGTTCAAGTATGACCCTTCAGCCAAAAATGAATACGCCAAATCTATAGGCGATTACAAAAAACTTATCATAGAAGAAAAAAGCAAATACTGCAATCTAAATATTCATGCAGAGATCTATTTTGCACAGTTAAAAGTCTACTTAAATTACCCGACCGTAAAGAGCAGCACAATAGTCAGGAGTTTTGCAAGTCACTGGCAACATTTTTTCAGGGTTAGGTTGCAGACATTTTTAACACCTTTCGCTACCTCAGGGATGTCAACAATACTCGAATCCTTCTCCGTGTTAGATTCAGATCAAGTCTTAAAGCTGATAAAACTAACCAAGTCTGAGTCACCAACTGACCCCTGGCCGCCCCCGGATGTTTCACTTAGCGGCAGAAATGATAAGCAGTCAACTCATGAACATTCTTAATAGAATCATTACCACTGGACTTTATCCGGCTGATTGGAAAAATGTTTCCATCTTTCCTGTAATTAAAAAAAACAATCATAACCCAGTAGAACTGAGTAGGTAGAGACCCCTTGCCAGACTGCCGTTTTCCTCTAAGGTACTAGAAAGTGCTCTTAATTTAGAACTAACCTCTGTGATAAACGATAAAAAAAACTCTTAGATCCAGCTCAGTACGGTTTCAAAGCTGCTCACACCATGGTGACTGCCTTAATAGCAGCCTCAGAAGAATTGAGAATGATATTGGACAAAGGAGGGAGGGCTGCCTTGATCCTATTGGATTTGTCGGCAGCTGTTGACACCGTCAATCATAACATTCTAACTAAACGGCTCCTAGAACTTGCAATAAAGGGCACAGCTCTGACACTACTCACTTCCTTTCTGTCTGACAGAGTACAACAGGTCACAATGGGGCCTTTTTCCTCTGACCTCTTCAGACTACCATGCGGAGTACCGCAGGGCTTGTCTTTGAGCCCATCCTATTTCATCTTTACGTGATTCCACTAGAAAAACTGATTAATCAGTTTGGTTTTTCGGTGGTGTCACATGCAGATGATACACAGTTGGTGATCTCGATTTAAAGTAACCCAGTGGAAACAGCAGAGCGATTCAACAACTGTATGGCCCAAATCTATAAATGGATGACTACCAACTGCCTCAGACTGAATTCCTAAAGACCGAGGCAACAACACCTCCTTCTGGGCCTAAAACTGGTGGTCGAAAGATCTGGGTACTCTGCCGCTCTTGTGAAGGTGAGAAACTTGGGGGTCCTCTTTGGAGACAGACTGACCTTTAAAGACCATGTTAACTCCCTGACATCCTCAGTATTTTTTATTCTAAAAATAACAAGATCTGCTCTTTTATTCCCTCAGACCTCCAAAGAAACAGTGGTCAGGGCATTAGCCCTTTCTAAACTGGATTACAGGAAAGCCCTATTCCTTAACATCCAAACAGGACTACTGCAGAAACTACAGATGCTTCAGAACGCTACAGCACAACTACTATAGGTACTAGTCAGTTTCCCATGGCTTGGCCAAGCTGTATTGGCTTATAATAAGTAAAAGAATCAATTTCAAATCTCTAGGCATAGCCTTTGAGGCCTTAAATAATAACAGTCCACACTCCTTCAGGAAAAGCTTCGTTTGGTACTTTCCAACGAGGCAACTGAGGTCGTCCAATGCTAAACTTCTGGCCGTCCCTAGGAACAAAAGAGCACAGTGGGGTGAAAAAAATGTCATTACAGGAACTGCAAAACTTTGGAACTCTCTCCCGTTGGAGCTCAGGGAATGCTCAAACCTCCTGCTTTTCAGGAAGGCACTAAACACTTGGCTTTTCAACAACTAGTGACGGGGTGAATCTTTACCGTTTTATAACTCGCCTGTAAGCAGCGCCAAGACGCCCCTGGGAAATGGAGCGCTATATATACTTGTCACTTCATCATGGTAAGGGGCATTAATAAGAATAGACAGTAGAATGACCTAATCGCAATTCCAAAAAAATCAAACCAAAATCATTTCAGGTAACCCTCCAGGGAGAAATCATTAGCTACTTGACTGCAAAAAAGCATAGGACAGGGCAGACAATCCAAGATCTAGAATCAAAGATCCACCACCAAGAACACCAATTTAGGGACACCCCCTCACAAAACTGCACAACATCGACCTTGTCCAAATGCAACTACGACAATGGCAACCAAAGACGTCTCAATGGCTTAACAATCACACATTTATCAATTGGGTAGAAGGCCAGTAAGGAATATGCTACTTACCAGTATGCATCTGTTCTTGGCATAGAGGGCTGCAGAGTGGTACATTATGAATAGATCGCCATCTGGTGTTGGGCTCGGATGATTGCACTTTGTTTTTCTCTTGGAGAGTCTTTTGTATCTTGGTGACTCCTCCCTTAGTTGGTAGTGCGCATGGGCATCGGCTCCATCCTTAGATTGTTTTGCCATAGTAGGGTTAGATGGAGTAGTGTAGTAGAATACAGATAAGAATGCCCATGTAAGTGTATCTAAATAAGAATAATGTTGGAACAGACACAGGTTTCCGGGGAGGCTGGGAGGGCATGTACCACTCTGCAGCCCTCTATGCCAAGAACAGATGCATACTGGTAAGTAGCATATTCCGTTCGAGGCATATGGGCTGCAGATGGTACATTATGAATAGACTATACAGCAGTTCTCTCCCTAGCGGTGGTCGCCAGTGTCTGTTGCAACTGTCTGAAATAAAGTTTTTAATACTGCTTGTCCCACTCTAGCTTGTTGTGTTGTGTGCACATCTACACAATAGTGTTTAGTGAAGGTGTGTGGTGTAACCCAGGTAGCTGCTTTGCATATGTCATCTAGTGGGATGTTTCCCAAAAATGCCATAGATGCTCCTAGTTTACGTGTAGTGTGAGCTCTAGGAGGAACAGTTAATGTTCTCTTTGCTTTTAAGTAGCATATTTGAATGCATTTTACAATCCATCTGGCAATGCCCGCCTTAGAGATGGGATTGCCTTTGTGTGTTGGAGAAAACGCAACAAATAGCTGTTTTGTCTTTCTGAAAGTTTGTGTTCTTTCTATATAGTACAATATGGCCCTTCTAACATCTAATGTATGTAGGGCTCTTTCTGCTACTGTTTGTGGTTTTGGAAAGAAAACCGGTAATTCCACTGACTGATTGATGTGGAATGCTGAAATTACTTTTGGTAAGAACTTTGGGTTTGTTCTAAGAACCACCTTATTTTGGTGTAACTGCATAAATGGTTCTTGAATTGTAAAAGCCTGCAGCTCACTTACTCTTCTAAGTGACGTGATAGCTATGAGGAAGGCCACCTTCCATGTGAGGAATTGTATTTCACACCTATGCATAGGTTCAAAGGGTGCCCCCATTAGTCTGGTAAGTACTATGTTGAGATTCCAGACTGGGGAAGGTGGTCTTCTTGGTGGAATGACTCTTTTGAGTCCTTCCATGAAAGCTTTAATTGCTGGTACTTTAAACAGGGAAAGATGTTGCCTGTTTTGTAGGTACGCCGCTATAGCTGCGAGATGAACTCTTATAGAGGTATATGCTAAGTTACATTGCTGTAAGTGTAGTAAATAGCAAATGATTTGTTTAGTGGATGCGTCCAAAGGGTTGATTTGCTTACTGTTACAGTGTATAGCAAACCTTTTCCATTTGGCTGCGTAGCATGCTCTGGTGGTAGGACGTCTTGCTTGTTTAATGATTTCCATACATTCTGGTGGTAGATCTAAATATCCAAACTCTATGACCTCAGGAGCCAGATCGCTAGGTTCAGTTGTTTGGGATCTGGGTGCATTATTTCTCCATGGTTCTGTGTAAGATGCATGGGTAATAATCTTAGCTTTTGATGTGGTACTTGTGAGAGTTGTAGCAGTGTGGTGAACCACGGCTGTCTTGCCCACGTGGGTGCCACTAGTATCATTGTCATTGAGTGTTGCTGCAGCTTTCGAACCAGTAACGGAATTAGTGGTAGAGGAGGGAACGCGTAAGCAAATTTGTTGGACCAATTTATCCATAGTGCATTGCCCTGGGACCGTTGGTGTGGGTACCTGGATGCGAAGTTTTTGCATTTTGCGTTCTGATGATTGGCAAACAGATCTATCTCTGGTTGCCCCCATTTTTGGAAGAATGGCTGCAGTATTTGGTCGTGCAGCTCCCATTCGTGTACTTGCTCTGACTGTCTGCTTAGGATGTCTGCTATCTGATTTTGAACTCCTGGTAGGTGTTCTGCTAACAGATAGATCTTTTGAGGAATGGCCCATCTCCAATTGTCCTGTGCTAGTTTGGATAGTTGGTGAGAGTGTGTCCCCCCCTGTTTTTGAATATAATACATTGCAGTCATGTTGTCTGTTCTGATCAGGACTGCCTTGCCTGTTATTTGCATTTGGAAAGCTTTTAGTGCTAGAAACACTGCTAATAGTTCCAGGTAGTTGATGTGCAGTTTCTTTTGCTGCACACTCCACTTCCCCTGCACTGTGTATTTGTCCATATGCGCTCCCCATCCTGAGAGCGATGCGTCCGCTGTTATTATTACTTGTGGAATTGGCTCTAGGAACGACCGTCCCTTGGAAATGTTTTCTGTGTTCCACCACTTCAGAGAGCGGTACGTCCGGTCGTTTACCAACACCAGATCTGTAATCTGACCTTGAGCCTGATTCCACTGTGTCGCTAGACACTCCTGTAGTGGACGCATTTGAAGTCTGGCATGTGGTATTAGCAGTATGCATGAGGACATCATGCCTAATAGTTGCATAAACACTCGTGCTGGTAGTGAGTGTTGTGGTTGAAATCTTTGTATTAACCCGACCATTGTTTGTATCCTGACTGGGTTGGGGTATGCTATTGCCTTTTCTGTGTCTACTGTAGCCCCCAGGTATTGCTGAATCTGGTTTGGTTGCAGGTGCGATTTTTTGTAGTTCACCGTGAACCCTAGTTGGTGCAGCAATTGAATTGTCTTCTGTGTGTTGTGAAGACATTCTTCTTTTGACTTGGCCTTTATTAGCCAATCGTCCAAGTATGGGAAGACATGTATTTGTTGTCTTCTTAGGTGTGCTGCCACCACAGCTAGACATTTTGTGAAAACTCTTGGTGCTGTTGTGACACCGAACGGAAGGACTTTGAACTGATAGTGTTGTCCTTCTAACACAAACCTTAGGTATTTTCTGTGGGCTTTGTGAATTGGGATATGAAAGTAAGCGTCTTTTGGATCCAGTGTAGAAAGAAAGTCCCCTTTCTTCAGTAAAGGGAGTACTTGTTGGAGCGTGACCATGTGGAAATGCTCCGAATTTATGTAAGCATTGAGAGGTCTGAGGTCTAATATTGGTCTTAGGGACCCGTCCTTTTTGGGGATCAGGAAGTATAGAGAGTATACTCCTGTTCCTTTTTGATCTTTTGGGACCTTCTCTATTGCATGCTTTTGTAGAAGTGCTAGAACTTCTTCTCTTAATAATGTCAGATGATCTTGGCTCATTGGACGCTGTTTGGGGGGGATGTTTGGTGGGGTAGCTGTGAGTTCTAGGCAATAACCATGTTGGATAATTTGTCTCACCCACTTGTCTGATGTGATGTTTTCCCAGACAGGTAGGAACTGTGATAGACGTCCCCCGACCGGTGTTATGTGGTCTGGGGGGAGTTCTATGAAGTCACTGTTTTGGTGTTGAGGCGTTGCGGTTGTTATTATTTCCGCGGCCTCTACCCTTGTTGTTGTTACCTCTGTAACTGCCTCTTGAATTACCTCTGGGTGATGTTGGTGTGAAAGAGGTGGATTGCTGATTTGTTCCTGTGTTCTTTGAGCCCCCTCTATAGGTGGATCTACGAAAGAAACCTCTGTGTGTTGGCTGTTGCAATGCTCCCATTGACTTAGCCGTTTCTGTATCTTTCTTCATTTTTTCTAAGGTCTCGTCTGTGCTTGAACCAAACAGTGTCTTCTGATCAAATGGTTTGTTCAGTAGGGCCGTTTGTACTTCTTGTTTGAATCCTGATATTCTAAGCCATGCATGTCTTCTTAGCATGACACTGGTGTTACCCCTTTCGATGCTGATGACGAGCTCAGCTCGTCATCACCCACGGGTGTCGTGTGCTGATGACGAGCTGAGCTCGTCATGAATAATGGAATATGAGCATATCCAGCACAGCGCAAAAATCCCCGCAGCAGCCATGTGGTTAATAGATCTTGCTGCAGTGTCTGCTGCGTCTAGTGCGCACTTAATGGAAGTATTAGTTATTATTTTCCCTTCCTGTATTAATTGATCTGCCTTTTTCTGATGTTCTTTGGGGAGATGTGTGATAAGTTTCTCTAACTCATCATAATGTGCCCTGTCATAACGTGCGAGTAGTGCTTGTGTATTGGCTATACGCCAGCTATTCGCTGCCTGTGATGCTACTCTTTTGCCTGATGCATCTATTAACTTTGACTCTTTATCTGGTGGAGGAGCCTCTCCTGTAGATAATGAGTTTGCTCTTTTACGAGCGTTTGAGACCACCAGCGAGTCTAGAGGTACATGCCCTTTAATAAATATTGGGTCCTTTGGAGCCGCTTTATATTTTTTATCAATTCTTGGGTTTAACACCCTGGCTCTCACTGGGTTTTCGAATATTTCCTCTGTGTGACTAAGAAGACCCTTCAACATAGGAAGAGTACCTGATGTTCTCTGTGCATTAGGTAGAGTCTCTAACAAGAAATCCTCTATTTGAGGTTCTGTATGCATATCTAGTTTGTGATATTTTGCTGCCCTATTAATGAGCTGCACAAAACCTGTGTTATCATCAGGTGGTGAAGGCTTTGAGGGATATAGCTCTGGGTCGTTGTCCTCATCTGACCCTACATCATAATTTTCCCATGGGTCCTCCTCATCTGGGATAGTTTCGTCATCCCCTTGAGGTTCTCCTTCCCCTAGATCACTGTCTACATCTGACTGAGGTGTAGCTGGTCTTGGTGTGGAAGGTGTAGGAATATTTGGCCTATTGTGAGGAATAGGAGAAGAGGGTGTGGCTTTAGGTCGAGGAGAAGCAGGAGGAGTTATATTTGTCCCCATTGTTCTCTTTTTTGAAGGAAGAGGTTTATCTTCTGACTGTTCACTCTTTCTCTTCTTCGTGACCACTTTCCCAGTTTGCGGATCAATAAACAAGATCTTTTGTTTGGGATCTGTCTGTTGCTCCTGAATCGGTACCGAAGGTCCTGGTTCCGAGAGGTGTTTTTGTTTTCGATCGTCAGATCTTGTTGTTTTCGACACCGAATGTCTGCTCGATTCCGACTTTCTGGGTATCGAGTGTATCTTGGACGATAAATCATATTTATGTTTCGACATGGAATGTTTCGATACCGAGCTTTCCCTTGTATGTAGCCTCGGTGCCGAAGTCGATGTCGCCCTTTTCTCGGATCCGACATGGTGGGGGTCCGAGTGTTTCGGTTTCAGTTTCAGTTTCGTTGCCGGGCCCGAGGGCGGGGCGTCGGAAACTTTTTTCTGCGGTTTGACCGGGCCCGAGGGCGGGGTCGTTACCGCACGGGGTCGGTTTTTCGGTAAGGGGACGTCGTCACTCACGGTTTGTTGCTCGATGAGTTCTTCAACCTCCGACTGGTCCCCTTCCGACCCCGACTGGTCCTCTTCTTCCTCGATTTGCTCGTCTCCGAACAACTCCGGGATCGCCTCCGCCTGCATTCTGGAAACCTCGTGTCTTCGAGCTCGACGATTTCTAATCGTTAGCTTGGAGGAGAATGCTGCACAGGCTTCGCAGTCCCTGGATTCGTGTTCAGGCGAAAGACAGAGGTTGCACACCTCGTGTAGGTCCTTGTGTGGGAACTTAGCACCACACGTTGGACATTTTTTGAATGGAGTCCTTTCCATGGACTCCGGGCTTGACTGCGTCGAGAAAGGCCTCCTGTTATTCGACGTAGATCCAAGTTTTTCTCTTCGATTTTGAATTTGCAACGCGTCGGAATGGAAATGAAACGCGTTCGATAACAATACCGTCGAATTGGAAAGGGAATACGCGCCGATAAATCACTTTCTTCTGAAGTTGATCTGGAGCGTCTCGATCCTCATCCGAACCCGATGGCGGAAAAAAACAATCTAAGGATGGAGCCGATGCCCATGCGCACTACCAACTAAGGGAGGAGTCACCAAGATACAAAAGACTCTCCAAGAGAAAAACAAAGTGCAATCATCCGAGCCCAACACCAGATGGCGATCTATTCATAATGTACCATCTGCAGCCCATATGCCTCGAACACTGCTTTATTACCTTCGCTTTAACATTACATACCGAGATCCCATACCTACTCATCCCGACTACACAGAAAATTAGAGGGGACAACGCTATTGCCTGCCATCTTGCACAGTATTCGGCAGCAATATATGCCCACAAAGACACCCTATCAGAGTCCCTGATCTGCAATTTTGTCTTGAGACTGCCCCTTCGATCTCTCTCGGACTGAGATAGGGATGCGCTGGAATTGGACCTCATGAGCAGAGAAATTCCAACAGCATTGAGCCAGCTCCACTCAGGAAAAACTCTGGCCCCTAATGGTTTCCCAAACCTATACTTTAATCTATTTATACATCAGCTAATCAAACCCCTCAATGATGTTCTGAAAGAGGCAGTCACTAACACCCAGCTGCACCCAGAACTCCAGACTGCCGAAGTGGTAGTGATCCCAAAGCCAGAGAAATCCTCATACTTATGCTCCTCCTATCGGCCCATCTCACTTCTGAACAACAAAGCAAAATCTATCACTAAGGCGCTAGCCAACAAGCTAGTCAGTCATCACCTACTGATACACTCAGGCCACAATATATGCTAACTACACAAGGCAATAGCCCTTGAACCAGTGTTCAAGGGCTATTGCACAGACCAACAGCAATATTACTCGCTGACATAGAAAAGGCCTTTGATACTGTAAGTTGGACAAACCTCTCTGTTTTTCTCTGGCACCTTAATTTTGAACCCAAATTCATAAAGTATGTCAAACGTTTCTACACTGATTTAAAAGCACAGGTCAATGCGGGCCTAGAAACGTCCGACCCAGTCCCTATTTAGAGTGGCACAAGACAGGGATGCCTGCTATACACGCTGTTGTTTGCCATTGCCATAGATCCTTTGGCGGAATGGCTCTGAACTGATGCCCAGATAACAAGATTTGAATGGTGTTTGGGTCTCTCAGACAGAATTGCCTTATACGCAAACAACATGCTTATCTTTCTTACTGATCCTGACACTTCAGTCCTGAGAGCACTTCAGAACATTCGAATATTTGTAGACAAGTCAGGTCTCATCATAAACTTAGATAAATCATTGATCTTACACATACAACCTACTACACAAGCTTTGGAATGGGCAAAGGGCATACCAATAGCCTCACATTATGTTAAATACTTGAGGGTACATACAGCCACTGATGCGGCTACTGCCTGGACACTTAACATCCAACCACTACTGGATGGAATAACGGCAAGCATCACAGCCTGGTCTACACTCCCACCAACCCTCATGGGGCACCCAGCCATCTTCAAAATGGTCTCACTCCCCCATTTTCTATACCACTTAAAGAACTACCTATACACAATCCTCGCATCCTTCATTCGGAAAGTCCACTCCATGCTCTGCAGCTTCCTATGGAACCACAGCCACGCCGGTTAGTCTTACCAAATGCTTTAAATCTACCTACGAAGACGGCATTGCAGCAGTGGACATATAGGCATATTACATTGCATCTCAGTTAATGGTCATTAACTAATGGCTTTACAACACCCAAGGACAGGTGACCTAGCCAACGCATTATAAAAGGGGAACCATACATCACATGATAAAAAGGGAAGACTGTTTCACAAGCACTCCCACCGTCCTACAAAACACTCAACAACAATATGACAGACAAAATGCCAAGGCGGAGAACTCGAGGAAAGGTGTTGGGAGGCGGCTCTGATGCACCTAATGGAGGTCGCCATAAAGTTCAAGTTGCACTTGGTACAACTCAAAATACTGCATCAAGTTTACTATGTTTGGGACTGCTTCACAGGGGGAGGGCAGCATCCCCAGATTGTCTGTGGTGTGGGGTGACATGGGGTACATTTTTCCACACGGTTTGGAGCTGTCCAGTCATTCAGATATGGTCATGGGTGGTGGGGGAGCTCAGCAAGGTGTTTTGGGTAACATTCTAGAGCCCAAATATGTCCTATTGGAGGAGATGTAGATGTCCTTAGCAAAAGACACACAGATGATGGACGGAATGCAGAGCAAATCAATTATTTACCCGTAGTCAAGAGATCTAGGTTAAATCCATCTTTCTTTAGCTCACCATGACACCTCAGTTTAGTCCTAGCCATACACAAATCAGTCTTGACCCTGTGCCTCATGGGAACAGTCCAGTGCCTCGTGGGAACAGTCCAGCCCGAACTAGACCGGAAACCAGCATCCTGGGACCGGTTTGGGGGCATCACACCTTATCAGCCAGGCTGGCTTGAATCCAGTGGCACAGTCAGCCCGGGACCCACGCTTGGGCATACCCGGTGAACTTACATCAAGAAAGCAAAAGAGACAGAGATGATGGATGGAATGCAGAGCAAATGAAACATTCACCCCAGTCAAGAGATCTGGGTTCAATTCATCGTTCTTTTTCTCACCATGTCACTGCAGTTTAGTCCCAGCCATATGCAAATCAGTCTTGACCCTGTGCCTCATGGGAACAGTCCAGCCCGAACTGCCAAGCCAGGTCCTCCCTGGGCTGGAAACAAGCCTCCTGGGACCGGTTTCGGGGCATCTGCCGCTGGATTTAACCTAGCCTGGCTGATATGCAGCCAGGCTAGGTTGAATCCAGTGGCACATTGAGCCCAGGACCCACGTCTGGGCAAGCCCGGCACACTTAGGGAGAGAAAGCAAAAGACACACAGATGATGGATGGAATGCAGAGCAAATCAAACATTCACCCCCAGTCAAGAGATATGGGTTAAATCCATTGTTCTTTTTCTCACCATGCCACCCCTGTTTAGTCCCAGCCATATGCACATCAGTCTTGACCCTGTGCCTCATGCGAACCGTCCAGCACGAACTGCCAAGCCAGGTCCTCCCTGGACCGGAAACAAGCATCCTGGGACCAGTTTCGGGGCATCACCCCATATCAGCCAGGCTAGCTTGAATCCAGTGCATTTGTTACCCCGAATGGGATGGGTATGCCCAGACGTGGTCCCATGCTCTCCATGCCACTGGAGCCAGGCTAGCTTGGCTGATGAGGGGTGATGCCCGGAAACCGGTACCAGGATGCTTGTTTCCAGTCCAGCAAGGACCTGGCCTCGCAGTTCAGGCAGGAGTGTTCCCATGGGGAGCTAAACACGATGGATTTAGACCCAGATCTCTGTAAAGCGGTGAATGTTCGGACGTCACATGAGTGACCTGGCTGGCCCAACAGGGAACCTATGTCAGAGAGGCCCCAACATCATGAAACACACTTCAGGCGGTGCCAGTCTTGCCACCCAGTTCACCTTTTGAATAACTAACACCGGCAGGCGCTGCAGTTGCCTGATCGCGCACTGCTATTGGTACGCAGGCTTATAACTTTAATTTACTTGGGTTGCAACAGACTCTGCCAAGGCTGGCCAGGCTGCAGGCACAGGCAGGCTCAGGCAGAGAGCCACGGCAGTTCGGATTTTCTGCTCAATCCGCGCCTCCATGCCATGCAGTGAGTCATACTTTGCAATCCACACGGAGCCACCGGTGTCACCAAGTAACTATATCACACTGTGCAATTAGTGGGTCACCCAGGTGATGGTGCCTAAACCTTAATGTCTCTCTCGGCTAAGGAAAATTACCAAATGAATTCAGCAAGGGGCGGAGTCTGAGAGCACATGGGCCGTGGCCCTGGGCGACGCGACCTGTAGCAAGCAGCGCAAGGCTGAGAGTGCTGTAACTGAATTTGGCACAGCCTGAATAGCCAGCCCCTTGCACAAAAAAACGGTGCTCCCCGCTGGCTGCAGGATGTGACGTCCCCCAGCGGCGTCAGCACACAATAGAATAATGATTTATGCAACATACATTGTAGCAGTGAGTGTGAGCCTCAAGGCGAGCCCCAAGTCTGCATGCACCTGCCATGACTGTGCACTGCCAGCTGCCACACTTTTAGGCAGCAGAGCTTCAGTGACAGCGCAGAGAGGGTGACTATGTATATGTGTGACAATGCATTTCAGTGCGATAATGCAGAGTACCACACTGATATGCGTTAGTCTCATGCCTGATGTGTGCTATTTGGCAGGATTGGAGCAGCTCCCCAGCCCCATCTCCAGCCCCAGCCCCAGCCCTAGTTCCAGGCATAGTTCCAGGCCAGCAAACCGAGGGCTGCTGATTGGCTCCCAGCTCACAGGCAACCCTGAGCCCTACTCTCACACCTGCCCTGGCACCTTAAGGGCTTGCTGGGTAAACCCCAAAACATTTACTTCCATTTTGGGAGTTGCAGATTACCTGTGCCCCAGCAAAGTCCAGAAGGTGGTGAGTAGTCAGACTAGTGCTGTCTTTCCTAAAATTTAAAAAAGCGATTTTTTTTTTAACTTTTCTTTTTAATTTAACAGTCTATGCTTGTGGTTGTTACTGTTTAAAAATCGTAGTTTTAACCTGCTCATGATTAGATAATTTGTCTCTGTTTTGTGTTTAAACATGTGGTTTTTACTGGCACGTGAATGTCTACATTTAACCTGTTGAATTGAGGGATTTGCAGTCCAAACTCTGTAGTTTTTACCTCGCATTCCCTGTGACTGAGTTTTTCCCTCCAAATTTCTCCTTTGCTCTTTGCTAAGACCTGTTTGTTAAGCAGTGCACCCCAGCTCCCATTTTGTGTTAGCAAGTGAGTGAAACCAGCCCCCCCTTTCCCCTCTAGCAAAAGGGATATTATACATCAGAGGGTGCTCTGAGACAGCAGTAATCTGCTGTGAGCTGTTTAAACTGTGTTTTAAAGGGGTTGTGCACTTCGTTTTTTGGCTAGGACAGTGAGTAAAGTGTTATACAAACACTATTGTTAGAGGACAGAGTTTGTTAGGCCCTTACCTGCAGAAGTCCAAAGTGTGGATTGAGCTTGTCTGTCTCCTAGGAGATTCTGAACAGAGGAGCAGCTTCAAACTACCAGGCCAGCAAACCTTGTCTGAGGTCGCTGGGACCTTATATAGCCTGCTATTGGTTGTTACATATGTGCACTGATTGGTGGTTGTATCTGGTGTTTCTATTGGATTAGGGTTAGTATTGTCATTGGTTGGTTATTTGAGGGTTCCGATTGGTTTCTGGATGTGTGATTTAATCAATGTAGGGTTGGGACTAGGCCTAGGGTTAGGTCTTCTATTGGAAGTAGTGATTAGGGCTTCTTGTGTGCTTGGTTGCTGGAGTAGGTGTGGGACTAAGACTAGGGTTAGGTTTTTTTATTGGAAGTAGGGACTAAGGTTTCCTGTGTTATTCGCTGCTGGGACCAGGGTTGGGACTACGAAGATATTAGGGTTTTTGTACCCGATTGAGTGCTTGGACTAGGGCTAAGATTGGCTGTAAGGTGCTGGTCTCGTATTGGTTCTAGAGTTTAGGGTTAGTGTTGTGATAGATAGGGTTAGTGTTCCTATTGGCTGAAGGGTCACCTGACTACACGGGATATAAAAGGCCAAGGCTTAGGGCGTCTCACTGGCAGCAAAACACATTCTCTCAACTGTCTACTAATAAATGCTCGATCGGTCTCTAAAAACAAACATCCAATCTACGACCTTCTCACTGATGCAAAACCAGACATACTATTCATAACTAAATCATGGTTGGGAGATGATATGGCTGCAGTCCGCAAGTTACTGGGGTGGAGTACAAATGTTCCATCTGTACGAATTCTAGGGCCCCCATATTCGGGACCACTTTTTGGGGCAGCCCAAGCAACATATACTGTCTTTTCACGGAACATGCACCAATCCATACTTGACTTTTATGCTTCCAGTGTGGGCAGAGCTGCAGCCCCCCCTGGCCTGGGCATTGTTCCTTTTTGCCACCATAAATCCCAGCGTGACCCATTGCAATTGGTGTGTGTTCAGGTCAGTTGGTTCCGAAATGTTCAATAAACATCTACGCAATTCCAGGAGAAGAGGCACCACCAGGACCGCCCCCACCACTCCCTGTACCTCCCTCCAGTAGGACTAAATGTGTGCGCATTCCCAGATAATGTGCAGAAAAGTGCCCACATGTTCACAGCGCCTATGACAGTCCCCCGTGATTGCCCTTCCCATTTGCACCAGTTTAGGCCCTGTCATATATATCCTATGTAGAATTTTAAGTTGTACTAGTTGCAGTCTTGCTGGAATCGCCACCACTCTGGGAGATGACACAGCTTCCTGCCAGTCCTCGTCATCCATTTCAACGCCGTCCGCCGCTCATTTTTGTCGTAGCATTGCAAGAGGATCTTCCATGTTGTAAATTAATTTATAATAGATCAGTGAGATAGTCTTTTCTGGGTGGTGTCCGTCTAATAACCTACTTTCCAATGGAGGGAGGACCCCTTGGGAAAGACTGAGTGTAGGGAATGTCGTACCTGCATATAACGAAAATGCTCTGAGTCGGCTAGTTCATGTTGACCTTGGAGGGCGGCGAACGATTTTATAACACCTCTCTCCCACAGGTCTTGGATGCGAGAGATGCCAATCATATCCCACTTATCAAATCCCTGTGTCGTCCACAGGTTTCCCAGTTGCTCAGAATCTCACAGGGGGTGCCCAACATCAGTTTACCCTACCATCCCAGGGATCTATTGGCAGCATACCAAACAGTTATCGAGTGCCCAGTGGGGCCTGTCAGTGGAGGCCGGGCAGGTTTTGAATAGAGCCACCTATTATAATTCCCTACCGGGAGAAGCCATCTGTCCATTCGGTAGCCTGGATCCTCAGGGGCCCCGTAGGTGCGTGATTAATAGCAGCCATATGAGCCGCCCAATAATATTTCCTGATGTCAGGGAGAGCGATGCCGCCATCGTACCATTTCAAGGTGAGTTTCCTAAGAGCTATACGTGGTGTTCCATTCCATAATAACTCTCTCTGGAGGTGCTCGATTTCTCTAAAATAGGCAAAAGGGACAGCATCAAGCGAGTTTTGTAGGGCGTAGAGGAAGCAGGGGAGGGACATCATTTTAAAAAGGGCGGTCCTGCCCAGGAGGGATAGAAGGAGAGTTCTCCAACTGGCTATATCACGTTTTAGGCGTTGAAGGGGGTGGGGGGGTTGGGGGGAGGGTAAGGGGGGAGGAGATTAGTATTGTAGCGGAGTATGGTGTCTAAGTAGATGAATATTCCTAGATATTTAAACCCTGTGGTGCTAACTTGAATTGGACAGTTACGGGGTAGGGCTGGTATTCCCCTGTGGAGGGGATACAGATGAGACTTAGTCCAGTTAATCGTGAACCCTGAGTATCTCCCAAACACCGCTAATATATCCAGTAAAGCAGACACAGATTTTCTTGGGGTCGGTTAGATAGAGCAGTACGTCATCGGCGTAAAGCAATATGCGGTCCTCCCAATCCGGAGACCATCGAAATCCACGGATTACCGTGTCCCACCGGATCCAGGCCGCCTGTGGTTCTAGTGCCTATGCAAATAGGAGGGGGGGAAAGCGGGCATCCCTGACGGGTGCCCTGGCTTAAAGTGAATGTGTCCGACTGTTTTTTATTAACCACTACCCGTGCCAATGTTGCCGCGTATAAGAGGCGCACCCACCGAATTAACTCGGAACCAAACCCCAGCTTCTGAAGCACTGCAAAGAGAAAAGGCCATTCGATCATATTGAACGCCATGGTGGCGTCTAAGGAGACCAAAATAGCAGATTCATGTAAAGTGTCCGCACTGCCAAGAACTCTGTGAACGCGGCGCAGATTCAACGCTGTATTCCGTGGGATAAAACCAGATTGGTCATGCTGTATAAGATTTGGTATGATTTTAACTAGGCGATTGACCAGAACCTTTGCAAGAATTTTAGACTCTGCATTAAGAAGGGAGATAGGCCGATACGAGGTACAGTCTGGTTTGGGTTTGCCTTATTTGTAAATAGTTACAATGTAAGCTATTCGTTGATCCAGTGGTAGTTCCCCCCTCTCCCTGCTCTCTTCAAACATGACTTTAAGGTGGGTTGCCAATTTATCAGGGTTTAGTTTTATGGGGATTCCATTGGCGCCGGAGGCCTTGCCCGAGTGAAGCAACCTAATTGCCTGTGATACTTCATCTGTAGTCAGAGGACTGTCCATTAATTGTCTTTCAGTCAGGGAGAGGGTGGGCAGTGTTATGTCTCTCAACCATTCGGCGAAATCTTCTTTAGTATAGGGTGCCACCGCTGTATACACCGCTTCGAAATGGCTGGGGAATTGATGAGCAATGTCTTGGGGGCTCACTATGCTGGCATTGGTAGTGTCTTGCAGGACCGGGACCAGTCCATTCGCTCATTCCCGTTTGTCAAGCCAGGCTATTAGTTTCCCAGCTTTGTCACCTAGATCGTAAAGTCTCCAAAGTTTCTCTCTCCCCAATGTTTGAGCTGCGTCTAACGCCATATATTCGTCCTGTTTAAGTCGTAACAGATGGAGAATTACAGGAGTATCTCGCCTCTCTAACTCCCTCTCAAGTCGGTAAATGTCATCCTCTATGTCAGACACCTTCCTTTGTTGTTCCCTCTTGTGACCTGATATTAGGACAAGGCTTCCCACCTAATCACCGTTTTGAAAGCCTCCCAGGGCGTCTGGACGGAATCCACAGTACCCTCATTCTCATTAAAATATTTGTCCATAGTGGTTAGAAGGCCCTTACGAATTTTGGGATGACGGAGGAACCAGGGGTTGATCGGAATAACACTGCCCACCTGTACGTGACTAGGAGTATATGTACCCATAGCGGTGAGTGATCGGATATGCCTCTGGCTAAGTGTCGGATTTCGTGAATATGTGAGATTTGGGAGCTGGGAACCAAAATATAGTCAAGTCGAGAAAAGCTGTGGTGGACACCGGAGTGGAAAGTGTATTGTTTTTTCTCTGGGTTGTATGTACGCCAACTATCTACCAGACCCATGGCCTCGAGGAAGTCAGGTAGGCAGCGAGCGGCGGGCCCCAAATCACGAGGAGGGTGACGATCCAACCCACCCGAACCTACTGAAATAAAGTCACCTCCCATCACCAATAGTCCCACCGGCAGCGAGAGAAGGATAGTACGGAGATCCTGATACGTGGTAGTCTGGAGGCCAGGGGGGACATACACAGACAGCAATGTAATAACGCGCCCCTCCCAGGACCCAGTGATGCCTACATACCGAGCCCTATCGTCGGTCCAATTGGAGTCCACGCTAAAGGGGAATGTGTTCTTCACCATAATGCCCACCCCTTTGGAACCAGTCGTAAATCCTGCATGTGCCACAAGTTTATATCCCCCCCTGCTCAACACTCTACAGGAGTGGCCCATCAAATGTGTCTCTTGGAGAAGCATAATATCAGGGGCCTGTTTCCTGATATATTGAAGGA
The DNA here is from genome assembly GCF_964263255.1 of Lissotriton vulgaris. Lineage (NCBI taxonomy): Eukaryota > Metazoa > Chordata > Amphibia > Caudata > Salamandridae > Lissotriton > Lissotriton vulgaris. The sequence goes on along the minus strand of NC_141694.1, from coordinate 1,229,280,294 downwards.
CGATACTTCTCTTTACTTTATCCCCAAGCCCGTTAACGTTCCAGCTTAAAATGTTGGTACTTTTATCCCACTGTGTGTGCATTGGTAATGTAGGAATTCTTTAGATCGTTCATCACGCCTGTATCATTGTTAGTCGATGAGAAATAGAATAACAAGAAACCACATCAAACCCCCCACCAACAACCCCCCTCCCTGCTTCCTTGCCCCCTGGACTTGTAAGTGCCCATACCAAACTGGCAAAGTGCCTGTCACCCTACGTCTAATACTAAATGAAGAAGGGGGGCGCTAGGTGGCGCCAAACCAAGATGGCCGCACTGTAGTGAGGCTCCCACCGGACTGAGCACATAAACTATCCTTCTGCCCTTCCTGACCAGTATAACCTGCCCAAAACCTTCACCACAGTGCTCAGGAGTGCCTGCGGAACGCATCGGTGTCAAGAACTCACGGAAAGACTGGAGGGCGGCCGAGTGAACAGAGCCGTAGTCTGGGGCGCCTGGACAGTGGACTCCGTGACCTGTGGTCCTGCGGGGAACTACCGCTGGGAGAGCTCGGGGCTTTGAGGCCTGTGCGACGGAAGCGCAGTGTGGGCGGCATCGAGGACCGGAGCTGAAGAACCTTGCCGGTGCCGCCTCGGGGAGCAACGCAGCTGCTGGGCCGCCTCAGAGGTAAACCGGCCGCTATCCCTGCTCCTTCGCGTGCAACTGCGCTGGAAATACTGGGCGGGAGACCGTAGGCACAGGAGGCACCCCACCTCGCATCTCCAAAACTGCCGCACAGAGGATATTGCCGCCTCTCCCTCCCCGACACCTACCAGACCCTGAGTGCCCCGTGGGTGGACCGAAGAAGTAGGAGGCTGCTGCTCGGGCCTACGCGGCGGAGACTGGGGAGTTGATAGGTGGCCAGCAACACAGCCCCTCCCCCCCCCCCATCGCACTGCTGACTCATACTGAAAGCTACAGCGCTGTGGACAACGGGCAATACTGAGGCTTGCATGTAACCGGCACTGAAGGGGAAAACAAAAAAAGGCGCCAAGCACGTCGGCCCAGTGCCTTGGTAACAGCAAAGTTTACCGGAACGTGATTCAGGCCCCCCCCCCCCCCCCCCCGACCATCTAGCCACTGCCTTGGGCCTTGCGGCACAGAGCACAGATACGCTTTTTTACACACAGTGGAGAGGGGCTCCCTTGCAAGAGACTCTCATAGGAAATAACTGGCCCACTGAGGCTCACAACAGACTTCCCGACTACAGGCCAGAAATACAGTTCCACACCTGACCTCTGCCAGTACTGCGACCACCAGCGCTACAGCAGCAGCAGTGTATTGCACCAAGATACCTGATAGAGGAAACCCCCCAGGAGGTGCTGATACCTTGCCGGCCATCCTGAGCCACTCTCCCAGAGACACTTTCTCGCCGCATCGCTACCACATTTCGCAAAGGGCACGCGATTTATGAGATCACACCGCCCAAGCTGTTCACCACCTGCTTAGCCTGCCAAATCTTGCCTACATCCTGGCTACTGCTGCCACACCGGCCTCGCGAACGCCAAGACGCGACATGGGCCGCAACGATGCCAGGCAGTCCAAAATACCGTTCGAAACAAGGAAAAACCCCAAAGGGTCGCAGGGTCCCGAGACCAGCCCTACTGCCACGGAAACCCCAGGAGACGACTGGAAGTCCTTATTGATCAACATGCAGCAGAGCCTGTCGAACATTGACTCCAAAATCGACACCATAAATTCGCGCATGGACAGCGTTGTCACTAAATTGGAGCACCATGACACTCGTATCAAGGAGGCAGAAGACAGAATCTCCGAGTTGGAAGATGGTGCCACCTCTAACAATAGACAAGTAACTCAAATGGACAGGCTACTAAAAATTATTGCGGAAAAGAACGAGGATTTGGAAGCGAGGTCCCGCCGCAATAACATTCGCGTTTTGGGCCTGGCAGAATCCACCAATACGGGGAAAATGGAGGTCTTCATTGAGAACCTAGTGATCGAACTCTTTGGGAAAGAATCCTTCTCCCCGCACCTCATAGTAGAGCGTGCCCACCGATCCTTAGCTGCCCGCCCACCGCCAGGAGCCCAGCCACGACCCATCATCGCGAGATTCCTAAACTACAGGGACCGAGACGCGGTGTTGAGGCGTGCAAGAGAGATCGGCACGGTGGGATATTGCAACACTACACTCTCCTTCTTCCCCGACTTCACCCCTGCCGTACAGGAGGCCAGGCGGAAATTCGCAGGAGTCAAGAAGAAGCTGCAGGATCAAGAGATGACGTACGCCATGCTATATCCGGCGAAACTAAAGGTCTCCCATCAAGGCAAGCAACATTTTTTTCAAACACCGCAGCAAGTGGAAGATTTCCTTAAACAACATAAGAAAGACACAGCCAGAGACAATGCAGAAAGACGCCGATCCGGTTCTCCCTCACCAATGAACCAACAAGACTAACGTGTGGCGCAAGACTTTTGACTCTGTTCTCAGACGTCAACAACAGGACTCCACTAGTTTGGTGAGGTACAATTTTATGATATTACATGATCTGGTCACCATTACACTTCGTGCTCGGTCAACCACCTCCGTCCCACATAGAGAGACTAGGTACCTTCCTAGCTCCTAGTGGGTGTAAGTAGGGAGGTGGTTGGCAGGTTGGGCGCCCCTAGAACTGACCCCCAATGGGCGAGCCCCATCACCCCCACTCTGTTAGTAGAGTATGGGTTTTTGAGAAACTACCTCTGTTTTTGGGTTTGATAAGGGTGGGAATGGTTGGGGGAGGGAGGGAGTTATGTGCCCGGCGGATTGGGGTTGCCGGTGTGGGAGGGGTCTCGCTCCAACACGTTACTGGAACTGCTGGCAATTTTGACATGAAGTATAGTTGTTGGGGTGACAAAGAGGGAAGTTGGGGTTTTGGTTCTACATGTGGTACTAAGAGATATAGAAACATGGATGTCACAATCTTTTGCTACATACTGATGCTTTCAGCCATTCCTTGGGTATCAGTTTTGTTGCGGTACTGGGCACTGGAGGGGAGGGAGGGGAGGGTTTGGGAGATGTTGCTGTTTTTCAATCCGTTGCTGTCTGTCGGACTTGTGTTGATATACGTGCCAGCCATTTTGACCTTACAATGTGGGGATGGGTGAGGCAACAGACACGATGCCTGCGCACAAACTCCAATTGTTGTCATGGAATGTGCGGGGACTGAACAATCCTAGAAAGAAAAGACAGGTGCTGGGGTATTTGGATCGGCATGGTGTCACTATAGCTATGTTGCAAGAGACACACCTCGCGCCGAATTGCTCCCCCCTATTTGCTTCAAGATGGGCGTCATGTAAAGTTTTCTCATCTTACTCGAACTATGCCAGGGGAGTCACTATCCTAATAAAAAAAGGGGTGGAATTTACCCTGGCGGGATCTGATTCAGACTCGGAGGGCCGATACTGTATGGTCTGGGGGAAACTGTGCTCTCACATGGTGCTCTTTGCCTGTTACTATGGTCCCAATATTGATGATCCGACTGCGCTGCTCACCTTGTGGGGCAAAATTCAAACCCTGGGCATAGCCCATGTTGTACTGGGGGGTGACTTCAACACTGCAGTAAACCCTGCCATGGATAGGTCGCACCCACAGTCTCAACACTATACACGAACGCAACGCATACTGCAGGGCATCCTGGGGGAACACCACCTGACGGACTCCTGGAGACACTTACACCCCCTCCTTAGACAAGGCACACATTTCTCGGCCGTCCACAACACGTGGGCCCGCATCGACTACTTTTTCTTGACTGCCGGCCTCGCTCCTTGGGTACTAAAAGCTATACACTTAGCGCGCACATTCTCGGACCATTCACCTGTCCTCCTTTCTTTACGCATCCCCCTTGCTGTCTCTCCATACCTGAACTGGCGCCTCAACCCTGCGCACCTCACAGATTCGGCCTTCAGGGCGGACCTAGAGCAAGACATAACAGACTTCTTTGACCGTAACATTAATTCTGTATCGAGCCTTACTACTGTGTGGGAAGCATTTAAAGTCACTGTAAGGGGATGGTGCATTTCTAAAGGTGGGGGGGTGCTAAAGTCCCTACGAGGCGAGCTGCGTAGGCTGGAGGCAGACATTAGTACCCTTGAGCGTGATATCCCACACGAGGCGCAGGGTCGCGCGACGCAAGCCCAGCTCCGGGACAAAATAAATGCATACACCGAAGCTGCAGATAAGGAAAGCAAATTTCTGGGGAAGCCTTTTACAGCGCGCATATATGGCGAGGGAGATAGGCCGGGGAAAGCACTGGCTTCGGCGGTTCGGCCCCCCCGCCAACACAATTATGTTACCGTCCTGCTTGATAACCAACAGGAGCCACAGAGGAACCTCCCAGGGCAGCTGCGGGTACTCTCTGATCATTACAAGACACTCTATACCTCCCATAGGCAGTCGCCACTAAACCTACATGCGTATCTTGAGGATACCGCTATAGCATGGATGGGCCCGTCACAACAGAAATTCCTACACCACGAACTAGAGCTGGATGAGATCAAGGACGCCATCATGTCCATGAAATCCGGCAAAGCTCCGGGATCGGATGGCCTACCGATAGACTTCTATAAAACTTACATCCACTTGCTAGCCCCCATTCTTAAGCAAGTCTATTATGCGGCGCTGGAGGAAGGACTCCTGCCACCTAGCATGCGCGAAGCCCTGATAATCTCCTTGCTTAAACCAGGCAAACCACCAGAACAATGTGACTCCTACAGGCCCCTGTCATTGCTAAATTCTGACGTTAAAATCCTTGCGAAGGTCCTGGCGACCCGCCTGAACCTTTTAATGGATCGGCTGGTTCTCCCGGACCAAGCCGGATTCGTCCCTAATCGCGCGACTTCACACAACCTGCGCACCCTACAGGCGGTACTTCAAGACATTAATCCCAGGTGCGAGGCGGCTGCTGTCTTCCTGGATGCCACTAAGGCGTTCGATTCCCTGGAATGGGACTATCTACTGAAACTGATGGAGCAGATGGGTACTCCCTTTAACTTCTTAGACTGGATCAGATTATTATACACTAAGCCACACGCTTCAGTCCTTTTGAATGGTTCCCGGTCGGCCCCCTTTGACATACATAGGGGCACTCGCCAGGGCTGCCCTCTCTCCCCAGTGCTCTTCGCGATAGCTATTGAACCACTCGCGGCCAAGCTTAGACAACATCATAATCATCGGTCATTGATCTATCCAGAGCGACAACTGCTCATTTCATTATATGCTGACGATATGACGTTGTACATTCACAGACCGCAGGAAAATCTGAACCCACTACTGCGCGAAATAACCAAATTTGGGGCCATCTCGGGGATACAGATAAATTGGACGAAATCTGCCCTCTTCCCCCTAACGGATACGACGCTTCGGTTCCCCCTAGACTACCCATTGCTATGGGAAGATGATGAGATCAAATACCTGGGGATCACAATAACCAGAAACCGGGAAGCCCTGATAAGGGCGAACTATGGTACTGTCCTGGACAAGTTAACGGATAGCGTCACTAAGTGGATCCACCTCCCACTGTCCATGGCAGGACGCATATCACTGATTAAGATGGTACTCCTCCCTAAGCTGTTATACCTATTCACTAATATTCCATACAGCCCTGGATCTCACTTTTTCCACGCCCTTGATTCCCAGTTATCGAGACTCATATGGGGGGGAAAACAGGCGAGAATGAAATTAGGAACACTAATGTTGCCGTACCACCAGGGGGGATTTGATGTGCCGAACTTTAGATTGTATTACGACTGCGCACAGGGACACTTTGCCGCTTACTGGCTCCACCCACCTCCCTTTATGGCACACCTGGCCGTGGAAGACGGGTACATGAGACCCGAGAAACCATCGGGCTATCTTTACTCGGAGGCCCTTGCCTCAAGCCGTGACCCCTCCACAGTGGACTGCACGGTGATAGCCTGGCGTAGAATAGCGAAACGTATGGAGGTCTCCTTCTTATATTCCCCTCGCATGACCCTGGCATATGACCCCCGATTGAGCATCACACAGGAAGAAATTGGCCGCAAACTGCTTACCAAGCTAGCTCTGCATACATGGGGGGACTTATACATTCAGGGGCAGTTTCGCAGCGCAGCCCAGTTCTTTGGGGAACATGCACCCTCTATCATGGATACATTCCTATACGTACGCTTGCGACAAAACATTAAGTCCGCCACACCCTGCTTCCCTGACGAGCCGGAAGTCATGGCTCCCCTGCACGCTCTTCTGCAAAATGACGCTCCGAAACATGTGGTCTCCATGCTATACAAACATGCTTACTCGGCTCCCACACCTCCAGAGCTTAGGGCGAGACGAGATTGGGAGGAGGACCTGGGTTCCCCACTTTCGGACGAGCAATGGGAGTTCAGCTGCGCGCATACGAACTCAGTTACTGGGAATGCCCGGCTCAGATTGGTCCATTTTAAATTTTTGCACCGCTTATATTACACCCCTGCTAAGCTACTGCGCTTCGGGCTGCGGGACAATGACCGCTGCTTACGATGCAAACGGTCCGGGGCAGACTTCATTCACTTGGCATGGACATGCCCAGCAGTCGCTACTTACTGGATAGCGGTCTTCGGAGCTATGTCTGCCATGATAGAGGTGGCAGTCGAGCCCTGTCCCATAATTGCCCTGCTCGGCCACTCCATCCCGGCGATCAAGAACCACCGGAAGTTTTTTGCACTGGGATTTCTTCTAGCAAAACGCCACGTGGCATGTAGGTGGGGTAGGGGGAGGGCTCCCAAATTCAAGATTTGGCTAAATACCATGGCCACATGGCAGGAACAGCTACACAGCTATGCTGAACTTTTGCCCCATAAATCGCGCCCAAAGGACCTATGGGGCCCGCTCACGGCCTATTTGCTTCGGACCCAGTCAGATGACGATTCCGTCCCTGATGACCGGGAGGGAGGGGGTGGCGCTGCGCTCCCCTCTGCGCCCACAGACACAGGCGATCCACACCCTGCTGCCCCCAATCCCTGACTACACTGCACGACATAGAGTATAGATACATGTGGGGGACTTGTCCCTGACCCCGGGCACATGTCAGGCGAGCGCATGATTGAGGGACACACCCGCTTTGAGTGAGCGGGGGGGTAGAACATCTGCCCTCCTGGCTCAGGCGGTATACCCACCCTGCCTTTAGAGACTAGCACACACTCTGGCTTCTTGGCAATTCCGCTACTGCACAGACACGAGCACAGTTTGCACTTCTCCCCCTCCCACGACACGCTTCTGCATCAATACACTGCAGAGCACTCTAGCTGCTGACATGAGTGGCCTCACTTTGCGGGCCGCATTATGAACTTGCTCTGCGCTGGACTGTCCTCTGCGTCACATACTATGTATGGTGAACTCATTGTGGGTGGGGAACATCCACCTTTGGACTTCATAATGTACTACGAACAGTTATAGTTACGTTAAAAATGACAAAATGAGACCTCAATTGTCCAATGTATGCTAAAGATCTGTTATTTTCCTGGTTAATGACGTATCCTTTGACAGCTATAGGCACTTTAAATCGCGGCCGGCCCTGATGGGTTGTAGGCGACATGCTGTGTTACGCAAATGTTTCTATAGGCATGAGCAGCTGACGGGACAATCGCTTGCTGCTGAAGCTGCCGGCCTGCCTCCTCAGGTTGTAGGCGACTAAGCTGTGTATTGTTACTGTGCTATTTCAATAAAGGTCTTCAAAAAAAAAAATAATACTAAATGAAGAAAATTGGGGAGTGCAATGTACCCGGTTCCCGGAACCCTTCCCGTAAGCACTTCGCTAGGCTCTGAGAAGAAACAGTCCATCATAGAGTGTTCCGAAAGTCTGATCAGCATCACCCCTTTACCGTTCTCAGGAAATTCAACATCAGCCGTCCAAGGTTGCACCCCGAACCTTCAGTTCTCTGGCGGGGTACACGATTGTTCAAAGGATTCCCAGTTTGCTTTCAGCGCTTCGAAGCCAGGCCTCCCGGCTCCCTCGCCGCCGAACTCACGCTTTGCGGGACTCCAACCAGTGGGCTGCCACCTCTGGGAAATCGAAAAAACAGCCCCTTCCATCTGCTTCTACTCGAAGTTTTGCCGGGAAAAGCATTGCATTTTTGAGGCCTTATCTCTGAGCTATTTTTCGACACCCAGAAAAGACCGTCGATGTTTCTGGACCATCTAAGTGAAGTCAGCGAAGAAGATGTCAGTGTTTTCAAACCGAAGCGGGCCCCCGTTCTGGTACGCCGGACTATGGCGTCACGGTCCCGATAATTGAGGATCCTGGCCAGGATCGGACTTGAAGGGGGCTCCAGGCTATGGAAGACCCCCGGGCCTCTGTGAGCTCGCTCTACAACAAAGAAGTTCCCAAGTCCTTTGGGTTTGAGGTGTTGAAGGATGAGGTCCTTCACGAACAGGTCTGCCGCCTCTCCTTCTGCCTTTTCGGGAACCCCCAATATTGGGACGTTGTTACGTCGAAAACGTCCTTCATAATCGTCCATTTTTGTCTCTGCAAATTTCCTGAAGACTTGCAGCTTGCCAATCTCGAATTGCATGTGGCATGTGTCCTCCACCAGGTTGTTGGTCTTAAGTTCCACCTGCTTAAGTTTTTCATTATTCTTGTTAAGATCTGCTCCAATGAGATTGACTTCAAGAGATATGTTGTCCATTTTATGTTCAAGGGAGGTTTTAATATCCGCGATTGCCGCCATGACATCCTTGAGATTGGGGTCTTTATCCGGGTTCTCCTGATCCCCGACTGCCTTATGCTTGGGTGAATAGTCCTGCGCACTCTCTCTGGAGAAGGCATATTTATCTAGCTTATTCGCTTGAACTGACTTGAGGTCTCTTGTGGACCCCATATTGTTTACTTGCAATGGTCAACAGCACTTTTGCAAAAAGGTCTCATGTGGGGCAAGAGAGGAAAGGCTTGATGAGGCTGCCAACAGGGGCTCCCGAGTTGTTGAGGCTGGGCCCAGATGTGTCACACACCAACCATGAGGGGGGAGACCAAGAGTGGTTAGCACGCCGGATCCCACTGTCAAACAGACGTTGTCCAGGGATCTCGGTCAGGGGCAGTTAGGCGAATCGGCTCGGCCAATGTGGAGCAATCTACCACCCGTCCTCTGGGGCGCCCCTCTCCGGTCCACAGTAGCTCCGTCCACCTCCCTGTCCTCGTCCTCACACGGAATGGGGTGCCAGTTAGGTGATGCAGCCGCTCCCCAGGGTCCCAGGCGCAGCTCCGCCCGTAGAGTGGCACCGGCGGGGGAGGGTCCCACCATAACACATGCGAGTCCCGACCCCCGGGCGCGTCCACGCCCGGGAGCAGGACTGGTGTGCACACTCCTTCAATTTGGATGCTCCCGGCCAGTCCTCACTGCACCGCAGCCTCAGCGCTGCATCCGCTCTCCAAAAACCTCCTAAGCAGTCAGTTCGGCTGCGCTTCGCAGCGGAGGCATGAAAGCGGGGAGTTCGCCCGGGCGATGAGGCCAGGACCAGGCTCCACGTCTCGCTGCCGGGGTCAGCACGTACGCGACGCACCTTGTCACTCAAGGCCCGACTCTCACTCTCCGGCAGGCCCAACCACGTCGGCAGCGATATCTAGGTCCGGGGAACAGTTACGGACTCAGTTTCTGCTGCAAAGAGGTCCGGACGCCTTCCGGTCAGTAGTTTCCTCTGCAGATGGATAGGATCAGGCAGGCGGATATGCGGGTTTGGGCTGGGTTCACCAGAGCTCACTAAGCAGCGGCCATTATGCCAGGCCATGTAGACACGCCCCCCTACCGGTCCTTTTTTGTGCTTTCCCGCAGTGTGATAGCTGGAAGCTGCATGGAGCTGCGCGGCTTCGGTCTTTGCCACGGGTGTTCCCAGGTCTCTCTTCCACCGCGGACCTGCCGACTCTACACCTTTAAAGACCCTGGGGAGGAACAGAGCTGATAAGAGCCAGGGTTTTATTGCGAAAGAAGACACCTGGGCTTTGAAAACTCAAGTAAAAAAAACCTTGAATGTCAGGATTGGAGAAGGACCGGGCGGTTTTAGGCTGTATGCAGGGGAAGCTGAAGAGGCACTGAGGCCAAGAGGTAAGGAGCAGCAAAAGGTGGAAGGAGGTGGGAGACACTTGATTCGATGTGCATAGTTATATGTGTTTAGCTCCCTGGATTTTGTGTGGAGACCTCGGAACAGTGGGTGCAGTCAGGAGACACCTGGACTGATTTGAGGTGGAAAAAGAGGGCCTGAAAAAAAAAAGGAGAACAAAAAAATGGGTAAACACCTTAAACATTCTAGCACAGTCGCCATAGTTGACTCAGCAGCAGGGCTGAAAGCTAAAACCCAAAACCCGCTTAGCCCAGGTAAAGGCAACCGCACGAATAGCTAGAAAGGAGCAGAGTTCCAATCCCCAAGGCTCTTACGCCAGCTTTGAAAGTTCAGTAGAAGAGTTGCCCCCTCTCTGTCCCGGGAATCGGTAGATGAGATTATAGTGGCACCTAATCCGATGGAGGGTCCAGCATCATCGGCTAAGCCACGACAAGCCACCTCAATAGTCTATGGACACAAAAAGGAGTTAAAAGGTGCAAAGGAATTTCCTCTTTTCCTCAGAAAAGCATCCCTACCACCTCCTCCTCCCAGATCAACTACAAAAACATCAAAAGTGCCACCAGAGACATTAGGCGATTTACCGGCAGGTCTTGCACAGGACCTGTTGACATCACAATGCGCCCATTTTCACCCTCTAAGAAGACCCGGCAGTCCAGGACCAAGACCCGGGGGTTCCATCAGAACCATCAACTTTGGCAGAAAAGAATGCTTTCAGCCCGACCCAGATACTTATACTTCCGTCGGAAGGCAACAAGACGCCAGAAAGAGAGGCACAATATTCTCCACCACCATAGGACCTAGCCCAATCACAGCCTCAACTCCAACCTCAGTCTTAGTCCCAGGCTCCGAAATGGGGAATACCGCCAGGCGGACAAGTTACTTACCTTCTGTAACAATGTATCTGGTAGAGACATAGTCTAGCCGCAGATTCCTTAACTTAGAATATCCACAGGCATCAGACTGGATCAGGAAAACTTTTGCAGAAGCACCACTGCGTGCCGGGAGGCGGCGCCACCCGGCTCCTCCCTGATGTTGTCCACGGATATGATGTCAGCGGAGCCATATATGCCCCTCCCGGCGCGCTGACGTCAGTTTTCGCCAGAGAAACTTTTCTGCGTCAGAGAAAGAAATTGACAGGTGAGATTGCGCCACGCTCTGAAAAGCAACCCCGCAAGAGCCAAAGCTAAGTCAACATTAAGGGAGACAAGGATGTGGAAAAACGGCCTTGCAGAAGAAGAAGTCCGCATCCAGAAGTAAAACCGTGAAGGAGAACAAGTCCGGTGCAGAAAAACTAAAGAAATGGAAAAAGGAGGGATAGAAATCTAAATACTAGACTTATAGGGGCCTACAAATTCTCCTATCTTTGTGACATTTGTCCACTAGTCTATTACTATCGAATTACAATAACCATCACTACAAGGAGAGGACGTGATTACATATTTTATTTGTTGTAATCACATGCAGTTATTTTCCGTGAGTTTTCTTTATCAAATTTTACACTATAAACAATTATACATACATATGTACACAAAAATATACAACAAATAGAGACAAAATACACCAAGGAGCAGCAGTGGCAAAAGGCTGACCCTTACCCAGCAAACGTCAGCATGTAGAGGAACCCATACACTAGATATGCTGGAGTAAAAAAGGGGGATACGAGTTCGCAAGAAGCGGAGCTGAACCGAGGGTTTGAGAGATCCGCTGAATGCAGCGTCCCGACTGCAGCAAAGCCTCAAGAGACAGCAACTGGTATGACAGAGAAAACACTCACTGGCCCAATATGTAGAACAGCGTAAAGGAACCCTGTTGAAATCTGTACTAGTAAGACAAAAGAGACAGTATTGGCAGGATGCCAATCTACGGCCAGAAGGCATTAGTAGTAGTAGGAAAGCACAAGACACACCAGGACTTAAACAGCCTGTAACAACATGCAAAAGAGCTGATGACCAGTAGTCAAGTGCCAAAAAACAAGAGCGAAGACCAGAAAGCACTCAGGCATACCGGAAGGTACCTAAGCATACCGTGTGGACACTGGAACCACAAGAAAGAAGCACATGCCTCATGTAGACCAGTATGAACAGTTCAGGTGCACACAGCAGCAAAAAGGGTTATGGCCCAAAAAGGGCACCACATAAGAGCCGGTGGCACAAGCAGACCAGGCCAGAGACCACGGACACCGCATAAAGGAACAGCCTGCACGGATCCGCTGGGCAAAAAACAAGAACAGACACCGAGCAGGAAGAAAAACGCTGAAAAAGGACGAGGAACACAACAAGAGTCTAGAGTATGCTAAAATGACCCACATACACTTAGAAAATGGATAGAGCAACACCTAGGGCAGTAAGTAACAATTCCCCTTTGCCTGGGAGAAACGATGACCTCCTGCAAGCTAAAAGCACTAGACCAAGAAGCGAGTATTGTAAACAAAACACGCCCCTTCAGAGTGCACCGTGTGAATGTAAGCAAGGTGTGTAAACAACTGTACGGAAAAAGCTGTGAATATGGAAATTGTGGTAGAAGAAATGCCCAAAGGAGGCCACGACCACACATAGCAGAGAACACCTGCTAAACCACTGCTTTGGAGGACAAACCCAGAAAGGGCAGCACGTCCAAATCTGTATTAATAAAATACAATAATAAGCAGGCCGCAGAGCGCCAAATAGGGTGTCAGTTGGGAAAAAACGTGCGACAACAGGGTGTTGTGCCAGGCCTGCTGGATAGACACGGCAAAGAGCCCATGCTAGGCTCAGATGCAGTGCAGATAGACCAACCCAGACAGGCAATAGAGCAACGCTACACAAGGAGCATTGTAGAAACAGACAAGTGACTCCCAGCTGGATGCCCGCAGAAAAAACTCGATAGGAGCGTACCAAGGCAAAGGCAGAACCCAATGCCAGGAAAAACCCCACATAGGGTAAGGCTAATTCTTTGTAGGGTTGTCCTCTTGGGCTAAGCACACAGTCAGAGGACTGAAAAACAAGAGAATCAGCCAAACGGCTGTACTGAACGAACATAGAGATGGCTAACCAGCCGTGAATACTAATTGGGCACTATAAACAACCCGTGCAGAGGTTGGCGCCGTAAAATAAGGCACCAAAATTTACTGCAGCCCGGACAAGAGACGGAGACCGCCAAATCCATGTGACGGTCAAAAAGATCCACCCCATTGAACGACAGATCTCTGAGGGCATCCTGAATATGATCTGGGAAGTGACTGTCGCGCAGTCAAGCATGGCGGCGTAAAGCCACAGCGCGAGCAAGAACTCGTCTCAGAGTCAGTTGCATCAAGGGAAGACTTAAGGGAGAATTGCGTCATTCTCTTGCCATGCAGCAGAAAACGAAGCAATTCTGCCCAAGGCCCTCCTGGAACAGAAGGGAGAAGGTCCTCAACTGCGTCCAAAAGAGCTGAGGATGCAAGTGCAAAAACACAAGCCATATTTAATGCCTGGATGCCTGCTCTGGCAGAGATAAAAAGCCGGCGACCACAATCGTCCAGCCACCTAGACTCCCTGGTGGGAGGTAACAACGGCAACGTGGGTGAAGATTGTAAATTAAAAGTCGCCTAAACAACTAGGCCCTGAGTTGTTGGGTGGAGAGACCGGCAAAGAGGATCACCCGGAGCAGGGTGCTGCCTATGAGCAATAGCCTGCTCAACAGGCTCACCAGAAGAGGGTCTTGACCAAGTGCCACGCAGGATATCAAATAAAGAGCCCGCAAAGGGCAGCAAAGGCTCTACCTAGATTGGCTCCAAGTGGAGCAGATCCATTAAAGGATGGGAAAGTAGAGGTACTACAGGAGCTGCTCCATGAATAGCGCACTCGAAGGCAGCACTAGATTCAGTCACCATCCGTGTAGGTGACAACAAACAGTTGGTAGAAGACGGTTGAAGAATAATCCGGCCACCAGACATTAGGAGTGGATGAGCCGCAGACTGACCCGAAGGCCAGGCAACACTCGGTACTTGCACCTTGGACCCTTGATCTGTGGAGTCCAGGGAAGCTTCATGTTGTAAAGGAGGAGGCGTAATCGTGACGCCGCGGAGGACCAATTGCCGCCTGGGGAGTCGGGAGGAGCAACAACCTCAACCAAGGGAAGACGAATCGAGGTTGGTACCGGCGTCGAATTACGCCGCGTCGGAGTTGCCTGGACGTCGAGGACCTCCACAGGGGACTCGACCGGGACGCCGTCCGACGTCGATCCCACTGTAAACTGCCTGGAGAAAGCACGAGGTGCCGGGTCCAGCATTGAGCCTGAGATGGTACCCGGCATCGAGCAAGGCGTCGCCCGGCGCTGCCTCCGACGTCAGCGCAGGAAGCCGCTCAGGGCTATGCGTTGACTCACGGGGTTGGCTGTGCTCTGGGCCCTGGCTCGTCGGCATCGCGTCTGCTCCGGAATCTGAGTCGACGCACACAGCCGGTGCCGGGGAAACGTACGCAGACGAGGCGCCGGCATGAGTGCCTGCTACCTCTGTGGGTCTCAAAGGCGCACCAGGGAGAGGAGGCGACTCAAAGCAAGCCTGGAGTGCCTTAGAATAAGCCTCCATTTGGACACGCGTTGCTCCAACTCCTGGAAAATGAGGGTAAAGAGGATGGGGCTGCCGTGCGCCCTTTCCTGGCACAGCGCGAGAGGAATGGGCGGCAGCCGGCCGGACATTGGAGGAAGACCTCCGCAGGCGATGCCTGTGCTTACGCTTACCAGTTTTCGTATAGCAGTTGTGGGAGCAACCTCGAGAACGAGCCTGATCCAGAGAGGAAGAGAGGCAACGGGAGGGAGTTGGACCAGACATCCGTGCAGCCAGCAGTTCCATACGGCGCTCCATCAGGGACTTGGGCTTCATCCGCTGACAGGCGTTGCACTCTTTGGAGTCGTTGTGAATGCAGAGGCACCACATACAGATGAGGTGCGGTCAGTGCCAGACATCTGACGCGCACAGGCTTCACAAGCTTTAAAGCCGTAAGGCATAGCACACTGTTCCCACGACACCGAGGGTCTCGAGAAGGCCCAAAAACCAGGCCATGGAACTGCTGGTGTTCGAAGATCCATGCTTGGACGCAGCAAAGAAGAAAAGAGACGTCAGCGCGCCAGGAGGGGCATATATGGCTCCACTGACGTCATATCTGTGGACGACATCAGGGTGGATCCGGGCGGGCAGAGGTGCGGCTGCGGAAAGTTTTCCGGGTCCAGTCTGACGCCTCGGGATAGTCTAAGTTAAGGAATCTGCGGCACGACGTCTCTATCAGATGACGCCTTTCCTGGAAACAGAGAACTCATTCGCTAAGAATTTGAACCAGGACGGGACGGCATCACAAATCAACTGCAGCAACAGGGTAGAAGCACCCTTCACGCATCAGATGGACATAAGAGACATGTTGAACCTTATTCTGGAAGAGGTATGGGAAATGAAGAAATTACAAAAACTCGAATTTGCCTCTTTACATCAACAGCTAGGCAAAATTGAAGAAGCTATGACATGTCTCTCAATTAAATTGCAGAAAGCTGAAACCAGAATCTCACTGCTGGAAGACCAAATAAATGAGATGCTCGGGAAGGTGAACAAAGCAGCTAAAAGCAAAAGATTTTTGGAGAATAAGTTAGAGGAACTCGAGAACCACTCTAGGACGTCGAACCTTCGTGTAGTGGGGGTCCCCAGAGGAATTGAAGGGACTCAAATTCTTCAATTGGTCAACAAGTTTATTAAACAAAAAGTTCTTCCCGAATTTGAAGGAGACTTAACTATTACAAGGGCACATCGAGTTCCTGCTCACCCCTTCCCAAAGTCAACAATACCACAAACAATGTTGCTGAACTTTGCATACTTTCGTGTTAAGGGAAGTATTTTAACAAAGGCGATTCAGCAGAGCCAGTTTGTTATAAATGCCGAATATTTTCCGATATGACAGCTGTGGCAGCGCGCAGATGAAAATAATTTGTTAAGATGCTTTATCTATTTCAAGCTCAGGGTGCCCAAGCATCATTAGCACAACAGTCCAAGCTGTGGGTTTTTGGTTAAGGAGAAGTTCAATCAATTCTCAAATTTGGAAGAGGCCCAGGTCCTATTGAAAGAAATCTCGGCTGGATCTAGAACCTGATTTAATATTAAAGAAAGCCTGAGCTCTTTATTTGCTTGGGGCAGCAGGGTCACCTAGGGTGTGGCACCCTGACACCCACGAGGTTAGCAGGTTGGGTTGAAATGTGGCTAGCCAGTCTGCCGCCTCTAACCAGTGAAGTAGTGTGGCTCACTGGTTAGAGGCGGCAGACCCGAGAGCAGAGGACGGCCCGGGACCAGGGTTCGATTCCCGGCGCTGCAGGTTTCTGGACCAGGGTCAGCGGACTCGATAATTCTCTCGCCTCGGTGCCCACTCTGATCAGCGATCACACTCGGCAACTCTGGGCATTAGCTTGCCTCATCTTCACTAACGGCCCCACCAGACCGCCGGGGATGCCTGGTCTCACCCTGGAGATACCCATTAAGGGACCATCTCTCAGGGAAGCCAGGAAGGGTTTCGCAGCGGTCGAAGCGCCTTGGGACCCTACGGGTAAGTAGTGCGCTATATAAATGCCTATACATACATACATACATAGCGTGGCTAGTAGGGTTTTTTTTCACATTTCTGTGGGGAGGTTCTTTTTTGGGATGGTTGGGTGGGGACTAGTAGCAGGAAAAAGAGCAGACAATGGTATACACAGGTACTGTTTTTGAGCAAACAAGACACTTATTCAAGAAATAGAAATCGATAGTAAATGTAAGATCCTGTCAGTCAATGCCAATGGAATGCTTAACAAACAAAAATATGGCGAGCTCATTAGGTGGCTTGCCTCGTTTAATCCCCATGTCTTGTTTTCTGAAGAGACACATTTAAAAACAAATTCACCTCAATTAGATTTACCTAGGGCATTTTCGGACGCATTTTTCGTGTCAGCAGGCCAGCTATGAGAGGGGCTGCTATTTATTTTTCTAAGAACTTGCCATGAGAATTTGAACAAATTTGAAGGGATCCAGAGGGGAGATAGCTATGGGTAGTAGCAAAGTTGATGGGGAGGATCTTAAACTTTATAAACTACTATGGTGCAGTCACGGATGATGCCTCAGGGCTGGTCAAAATCAATGAGCTCCTGAGGGGAGCCCCCGGGCAGATAATTAGAGATTTTAATTATATACAAGACATAAAGAAGGACACCTCAAATAAAAACAAAAAACAACTGAAACCAAATACTGAAAGAATCTTTGAGGTTATCAGGCATGATTACCAATTAATAGATCCATGGCGGAATATAAATATTGATAAAAATACCTTCACTTGTCATTCGCACCGCTTTCAGACTGCTTGCCGAATTGATTTCTTCCTAACATAGAGACCCCTTCTTGTCTTAACGGCAGACATTGGGATCAACCTCTTCTCTGATCATGCGTATATAGGGCTTGAGCTAGAGTTTGGTGAAGGGAGACGGGAGCGACCCAGGTGGCAGATGGATCGCCTACTTCTCCATGATCAAGAATGGGTGGAGAATTTTAGAGCATGGATCTCCGAATATTTTAGGATCAATGAGGAGATGGCCGGACGCTTTGCGGTTTGGGGGGTTTCAAGGATACAGCTCGTGGACAAATAATCTCCTTTTCGGCCGACCAGTCTAAGGCCCGGCAGCTCAAAATAGCTGAACTGCAGGGGGTGGTGGAAAGGGCTCATGCTCAGAGGACCCAGTCATGCCCACATCAATTAGATAAGGCTAGAAAGGCCCTGAGAGACTTTTTTGTTTTAGAAGAGTTTAGCAGTTATCGATCCTACCAACAAAAGGTCTATGAGCATAGCCAGAATGTCGGCAAACTGCTGGCCAGCTCTACAAAAACCAAACAAGAAGCAGCTTTAGTTTCGAAGGTGACGAACCCCAAGACCGGATTAGAAGTAACTAATATTGAAGAGATTCCGTAGATTTTTTTAGAACACTTCCTGCAACTCTACACTACCGAGTACTTGGTGGGTGAGGGGACTATACAGGAGTACTTTGACAACGTAAATATTCCCAGATTATCTGATTTTTAGATTAATCAGTTAAAATCAGATTTAGAAACTGCTGAGAACTTGACATCGATTAAATCAACGGCCGGGGCTAAAGCATGTGGGGAAGACGGATTCCCAATAGAATTTTATAAGAACTTTTCAAAAGAATTGATTCCACCCATGAAAAAACTATTTAACCACATCAAAAACGGTGGCCAGGTTCCTAAATTTTTTAAGGAGGCGATCGTTGTTTGCTTCATAAAAAAAGGGTAAGAACCCGAAGGATGTCAATTCTTATAGGCCCATTAGCCTCCTTAATCCAGACTACTAGATTTTAATGAAGGTGTGGGCCAAGGGTTTTTGATCGGCTGCACAGGAAACAATTCACAAAGAACCAGGCAGGTTTTATATCAGCAAAGATCCATGGCAGGAAATATGGAATTTTTAATACAGGCTTTCGATTATTGTAACACTAACTATCCCCGCCTGTATTATGATGGTCGATGGGGAGAAAGCATTCGATTTGGTGAACTGAAACACTTTATTTTTTGCCCTTGGTCAATTTGGTTTCCCCACTCAGGTTATTTCAATGCTACGTAATATTTATCAGGGGGCACAGGCCCAGGTGGTAATTAATATGAAAATAAATCAGGGGACAAGACAAGGATGTCCGCTCTCCCCATTACTTTTTACTCTTTTTATTGAACCTTTAGTTATTAGAATGCGTGACAATACTGCAATTAAGGCCCCAATCACGGGTATGGCTAAATTGAAAGTTTTTGCGGATGACATTATTTTATATTTGAAGCCCAACAATTATAATTTGGAAGTGGTGTTGAGGGAATTTAGTAAATTTGAATTAATTGGGGGCTATAAAAAGAATTCAAACAAAACTGAAGTTCTTGTTTTGAATTCAGATATAAACTTCCTCCCACCCTGTCTCAGGGTGCCAGCCGCAAAGCAAGATCCAATTAGATACTTGGGGACCTTTGTGTCCAACCAATATCAACAAAAGCAAGAAAAAATAAAGAGATTATTAGAGCAGTGGCTTCTACTCCCGTTGACCTTGGTGAGACGGGTATCACTTATTAAGATGTCCATACTTCCGCTACTCTTATTTCTATTCATTAATGTACCTATTAAAATAAATGTTTTTTTTAAAGAAATGGAAACCCTGATTAGACAGCTTGTCTGGGGGAAACAAGTGCCATGGGTTAAGCTTATATCACTACAACTAACAATTGAACAAGGAGGTCTGGCTTTACCCATTTAAGAACTTACTACCATGCTGCTTTTTTGGATTTACTAGCGGGCTTATTGGGCTCAAATGATGCTAGAGATTACATCTTTGTGGACAAAATGGTGCAGGAAACCGGCTCTCAGGTCTCAATATTTTTAAAAACCTCCAAATTTCCGAAAAAAACAAGATATAAGACTCTGAAGGACTATTCTACTAGATTTCAGTCTTTTTTTTAAAGTGACGGGTTCCTCTGGGCTACAGTATTTGAAATTGAGGAAATGTAAAAGTCTCGGCCTCCAAATCCAGTCAGGTCACTTGAGAAACTGGGAAGTCTGCGGGCTAGGGGAGCTAAAATATTTTTCAATTCAGAATAGGTTCATCTCCTGGCAGGAGGTGCTGCTGAGGGATGGGAATCAGAGGAAGCCTGCCTTTTTTGAATATTTACAGATTGTTCATTTCGTAAAAAATGTGAATAGTATTTTGATACACCAAATAAACTTGTGATAGCTCTTTTCGGGGCCAAATTAAGTGGCATAGGGAACTGGTATAGTTTGCTCTGAAATCAGGGCCAACTCCCATGGATAGAGAACGATTTGGAAAGGGTGGCTAGCGTACTTTTTCCATTAATGAATGGAAAGCTCTATGTCATCGAGGAAGTAAGTCACTGAGAGCAGCCAATTTTAAAAGAATAGCCTTCCTATCCCGGTGGCTGGCCTACTTTACTCTGAAAGCACTCAAGAAAAGGTATCCGGATGCCGAAAATAGCTGCTTCCGATGCCAGGCGGAAGGGGAAGGGGGATGGCTCCATATTTGTTTTGTACCTGTCCAAGGTTAGGGTCTTTTTAGGAGGCAATCTTCTCAGACCTAAACCGGGCATTTGAAAAGAGGGTATTGCCGGAGGCCGAAGTTGTTTGGAATTTGAAGAGATAGAACGATTTTAATGGAAGCCAAAGCAACTTTTCCTTTCTATCACTTGCTTGGTAGCCCGCTCCTTAATCCTTCAAAATTGGAGGTCTATCGATGTTCCCACTTACGACAAATGGTTGAACAAAATGAAAACGAAGGAGCTTATGCAAGCCGGGTGGGAGCTTCCAGGAAATTCAACAAGAAGTTTTAAGTAATTTGGAAAACCAGATAGACGGATAGTACTGCCCGGAATTTAGAATCTAACTGTTGTTCTATCATTCTTATAAGGTTTGGAGGAATTAGAAATATGCTCGGTCAAGCACTTTAGCACTTTAATATTGCAATTTAGCATCTGTGCACTAGCACTTGGACTTTTTCTTTTGCACTTTGGTATTATATAACCATCAATCACTCTGTTATAGATATTTGTGATAGCTGTGTTTTAAAAAGGATTTCCTGTGCCATTTCTCGTAATTTGGAAAGATGAAGTTATCGTTTTTGTGCCGATTAGTGTTAGTGTTTGCTCACATGTTATTTAATGCTCTTGATGCTCTGCTCAATATAAAAAAAATTGGACTCGTACTTAAAACAGAGATAAAGCCCATGCACTAGCCTTTTTACAAAACAACAATCCGAGAATACTCTAACTCAGACTCTCCGTTCCTTCCAACACATTTCACACGATGAATTAATGGACCTGGTCAAAGCAAGCAGGCCTGCCGGCAACCCTTCTGACCTGTGTCCACCACAAACCTTCAAGAGTATTCTTCTAACAACCTCTGCTGTCACTCCAGTAAGAAAAATCATCAACAATTCCTTAACTACCGGAATATTTCCAGAAGAACTCAAAAAGTCATACATATGCCTTTTACTGAAGAAAACAAACTTGGACCTGCTGAACCCTGACAACTACAGACCCATTACAAATGGACCTTTCCTGAGCAAACTGGTGGAAAGAGCAGCGTTCACCCAGATGTCACAATTCATTGAAGAGAATGCCATACGTCCGAACAGAATTTCGTCAGGAAAGAGGCACAGAATCTGCCCACCTTGACATCTGGGATGACCTGAAGAACACAGCTGACCGCAACGGGGGTTGCTACGCTACTCCTCTTGGACCTCTCAGCTGCCTTTGATATGGTTGACCATGACACTCTGATACAAAGACTCTACGAAGCTGGCATAAATGGGACTGCTTTAGACTGGGTCACGATCTACCCTCAAAACAGAACTAATGTCATCCATACCCCACCTTTCTCGTCCAAACCGTACTCCACAAAAACTTGGGTTCCACAAGGCTCTATCATCTCGCCCATGCTTTTCAACATCTACATGAAGTCATTACTAGTATTGATCAATCAACTTCACTTCATGTGCTATAACTATGCAGATGACACGCAAATACTCCTTCAACTGGAATGCACCTAAGTCATTGGAAACGCGACAATTTTCAGTTGTCTCAGAACCGTGGATCAATGGATGACGTGAAGCCATCTCAAATTGAATGCTTCCAAAATGGAAATACTCATGTGTGGCGATTGGAAACATTATGATCCGATTGCCACCTAGCCTGATGAACTGGGATCACCGCCTAAAGTATCGAAGAAAGTAAGAAACCTCGGAATGACCATGGACTTCAAGCTGTCGATGAATGCTAAGTGGACAAACTTGCAAGATCAAGCTTTGTTACTATAAAAACTCTGCAACAAATGTTCCACCATTTGGGATTTACACACAAGGTCCAAGCTACCATCTGCCTTGTTCTGTCCAAACTCGATTACGCCAATAGCCTCTACCACGGATCCCCTTTAAGGACTATGAAAAGAATACAACAAATTCAGAACTTGGCTGCCTGACTACTCATACATATCAAACCTTGAGACCACATCTCCCCTGCCTTGAAAGCCCTGCATTGGTTATCGGTTGCCAGAAGATCCACGTTACAGCTGCTTTGTATCAACCACAAAGCGATATATGGAATGGGACCACTCTTCATCAGAAATAAAATAACCAAACACATTCATCATAGGAACCTCCGCTCTAGAGTGGCACCTCACCTCAAAATCCCCAAATACAAGAAAAAAAACATGGGTGGCACATCCTTCTCTGTACAAGCAGCCAAAGTATGGAACTCTTTGCCCCCCAACATAAGATCCACTGACAACCCCATCTTAAGAAAACTACTCAAGAATTGGCTTTCCCCACATAAGCACAATAAGCAAACAGAAATATACAGCATATCCCTCTGTATACAAGCATTTATTTGTGCTATAGATATGTACCTATACATGTGTATCGCTTTGTATAAACCTGTCGAATAATTGTTTTAAAAAAATTAATAAATACATTTTTAACTACAACACTTGAAAACCAGAGTTTATTGAATGCATCTTTAATCCACTAATATTTGCATCCTTTCTGCATCTATATACCTTCCATGTACTTGGATCTATGTATTTATTACTTTCCTAAAAAAAAGCACTACCCTATTTTTCACCCTATACCTCTATCAATATCTTTAATCTACATATACTTACTTCCTTTCTGCATCTATAAGTTTTCCATCTACTTATGGATCTAAATATTTAATACTTTCTTCTAATTCAGCATATCCAATGCACTACCCTAATTCTCACCCTCTACCTCTCTCAATAAATCTCTGTCTCAACTCCCTGACTCATCTCCAACCTCTTTCTACTACTCTTTCCAATGCACTAACCAATTTCTCACCCTATACATCTATCAATATATCCTCTACATCCACTCTCTCCTTCATCTGAACCCCCATACCACTTATGACCCCACAATAGCCCTTTCTAGACTCTCCCCTCTCTCCTTGCACCATCTGACACCCTTTTTACTATGTTGATCCCCCAAAACAAGCCTTTCTAAACTCTTCACTTTCACTCTTCCACTCCACATCCATTTTTACACATCCCAAGTCTCCCACTACTGTTATGATGTCCCAAAAGAATAAAAACAATCTCTAAATGTTTCACTCTTCTATCCCTCCACTATCCTTTTCAATGAAAATAACAGACTAACATGTCGACTTATCAAATTTCATATTTCACTACACTAACTCACCACTAATCCTTTATGGGTTCCAAGTAGCGTGCTATTGGCTGAAAAAAGCCCTCTTTAGGGGTAGAAAGCACTATACAAAAGCAACCCTTTTCCCTCTTCTATCCCTCCGCTACCCTTCTCAATCCAAATAACTGACTAATATCTGCTGCTCAAACTACTTCAATGTGTCACTATACTAATTCAACACTAATCCTTTAATAGGTTCTGGAGTAGGGTGCTGCACGCCAAAAAAGCACTTCAACACCCCAACAGGGGTAACAAGCGCTATATAAATGCAAACTTTTTTCCCTCCGCCATCCTTCTCAAACCAAATAACTGACTAATATCCACCACTCAAATTACTTTCATATTTCACTATACTAATTCACCACTAATCCTTATGGTTTCCAGAGTAGCGTGCTACTCACCAAGAAAGTGCTTAAACACCCCATTAGGGTTAACAAGCGCCAAATAAATGCAAACTTTTTTTCCCTTTTCTATCCCTCGGCTGTCCTTCTCAATCCAAATAACTGACTAACATCCACCACTCAAATTACTTTCATATTTCACTATACTAATTTACCACTAATCCTTTATGGGTTCCGGAGTAGCGTGCTATTCGTCCCAAAAAAAGTGCTTTAACACCCCAACAGGGGTAACAAGAGCTATATAAACCTTTTTCCCTCTTCTTTGATGCAGGGCGTGTGATTTCCCCTTTTTTGTTGCTTATTTGTAAAATAAAAATCAAAAGAAAAGATTTTTTTTTTTTAAACACTCCCACTGGTAACACTGGTTGTGAACCAGACAAGGAAAAAGGCCCTGAAAATCACAGGATGGGATGGGAAACTCACAGGTCAAACATCATTGTGGGAGGGGTCCACTCTTGGACAGGTGGCAATGCAGGAAGGCTTTCATCAATGAGACCTCATCGGCATCTCTATGCTGGGGGATCTGATGGAGGGCACCACACTGAAAACATATCAAACGTTACAAAAAGAATACATCCTACACCGCAGCCAATTGTATCAATACCTGCAACTACGTCATGCTCTTACACCATCTGGCTGCTGTCCCCCGGGTGAGAAAGGTTCGGGCTGGTGGGCGCTCTTTCCGTCTACTGGTTGCAAAACTTTGGAACACTTTTTCCATTTCCATGCACAGTATTAACGACTGGCGTTCCGTAAGGCTATCAAAACGTACTTCTTTCCCCCACTTTAGTTTTCTCTTCTGACAGCAGCCTTTTATGTTTCTGCTTTCAGCGCTGGGACGCCTCTTTGTCGGCTTTATAAAACAGGATGACATAACATAACAACACAATACAATTCAGGGATAGAGATCCTCCTTCAGTATAACGCCTTAGAAGCCAAACTGCTGATGGGGAAATTGGGGGAACACAAACTATCACAGAATTATTGCTCCCTGGTGCACAATATCCTTGAAAACTTCCCAGCGCTACCTAAATCCTGGGATAAAGAAATAGGAACGCTCGAGGACAAAGACTACGGGAGAGGATAGGACATCCCAGAGGCTGGTAACAATAGTTAGATGACTGCGCCTCGTTCAGTTCAGCTACCTACATAGGACATACTTTACGAGACACAGACATACACAGATGGGGATGATCGACTCCCCCAGCGCATGCGCTGCAACACACAGGATAGATTTTTCCTCCACACTACATGGGTCTGCACGAAACTGCGCCCATTACTGGGAACGAATGCTATCCTGCCTAGAATACTTTTTAGATCACCCTTTCCCCCTTGACCCCAAACTGACCCTTCTTCATATCACCACTGAACTCTCCCTGGGTTGCTATGGGCTAACACTGCTTTGGCTTTGACTTACAGTGGCTACAAGGGACATAGCTTGACAATGGAAATCGGAAACTTCACCATCGACGGCAAAATGGAAGAGGAGAATGGACTGGTGCATGACTTGGGAGCAACCGGTCTACGAGGCCTGGGGATGCCCCCAAGTCAAAAGAATTAATAATTATTTTCTCCACTAGGGGATGTTAAGCGTTTCCTTCACAGAACGAGAAAGAGCCTTCCTGTGCACAGGTGCAATCACCCCTTCTTACTGTCCTAAAATGGTGGACCACCAAGTTAACAGAAGATGAAAGAAGATATCTGTTAAGGACTTAGGGGGTGATTATGATAGCCGTGAACCCGCCACGGTTCACCGCCATCGTATGGTCATTCTCTGCCCGCCAGATAAGGACGGCGGGCGGAGTGCTAGCAGACAGAAAGCCTGCCCGCCATGGGTCTGATTGCCTGTCGGACCCGGCCAGCATACCTAGAATGGTGGCGGCGCCTAGCAGGCGTCGTCCACCGCATTAGGATGCTGCATTTTGCCAGCCTTTAATTGGTGGTTCCTCCGCCATTCAAAGAATGGCGAAGATTGACTTTGAAGGTTCATTGTGAGCCCCCCTTGTGCTGGGGCAAAACAATTTTGCACTTGGGGGGCACCATAGTTCCCTGCATCAGGTGGCAGGCACTGTGTGGTGCCTGCCACGTAGTGCAGGGAAATGCACAACATGTATTTTTGCCATTGCAGCGGGTGCAGCAGCCAGCAGCATCAGCTGTAATGGTAAACATGCGCAATGTGACTGCCACAGTGGCGGTCGCATTATAATTGCATGTGCGGGACCGCTCCCATATGGCCGGTTGGTACCGATTCCCATGACGATGGCGGACGGACTCAAGTCTGTCCGCCATCGTAATCACCCCCTTATTTCTAAAATTTGTCCTAGAGGTAGAAGGGATTTGATTTGGTAACTGCACAACGAGTGAGACATAATATTTTGAATAAACTTATTTTATCAATAGAAAGCCAATGCAATTGGCATCTGTGATGGAAAGCAGAAGTCTGGTACTCCAGACAGAAAATCAAGTAAACAGCAGTGTTTCGGATCAGTTGGAGTTTTGTAACCATTTCTTTGAGTCGTTTTTGCAATACCCAATTTAGAAATAATGGGTGCCCTAAACACTGGTTTGTGACATACTAGCAGAAGAAAAGGGGACATTTCTTATAACATTTTTAAAACAAGTAGAGGTAATCTTGTTAACCTGAGCTAATAAAAAAAATGTTTCAATGAAAAAGCTATGATTTCTAACAGAGGTGCTGGGAGTAGGAGGAACACCAAGATCCAAAGGCCACGAGTCACCTGGCCAGATGGTGTTCTAACATCCCAGATTCAGCACTTCAATTTTGTCAGTGTTACGTGTAACAGCACTGCAATGCATCCATTTGGCTACGTCCGAGTGACAACACTTAGAGTTTGCATTCATTGTAAAAATTAGCTGCAAATGTGCATATAATGTAAAAATGTAATGCAAACTGAAAGGAAAAGAGACAATGAGCAGCTGTTGTTATCGTGGTTTGGGTTTTTTGCATTTTTTGCGTAATTATGCCAAGTTGGACTTAATTTTCTCTACATTTTGTGGAATTATGCTAATTTCACACAATCCTTTCTAAAACCGGATTGGGCACAAGTTTTTCACCTATATAATAGAGGCTGGAAAAATGAAATAGGACAATATGTACTAGGAATGTTTGCGTCAGCCAACAAATGTTTTTAGGATATGTGCAACCACAGCATGTTTTAAACTAAGAGGGACTACAGCAGTACCAAGAGAGGCATAACATACCATAGTGAGAGCCAAGGTTAAGTTCCCAATACAACGTGAAGAATATGAGCTGAGAAGGCTTCCTGATGCAACTCAAGTTTAAGAGAGAGTTGGAGCTCAGACAATCCGTCAGGTGTGAAGTGAGTAAAATTAGCCAAGAATTGATTTGATCTCATGAGATTAGAGGAATTCAAACTGTTCTTATCGTTCTTGACCAAGAAAGCACGATTGACGCTAAAATTCAAGCATAAATTATCAATTTTCCCCAAAAAACAGAGGTTGGCTAGTTTTTTGCACTATTAAGAACGGTTCTGAGTTAGTAGAAACTTGAATCTTCACTGAAAGATAATTCGCCTTGGCCGATCATATCATTAAATTATAATGGAGTATAGCAGAGATATAAATACCTTGCTCTCTTGGCAGTTATTACGCTTCCACAGTCACTAGAGTCTTTTACATTCCCTTTTAAGGCAGTTTAAATCCACCAAAAACAAGCATGCAGGTGGTTAAAATGGTGGGATATCCATGACTTAATAGGGGCTCATAATTTTATTGATTTGTGCATCCAATCTCTGTTTTATAACAATGACATCCTTGTCATCAATATCGATTAGCCTTACGGTTAGAGAGGTCGACCTCGAAGCTGGGGAAAAGAGTTCGAGTCTCAGCAGGGACGCTCAACATCCTGTGATTCAGGGCAAATCACGTAATCTCCCCGCGCCAAACAAAAATAAATGTGTCCATCTGTAACGAACCTGGTTTTCATGTAAAGCACTCTGATACCTGATATCTTCGGGTCGAGTTTGTGCTATATAAAACTAAAAAAAAAAAAAGTAGGAGTGAAGGCATCCAGTGCTGCGTCGAAAGAGTCTTTCATAGTTCTGTGCCACACACATCTTCTCCCTACAAGCCATGGGTGTTGTTTCTTGTGTGGGCTGTCAAACTTCCATACCAACTGAATGGAAATTGGTCGGCCTAGAGAGTGGACTATGAGTGTATTCCCTGTAGTTATCCAAGGAAGAAAAGAGAAGATTATATTGTATGACCTTTAGTATGCATGAGAGCCTTTACAAACTGAGAAAGTCTGAGCTATTTACAATTGCCCAACAAATGACCTGCATTTAGATGCTATAATCAATCTGTTCAAATTTTAGAGTACGCCAGTTTTGACAAATTAGGGGAGGTCAAATCTAAAGGTGATACACATTCTAAAAATTGAGATCTTAAATTAGAACTAGGAGAAGGATGCAAATAAATCAGAATACAGTAAATGATAAAGCTGATAATTCCAGCTGATAACCAATAAATCTAGCCACAGTAAAGATATTGAGAGCTAGTTGCTACACCAAAGAACCAGACAAAGGTTCTTGTTAACATATCTACCTCATCTAACCAGCACCATCAGGATCATGGGGGAACAAGAAAATATATGAGCTTTCTCTGTTATTGTTTTTTTAACAGGATTGCAGAGAAGGTGTACCTGGTTGCCCTCGACCAACCTATTAAAAAGAAACATTTTCCAGATATTTCCAAATTGGCAGCTTGGAAGTGTAAAGGTGTATTTTGTTTTGTTTTCACTCTTAGCAAAAAGCTCCAGAGAGGCTCTCCCTCATAGACGAACACCAAATGAGTGACCCATTGATTAAACTCTTAAAAACACCTGCCCAAGTTGTCCATCTGCATGTTGGATGCACCCAAAATGTGTTTGTCAGCTAAAGATTGTGTTGAATTGCCCAGTGCCATAACTGGGCTTCTCCGGACAGGGCTATCAATCATATTCTCCTTTGAATGCAGAAATAAAGCATTCTTGTTATACTGTCTGTCCGCACAAGAGCCTCTTTGCCTCACAACATCATGGTAAACCTGCAGAACTAATATGTTGGCCTTGTGTTCCAGAAAACATATGTGATGTAGAGTATGTTGAAGAAACCAAAAGGCTTGGGGCGAGTGAGCCCCCTAGATGAGTGGCCTAACCAGCTAGAGCGGCATCTGCAAGCACTGTCATCCAACGAGTTGCCCTTTCCAAAGATGACCCCCCTCCTACTGTTCTCCAGATTCACCCATCCACCAAGACAGAGATTTCACAAAAGACAGAGATTCCACCAAGACAGAGATTGACCTACCTGAGGCAACAGGACAATTCTTTCCTTTCAATGACCCCTCACTCAAGCCTACTTCAAATTAACGCATTCCTGAAAAGGCTGCATATGAAAATGCAAGTTGACATCGGCTCCAACAAAGAAGCCACCTTTCAAACCTACAGCGAGGCATATTTCCAGGCAGTGAAGGACATATTTTTTGTGTTCATTGTAGTTACCAGAAAGTGAACCTTATTCTAGTGAATCAGTTGATTTCTCCCAATGGATATGGATGGAAAACCTCAGGGAGTACAGAAGGAAAACCCTGGTCCAAAGAGCATTAATGGCTCCCTCCTACAGTGGCAGTCAAACATCCATATAAGTATAGATATGAATGCTTTCCCCTCCAGAGATGGGTCGCTACTACTGCCAAGCACTCTGTGAAAAATGTGCATCTCCAACCATGAGCCAAAGGTATTTATGATGTGCTCATCTAGAGGGAAGTACGCATTTTGAAGATGGATTGCAACCAGAAAATGCCCTAGACTGAGGTAAATAGCCATTAACTATAGGGTCATCACTTTGAATTCTGCCCCCTGGACCAGTGTTGAGGTGTATTTAGAACTAGAATGAGCCACTTCTTCCCATATTTTCATTTTGTGTCATTCAGAAAATACCTGACAGAAAGGAAACTATTTTCATCATTTTTATGAAGAAAAGAAGTTAACTCTTTCCAAGCACAAGTGAAAAGATTGTTTGCGTCATAAGTCTTCTTGGCGGCATATAGCGAGGACGTGGAAATTAGAAATCAGAAGCTGTGCTCCATGGCCACAGCCTCCAGCACTCAAGAGCCTGCCATACCTCCTTTCCAGTCTGGGAAGATCAAATTGCATCCTGCCTCCCACTGTGTTTCTGGAACCCATAAGTGCTTGAAATTATCAGCTCCTTTACGAGTGTCAGGGACTTAAGAAGAACCCTCACCCCATCCTCTAGCTCTCTATATTGCTGCCTATGTGAGGCCTGAGGCAAAAAGAAATCCCCTTTGGGCAACCTAGTTTACCAAAACACATTCATTCATACACATAATCATGAATGCATGTGTTTTGGTTCACTAGGTTGCCCAAAGGGGATTTCTTTTTGACTGAGGTCTACTTGGTGCCCTACTCCTTTGGTGGTAAAGGGGCCCCTCTCATTCTGTTTGAGATATGTGAGGCCTGAACCTGCTGGAAATGGTGCCCTGAAAAAGAAACATGATTCTTTCTGAAGGATGATGTAGGGGTCCTGTACCCCAGACTCCGTTGTCATCTTCTATATTTCTGCATCCATGTGGGGCCCAAAGAGAGAACAACTAGAAAAATATATGTTAGCAATATGAAGCGGAGGTTTGGTCTTTGACGAAAATTCCCAGGCAGCATTCAACGCACAGATGAGTCTATAATATCCAATGAGGAGTGAATAAGGATAATTGCAGATCATCAATATGCAAATTATTAAACCATTGAAAATAGAAAAAATCTTTAAAGTGGTGTTTGTGATGCCCATCCTGACAACTATTTCTCAGGTGTGAAGCTGGAGAAAATACCTTTTAACTCTTCTCAAGGTACCCAATAATATTGATAAGTTTGAGATTGGACGCTCGCAACCACTACTAGGGAGCCCTTACCCCAAGGTAAAGGAGCACCCATTACTGAGGGAGAGTTGTGCGTTATTTCTTATGACTAAGTAACTTTCAATCTATCTAGTTGCCAAACTGTAACTTGTCTTGCAAATGTAATATTGAAAAAAAACTGGGGAGGATGGCTGTTTCGTATCTTACAGTCTTAGAGAATTAATGACCCATTTGGTAATGTGAAACTTCCTGATGGAGATCAATGTTATGTGCTAATCGTCTGGCTGGAAGGAATTTGCTATCTTTGCATGTGTTCTCTCACCCAAACACTGTGTATGGGGAGGAGGACATGAGGAAGACATGAGCCTGCTCATCAACTGGGCCCTTTAATGTCTATCTTTCAACAATTTATTGATAAATGGGCTGCATCTCTAATAGAGGTACGATTCTTGGAAAACTCTGCTTTATCATAACCATCATCCTCTTCTCTTGTCACAAGCGGTGCAGGAATTAGATTTCTGCACTAAATTAGATTTCTTCCAACCAATTTCTTCAAATGGCTCTATGAGCAGGGACGTTCAAGAGTTGGAATTTTTGTTTTTCCCTTCACTGCTATAGCCTGACACAAGTAACTGGGAAAAGAAAGTTTAGAAGTATTTTACAGGGTTATGGGGTGAACCTCTATCTATGATTCCGCACAGGTTTGTAGTAAACCAGGAGCTTCATATAGCCCTTATGACAAGAGAAAAGTTCCCAAGATAATAGTGAAGTGCACTTTTTGATAACAGGCTTGTGCTGACCTCAGTGATGCGTTTAGTACAATCTTATCTTGTTTCAACATGTGAGGCCGGGTACTCACAGGCACCAAGCTGAGAAAGATCTACTTTATTCAGTTCCAAGTAAAGTGTTGGTGACGGTTAAACAAAAATCAGTGAAGTAATAGAGGCATGTACAGAACAACCCTAAAGAAAATTGGGCTATTATCTATGATTTAAAAAAAAAAAAAAAAAGGCCAAGCACAACTGAAATCTACGTAGACCTAAGAGCGAGGCATGCAGAAGATGCATACAGTTGATAAAAACTTGATTGCAAAGTCCATGCATCCTGGTCTCTTTCCAAAATGCGTAGACACTTTTTTCCAGTAGAGCTGATCGGTGGTGCGGTTTACACAACTTGAGAATGAAGAAAAATGGTAGTAAAACTAACCAAACTCCTTGCCTGCCCACACAGGCAATCTCCTTCTTCCCCCGACGGGCGTCTCTGATGTGCATTCACTGACCGACCACTATCTAAACACTATGTCTACAATAATCAATGAAGCCGCACCCCTGCAAATGAAGAGAGTCGCCACCAAGAACTCGAACCCATGGTATGATGGTAGACTCAATGAGGACAGACGTGCTATGCGCATGGCAGAGCGCACGTGGAGATCTGACCCCTCAGCACGGCACCTTAGAGCGCTTAAGAGTAAGAGAAACGCTTACTTCAGAAAAATCAAACGATCAAAATCAGGCTTCTTTAGCCAACAGCTGGACCAAGCAAAAAACCGACCAAGAAAACTGTTCGAGCTAGTCAAAACCCAAACCAAGACGCAGCCTCCACAACCTAACAGCTCAGCAAAGGATATTCCAAGTTGCGAAGACTTCTCTGCTTTCTTCAAGCAAAAGACCGACAACATAAGGAATGATCTCATCAACGACGTAAGTCAATACTCCTGCTCCATAGGTATAACTAACACTCAACCTAAAAACAACGCTTCATGGACGTCCTTTGTCACCTACACTGAAGAATCAATTCAGAAGCTGCTCGGCAACCTGAAACCCGCCAATCACCTCACAGACCCCCTACATGCCAACGCTGTTAAAGCCCTCACCCCCATGCTCCTCCCACTCTGGACTAAAATCATCAACTGTTCCTTGCAACAAGGGGTCATCCCAGACTCCCTCAAAATAGGGCAGGTCACGCCTATACTCAAGAAACCCACAGCCGACCCGGCCGACCTAAACAATTACCGACCTATCACCAATATCCCCACTCTGGCCAAATTGCTAGAAAAATGTGTACAACTCCAACTGACAAAACACATTGAGCAGTTTGACCTCCTCAACCCTCACCAATCAGGATTCAGAGCAAAACATAGCACGGAAACGGCTATGACACACATAATTGATGATGCCCTCGAAATCCTTGATCACAACGAGTCCTGCCTCCTCATCCTCCTTGACCTCTCCTCCGCATTTGATACGGTCAAACACGAGAATCTACTGGAGCTGTTAAACAACAGAATGGGCATATCTGGGACGGTTCTCAAATGGTTCACTTCCTTTCTGCACAACCGGTCTCAGAAGTTCAAGATCAATAATGCATTGTCCTCGCCTGTGCCCGTAACACTAGGCGTCCCACAAGGCTCCTCCCTATCGCCCACACTGTTCAACCTCGTCATGGAACCACTCACCACCTTGCTTCAAGCATCAAATGTACACTTCCATATGTACGCAGATGACACTCAGCTCTACCTCAAACTTCAATCCCCTGAAGACATCAAACTTCTGAATGCCACACTAAGAAACACTCAAGCATGGCTGGCCGACAATCACCTTAAACTAAATGCTCTGAAAACTGAGTTCCTTCTGATCTCGCCTCCTGCGAAAAAGGCCATCACCCAAACCTGGCTCAATCATCTAACCGCACTAAATGTCCACCCCACCATCGTGGACTCGGCGAAATCCCTTGGCATCACACTTGACTCCAATCTCGACATGCAGCAGCATATTAGCAAAGCAACCAAGGGTGCCAACTTCCAAATCAACACGCTGAGAAAACTCAAACCCTTCCTACCACCCAAGGACTTCCGAACTGTTGTACAAGCCCTAGTCATTCCTCGCATAGACTACGGAATTGTGGCTCTCAGCGGGCTCCCCCTAACAACAACGGCGCCCCTACGAGCCTCCTTGAACGCGGCCGCAAGGCTCATCACTGGTTCAAGAAAACACTCGCACATATCCCCTGACCTAAAAGCCCTGAACTGGCTGCCGTTTGAAGCCAGAGTACAGCTGAAAATTGCCTGTATGACACATTCGGCCGTACACCACAAGGCACCCAACTACCTCACTCACAAACTGACTATATCAGGAGGCTCAAGATCCAACAGAAGCACAAAGAATCTCCTCCTGAAACCTCGCAGATTTCGGAAGGAAAAAACATACAAACGCTCCTTCTCAGGAATGGCACCCAGGATCTGGAATGCACTCCCGCCAGAAACTAGGCTTATCCCCTCCTCTGTACTTTTCAAGAAAGAGGTAAAAGCCATCCTTATGGCTAGGTTCACCTGAACCCTATTGCTACTGGATCAATGACAGTACAGGGCCCCTAGTCTACCGGCTACCTGATTGCTTATCTATATTAGACTCTTATACGACTGCTACTGGACTAAAATCATAGCACGGATGCCTTAATATTTGTTTCCAGAGTGTTACTAGGGATGTACACTGTGACTGAGTGCCCTACTAACTTGCAATCCATTCACTACTGCCTATTATTCCGTTCTCAACAGTGTGTTTACTCACCCTCTGGGGTGCTATAATCTTACTCCAATCATCATTGCACGGCCTCAATATTATTGCTTCTAGATTGTTATTAGTGTGCATACTCTTGTGCAAGTACTACCCTACTTTGCAACTCACTCCCTACCGTATATTACACTGTTTTCAAAAGATTGTTTTCCTACCTACTGTTTCTGTAAAGCGCTCTGATATCTGCAAAGATCTTGTTCGCGCTATATAAAACTCTAAAAATAAATAAATAAATATATTTTAAAAAGCATAATAACATTTTGATTCACTATTATGTTCCAACAATCCTTAAGTGAACTTATGGTAGAACATTAAAAAAAAATAGTCCCATATAGTTCTCGTTTTTTGTGATATGAGATCAAGTCAGTATGAGTGGAAACACAGCATTCCTTTTTGACAATACCAGATAGCTCAAACATAACACATCGTCTTACCTGTCTTCCTTCCAGTTCAATCTGGAAGTTTTTTGCAGACTCCTGAGTGACTCGTCCTCCAAAGTCCAACTGATACACTTGTGTTGCCTCATTCCACAATGGCTGCTTATTCGCCATCACATACACAAACCCTTGACTGCCAAACCTCCCATCTTCCTTCTCATTGGCCTTTCTGCACTTGAACTCATCCAGCTCGCTGCCTGTCCTTAAGTTCCTTTTGGTTTTCCATCCCTTCTTATTGCTCTGATTCTGGTTCATCAGCTCATCCCCGCTAATAAAAAGCTCTGGCTCACTCTCTGAACTGTCCTGGAACTCATTTGTTTTATTAAGCTTCTTGCTTTTAAGTTGGTCCTTCTGACTCTTCACTTTCTTTTTCTCCCTTCCCAGCCTGGGGCTGGAGATTAGAGAGTTAAAGTCACTCAGGGTTCTTGTCTCCTTTTTTACCTTCCCTTCTGTGATTGCAGGCACGTTTCCTTCCTCTGCTCGACTGTCCAAGCGCTTGCGGTTCTTTTTACCAAATTTGTCCGCCCGCTGTGGCACCGGGCTTTCTGTTAGGGACAAAACCTCTTGAAATGCGTCTGCAGTTTCTACCATAACTTCTGTGCCTGTGCGACTCTGTGAATCTGCTGGAGGGGACGATACAGCAGGCTTCTCCACTGCAGAGTGAGGTTTAGGAGAAAGAGTACCGGTAGAGGCCTGCATAGGTGGGCAAGTATTATAAGAGTTCCATGGGTGCAAGGCTATTGCTGGAAGCTGTAAATTTGAACAAGTGCTGCTTCCTGGATACATAGGAGGCATTGGGCAAGAAGAAAGGTTAGGTGGGTAGCCTGGCTGGAGCCCTAAGTTTGGTTCGTGTTGTGTAAACTGCATAGGGGCTGTTGCTTCCTTGGGGGAGCAAGGGGCTTGCATTCCCTGAAGGGGAAGAGAGTTGTAGTTTCCCGGATAGGGAAGACCAACACCATAATTAGGCGGGAAAGTGCCAGTAGGGCTAGTTGGGGATTTTGGGGAAACAAATGGAATGCGGGTCATATCCACAGACTGGGGCTGTGCGATTGCCAGAGGGGGAGGTTTATGAGGGTTTGACACTGAATTCTGGGCTGTTCTTTCCTGGGGAACCCAAATGTCCTCATTAACCACAGGGTCCCACTGATAAGGAGGTGGTCGCTTCACTCCTGGACCAGCTTCAGTCAGTGTTCTATGCCTCAGTGATTTCTCCATTTGACAGTGCTGTGAAAGTGCCTCATCCTCTGTGAATGCCGAGTTGATATATTCTGTCCGATCACGACAGCTCTCAGTAGGACTTAAAAGATTGTATGAAGATTGGGAGGTCAAAGGTGATGTACTTGCAGAGTGCACAATAACGGTGCTTTGATGAGCGCCACTCCCTGAAGGTAAATCAGATCTATTAGTACAAATAGTGTTGCTATTTGTATTTGTAGTGTTGTTGTTACTGCTGCTGCACTGGTTGCAGGTATATAAAGCTGCAGTGGTCTTCTGCTGAAACTGTGATGTTACAACAGAGCTTTTTGCTTTCGGAGGATGTGGCAAAGTAGCCCGCTGATTATCGGCTAGTTGAGACATTTTCAAGGCAGCCTCTCTGCTGTTCCTTCGCAGTGTGGCATGGATAATGCTACTATCTAATTTCTGACCTGCATTTCTTCCCTGAGCCAATTGGCTAGCGATCTCAGGATATGGAGGTGGATCTCCTGATGGTATAGAATAGCGAGGAACTGTAAGTCGGTTAAGGGTAGCACTAGTGCATGGCTGCTTAACTTTTTTTTCAGTGGCAGAAACTCTTAAGGTAGCAGAACTGCCAGGGCCTGGTAGAGTATAGGTATTGCCCTGCGAGCAGAGCATCCGAGTTCGAGGCCGGCACACCTCTTCGACATTACCACTGCTATCAAATGTTGTTATCCTCTCATAACCCACTGGAGTCTGGTAGTTTCCTGGTGAAAAAAGTGAGAAGTCTCCCCTTTTGAGGCAAAGTTCCAAAGAAGACTGTGGAATTGGAGGGGGAGGTGGAGCTGCAGTAGGTGGGGCCGGAATAGTGCCTGGGTATGGAGGAGGAGGATTCATCTTTGTCATTTGAATTTCTGGTGCTGCGCTGAAAACAAGGGCATCGGCTTCAGCACACTGCTGAGATGGTCGTGCTACTTTAGCTTTCTGCAAGGGTTCAAGGTCTCTTTCCCCATGATCCACTATTGACATCTGGACTGTACCCTGTTGATGGTGTGGAGGGGCTGGGAGAGGATGCTGTTGAGAGGAGGCCTGGGGAGGCTGAGAATGCGGTGGAGCTTGGAAAGGGTGCTGATGGGGGAGGGGCTGGAGAGGGTGTTGATGAGGGGGGGCTTGGAGAGGCTGCTGATGAGCCGGTGCTTGGAGGGAGTGTTGAGGAGCTGGTGCTTGGAGGGGGTGCTGATGAGCCGGCGTTTGGAGGGGGTGCTGCTGAGGGTGAGACAGCAATGGGTAGGGATGAGAGGGTGCTTGGAGAGGGTGCTGCTGAGGGGCTGCCTGAAGTGTGTGCTGGTGAGAAGGTGCCTGGAGGGAGTGTGGTTGAGAAGGTGTTTGAAAGGTGTGCAGTTGAGGAGGAGCCTGGTGGGTATGCTGCTGAGAGGGCAGTTGGTGGCCATTCTGTTGCTGGGGTACCTGGTGGGAAAACTGTTGAGAGGGCACCTGGTAGATGTGCTGTTGAGGAGGCAACTGATGGGCATGCTGCTGAGAGAGAGGCACCTGGTGGGCATTCTGTTGACTGGGAGCCTGGTGGGCATGCTGTTGAGGTGGCACCTGGTTTATGTGCTGTTGAGGTGACACTGGAAGGGAGTGCTGTTGCGATGGCCCCTGGTGGGCGTGCAGTTCAGGGTGTCCCTGGTGGCCATTCTGCTGAGTAGGGCCCTGGTGGCCGTGCTGTTGAGGAGGCCCCTGGTGGCCGTGCTGTTGAGGAGGCCCCTGGTGGCCGTGCTGTTGAGGCGGCCCCTGGTGGCCGTGCTGTTGAGGCGGCCCCTGGTGGCCGTGCTGTTGAGGCGGACCCTGGTGGCCATGCTGTTGAGGCGGCCCCTGGTGGCCATGCTGTTGAGGCGGCCCCTGGTGGCCATGCTGTTGAGGCGGCCCCTGGTGGCCATACTGTTGAGGCGGCCCCTGGTGGCCATACTGTTGCGGTGGCCCCTGGTGGCCGTGCTGTTGAGGCGGCCCCTGGTGGCCATGCTGTTGGGGTGGCCCCTGGTGACCGTGCTGCTGAGGTGGCCCCTGGTGACCGTGCTGTTGTGGTGGCCCCTGGTGACCGTGTTGTTGAGGTGGACCCTGGTGGCTGTGCTGCTGAGGCTGCCCCTGGTGGCCGTGCTGCTGAGGCTGCCCCTGGTGGCCGTGCTGCTGAGGCTGCCCCTGGTGTCCGTGCTGCTGAGGTGGGCCCTGGTGGCCGTGCTGCTGAGGCAGACCGCGGTGGCTGTGCTGCTGAGGCGGCCCCTGGTGGCCGTGCTGCTGAGGCGGCCCCTGGTGTCCGTGCTGCTGAGGCGGCCCCTGGTGGCCGTGCTGCTGAGGCGGCACCTGGTAGCCGTGTTGCTGAGGCAGCGCCTGGTGGGTATGCTGCTGTGGTAGCCCCAAGTGGCCGTACTGTTGAGGCGGTCCTAAGTGGCCATGCTGCTGAGGCAGTCCCTGGTGTCCATGTTGTTGAATTGGCCCCTGAAGGCCATGCTGTAGAGAAAGTCCCTGGAGGGCATGTTGCTGAGGGAGTGCCAGGAGAGGATGCTGATGGGAGGGTGCCTGAACAGAATGCTGATGAGGAGGTACCTGAAAGGGATGCTGTTGAGGGGGTGTTTGCAGAGCATGCTGTAGAGGTGGTGCCTGGAAAGAATGCTGTTGAGGCGGCACCTGAAAGGGGTGTTGTTGAAGGGGTGTTGAGAAGGGAAGCTGTTGAGGAGGTGCCTGTATCATACGTCCTATTTCCACACCGCCAAAAATAACTTGTCCAGGATTAGAGTAGCGGTTGGCCACTGGGTATTGGATATTAGGGTCTCCTCCATGGTCTGTAGATCCTGAAGATGATGTTTGATTGGTCAAAACATCCAACTGTACATTTTGATTAGCTAACAAAGATTGGACCAATCCAATGCTTTGCGTAGGTGACATAGCTTGAGCAGAACTGTGGATAGGGGCTATCGGGATATTCACAGTGCACGGTGGATTGTTCTCAGGAATGCCAGATGCTCCAGTCACTGCAAGACAAATGGAAAAAAAAACATCTTAAAATAACACTTGGATCAGTGAAGCACGTGTTTTAAAAGTAACGTTTGTCCAAATGAACACAAAGTAAAGAAGAAAATTTCCAATAGTCAAATGACTAAAACATCAACGACATCTGTTCAATTACTCTCTTTTGAGGGGCAAATCTTCCCTTAAAGCAAATTTGCAGGAGGTGAGTGGGTTATAAACACAGCATAGAAGGATAAAAACTCCAGTTTGTAAGGAGGAAAGAAACATTACAGGCTTTAGAGTGTCACTAAAAATAGAAAATAGAGTTGAAGGAAATTTTCAATAAAATAAATGACCAAAATATTAGTCTTCATAAAAATCACACAAAAATAGACAAAATGTGTGCAAATCGTTCCACTTCACTGAGTAACATCTAATTTTGCCTTTCTATTTACTAAAACTAATATTTAGAAACTGAAATCCTATCCTGTTCCTTAGCCAAATCAAATTCCAATCCCTTCCCCTTCACTTGAGCAGGACGGATTGACTCCCCCCCGCCCCTACAGCTTCTGCTTGCAACTTTGGAATGTTCTTCGATTAGCGATCTATCAATTACCCACAAAGTAAATGCGGTGTCCAAAACAGCATTTCACGATACACGTTTTTAAATAGAAGTTGTGTGTTATGCCACTGCTCTCAGAAGGGTGCCCTAATACTTATCGTCCTAATTTGCCATGTGGACTACCCATATCTACAGCCTCTATGCAGGCCTGCCCAACACATCATTAAAAAAATTCCAGAGCATTCAAAATTACACAGCTTATCTTCTGTTTGACCTGAAACACCACAAGTACATCAAACCAGCCCCAAACTCCCACTATTGGCTCC
Organism: Lissotriton vulgaris; assembly: GCF_964263255.1. NCBI lineage: Eukaryota > Metazoa > Chordata > Amphibia > Caudata > Salamandridae > Lissotriton > Lissotriton vulgaris. Next base: position 1,229,240,583 of record NC_141694.1, on the reverse strand, counting down.
AAGAGAAAGAGCAACTTTAAAACTCTTTAACTCGTACACAAAGCGTTTAATAGCTCTAAGGGTGCTACTTAAGCAGCCCTCCAGAAGACACACTAATATCAATGCTGCCGGGTTTGCTTTAGTGCTGCTCTGCTGTCATTGGTCTCTGCTATTACTGAGACAAACTCTCTAAACCTCACTCGTTAGTCTTTTGAAAGGTCTCCCTTTGAGCTAGTGATGTTACTTGCCCTGTGAGCTCCCTGAGCTGGTGCACTGAGATGTCTTTCAGTCTCCTCTAATGGAACTTCAGTTTCAATTAATATCCAATGAAATCACTCCTACCTTTCCGGACTCAAGAACTGTTATCTGACACTGGCAGCTCTGCAAACGTGGGCTCTTGATACTTTTCACTACTAGAATAGCACAGGTCTTTCTTATTGAACTTGTCTCTCAAGGTCCAAGTTACTACTTCTCGCAACTCCAGAAATGCCTTTTATTTTGGGTTTTTAAGCACTTATGCAAACCATGGCAATGCTCTACTGATGACTTACAACATTTTGTAATATTGTCTAATGGCACATTCAGGTAACATAAAGAGCTCAGCTATCACCTTTCCCCTCAGAGAATCCCCATGAATTTCCATAATCGTTTCCTGGTTTTATATATCTGTGTTCTTAGTAAACCTAATATTCACACATTCTAATCCTTTATAGACAAGTTCCAATACACATGTCACTAAACCATTAGTTTCCCTATTATAGCAGATCCTCTCCCTACAAGCTCTAGTACCTAAAGATATTGTGGCTATCTGGGAAACTCCTTTCAAAGATACAGTCTGCTGATGTCCTGACACAGGGCTGGAGATAGAGAGCTGAGGATGGAAAGAGACAGAAGGAGTGCCAAATAACCCAATCCACTTCCCATGGTGCTGAACGGAAATATTCTGGGAATGGGGAGGTGTAGCTTAGCGGGCAGTGAGTATTTGCTCCTTTGCCTTGTGCTCTCTCTTGAAGCACTGAAAAGGTGTTTGGAGGAGCACTATATCTGCAGAGCAAGATTATGTGTTGCCTCCTGGACCACCTGCAGAATAGCAAATAATTACTAATGATACCTTTCTAAAAGCACCACTATTCCAATCACGCATCCTCAGCATTGTAATAATAGAACTATTTTGCAGGTGGACCAATGGCGAACAAGAGCGATATTTTTTATAATGTTGTCCTGTGGTTTGCAGCTTGATAAAAGGTGATCTTGAAAGAAATTATTGTTTTATTAGGGATACAATCAGATGGATGAAAAAGAAGGTCTTAAATCTGACATTCTTCCGTCAGTTCCTTGGGAGACATGTTTCTTATTAAATACCAAGAGAAAGTTCTGTTTTCAAGACTTTCCTGAAGTGTAAGCTGTGTCACCCAGTGTGAAACAGAGGGCTGAGACTATTTTAAGAATTTTGAGCCATGGGCACCTAAGAATCTTTCCCCATGTTGTCTTAGTAAATATGCTTGTCCTACATTACAGTTATAGGAAAAGATTGATGATACAGTAACTAATGCTTATGCATTTCAAGTACTACTGAACTGTGCTTTATTCACTGCAAGGCACGACCTCAAATGGAGCTGTAGTGGGTGAGCGTTTAATTAAGCCAGATGCGAAATTGCTCGATGATGAAATGCTGGAAAATTATTGCCCCTATTTCCCCTGAAACAATGACCCAACTATCAGCATAGGGCAAACTTCAAGTGGTGGGTCCTCCACAGAAATAACAGAGAAGGGTCATTATTCTTTAAATAGGTTCTTTTTATAATGTTCTCTGCACACTATGTATGGAGAGAAGGTTTATGGTAGGTGTGCTCCACTCCGACCCAAAAGTAGGTAAATGGTTGTGTGAATGTGAGTAACTGGGTCGTGTGTTGTATGTTTGGCTATTATAATCTTTTTCCTTGTACCATAAGGCTTAAGGCTAAGGTATATGGGGCAACTATAAGTTTGCTCAAGTTAAATATAGCAGTTGGCCAGGGTAAATTACCCAGGAAGTTGGTTGTAATAGTGATAAGAGCAATCCATTTGGATGAGTGGTCAGCATGGCTTGTTACTGTGCATATGGTTAATTAACTAAAGCTGAATACTTGTTTTAACAATGCATGACTGTGGGACTAATCCATATATCACCTATATGTCAAACTATAATTTTAAGTTAAGTATACAGGATATATTTTGTATTTGAGTTACCTACAATTTTATATATCCAAAGGGGCAAATCTAATGTTAATTTGACACAGCTTCAACTCTAAGCTGAAAGCAACCTTTTTATTTTATAAGGAGCATCATGCCCAATGTGGGGTACGATGTTAACAAGCTGCGCAGTAATCAGGATTTAAGATCTTTCAATCAAGGGATTTCATCTCTCTATGGTTTAATTTCAACAATGTAGGATTGGCAGAATAGCACATGAAATAGCTAGATGAATATGCTAGAATTTAAGGAGGGATCCCATTGGTGGGATGGCATGTGTTGGGTTGCCCGTATTACTTTTATTGGTTTCCAGCTAGCATTATTGATCCTCTCTGGTGATCTTAGAGGAAGTCAACATCCTGCAAGATATTTCCTCATGATTATTTGTCTCCCTCGGAGACAGCAATTTTAAAACTATTTTCGTGCAATGCCATAAAAAAACACTGAGCAGCCAATCTGAATTGCTATTGGCAAAGCAGATAACTGACCCTGATCTGACTGCATCAGTGACCTGCTTAGTGCACAGCACTGACAACTTGAAGTTTAGTTGTAAGTGTTTGCACCACTTCAAAATGTCAAAGAGAGAAGAAATGTTGGATTCCCTATTTAACACATACCATCAAAATAACAACTGAAGAAATATTTTCCTCTGTTTTTCCCGTTCAAAGTGAGTGGGTGGGTGCACCTTTTTTTGCCTTACACACATTATCAGAAATGATCTGGCCAAATACAATGCCCTGTACATAAGTCATCTTACCAGGTAAATCATCTTCATCTTCGCTGAAAACATTGGGGTTAAACACTGGCAAATTGATGTAGTCCATGGAAATTTTTCGCACTTCTGGGAGGTAAATGGTCATCTGACGTGGCTGGAGATGCAGCAAGCTTGTCTTGTAGATAACTAGAAGTCAGAAGAAAATTGTTGAAAACAGGGAGGATGAAAAGAGTAAACCTTGTCAGAAAACTACTTAACTGTTTTTATGACGTTTATAAAGTCAGCTACAAATAAGGACTACAACATGTTTTTAGTTGAGAACGTAGGTAGAAGGTACATTTCTAAAAGCAAACCTCATTCAGATTATGAGTTTGAACACCCACAAAGAATACCTTTTCTCATGTCAGCACTGCATATTAAACTGACTGCTCCTGTGTTGTAAAAATAATAATATATTTTTTTATATAGTGCACAGCTATTTCAACTGAAGTGTCCCGGTGCTGAGGTCGAGCTCGTTTGAAGTAAAAGCATAACGTAGCTCGGAGGAGTAAAAGAACAGCCTATCTGAACAACCAGGTTTTTAAGTTTTTGCGAAACACCACTTCAGTCTTTGACTGTCTTAAGGATTACTTAATGTTTAATATTTTCTTGCGGGTAAGCCTCTGGTTTCCAGTGGAACATCAATGAAGCTATGTTTGCCAATATGTTTGCTGCTGTAGATACAACCTAGCACAAACCCATCTTGATCTAATTATCACCACAAGCCTTTTAAAATGTTATGATTCACTGGTGTGCATCATTTCTGTGAGAACTATAATAGGCGCTTACTCAAAAGGGCATACTTAAAAAGGCATTTTGGAGCATGTAAAAAAGGACTTTTTGAAATCTTGCATACTTCTTGTGAATATGAAGAATTGGGAGTAAATGTTAGTCTTTCCACTATGGCATGAGAACACCTTCATCACTAAGACATCTCAGTGGGTCAGAACAAGTCCAAGTTCCAGATTCAAATCCAGGCTAGGCAACACAATGTATCCTTCTTCCAAACTCACTAAAACGAGGACCACTGATTAAGGTGATAAAAACGAATATCCAAGCACATGGACACAAGTTATGCTTTATGAACAGGGATTATTATACTAATGTGAAAATGCTGGAATCCAATTGTGTGTCTCACCAAATATTCTATGTGCTAACACTAGGCTTTGACTTAGAATTATATGCAAACCTAGCATAATTTACAGTTCAAACTCTACCACACAGACTAACATAGATGACCGATCAGATTGCCGGAGACTATTTTACAAATAACTGATTATAGTTGTGTTAGACCGGTTGGTTACGTTAAATTGAGCCAGGATTACAGCTCCCAGAATGCATGTGGTTGTAGAACATGAATGTCAGGAATAGGTGATTTTCTGAAACGCATCTCCTCTTGTGGGGAGGGTGGGGAGAGTATTTCTTACATAAATTGACTAATGTTTACATGAGCCACACATGGCTTCCCAAGTTAAGATGTCCCTTCTGCCCAATCAATTGTGAAAATATGGGCTTTATTTGCACTTTTCAACGGTTTGCACCACATACACCAGGACCACAAACAAATAATGTATAAGTGCATATAAGCACGGGGAAAGGCATTACAGAGGTTTGTGAAAATCCACAGTGTTTTCACTTTGAGCATGTAAATATAATTTACGTAGACCACTAAGCTAACAATCTGCTCACATCACTCACTAATAATCAAAAGTGCAAAATATATTCATATTGTTTGGCAGAACTCCACATTAATAACCAATATGTTCCTAAGAAAAAATGCAGCATTGATGTGATTGTGGATGGGAATTTACCACTTTTTTCCATGTTTACGACTGACTTATGTATGGAAGAGGAATTTTTAATAGGGACATGCAGCAAAACCACATTTGTGTCACATAGCAAGTCTAGTGGTTCCCGTCAGAAAGGCCAGCAATCTATAAGTCATATTTTTATTGAATGTTATAATATAAAATGCAATGTAGTTATTTACAGAAAAAATAGCATTACGAATTCTACTATAGAAATATATTAAAACACATTATAAAGAACAGTAAAAAGCCTCTTTCCTTCATCTTTATACTATAACTATAAGTTTTGTGTTTTGGTGATAAGAGTGTATAGCAACAGTGAGAAAATCAGAAATAGACAGGATAAATGGGAATGTCGGTGGATTTACAATAATATTATATTTTACAATAAATAACCTATGCAGTCATAGCAAATGTCAAATAGTTTCCCACCCATATAGCATATTTAAAAATCACTTATTAAGACAAAGTGCACAACACCTATTTTACTCATACAGAGCCAGAGTCAAAGCTGTTTGCACTAAAGATTTCAAATTCAATGTCCAATGCATCTCATTTCTTTTTAATGACAAATTCCCAAATGTTAAGGAAGAATGCAGATAGGTAGAATTTTACCCTCATAAATGTATTTTTGGAAATAGTATCTTCTGCCAGTATATTAGAATGGCCACATTTGTAAATTAAGGGTTGGGGCGTGGGTTTTGCAGGCTTTTAATTGACCTCCTACCTTCAGAAGTAAGTGTAGACCCACAAACTCACTTGTGGATATTTTCATATACCCTTCATCGTAGTTCCAAACCTGGAAATGCTTGCAAATGTAATCCTATCAAGGGAAAGATTTATTAACTCGAAGGGTGTGAAAAAAGAGGGAACACCTATGAATATAGTGGACAAATATATAGTTTTTCATTGTAGTAAAAGTAAAAAGAAAGTTAAATGTGCAAATGCACCTTTGCATCAGTTTTCATTAAGCTGAAATTCACTCAGCTGGGTACTCCTGGAAAATACGACAGTTATAGCTTTAAGGGAGTACTGCTTGGATTCTTTAAGATCACAGGAAAAGTAATAGATTTATAATAAATATAGGGGCAATCTCATGTGACAAAATTCCTGACTTTTTCCTCTACCTTTTGAGACGTATGCTAAAGGCCACAACTACTAAACAGATATTCTAGAAATGTCTAATTTTCTATTTTAATCCCCATTTTCAGAAAATTTGGAGGAATGCACTAAATCTTACTGTGAGTTTTATTTAAAAAGTTTTTGCAATTCGTTTTTTTGATGTGAAACGATATTGTTTTAAATCATAATTTGATGATTACACTATTACTGGTAAATGCCAATGAGATGCAGGTGCATGTGGCCATGTTATCTCCATTAAACCTACTATTCCAGTTGTTGCTACCTGTATCGAATAACTCATAACAATGCGCCAAGATGGTGCATACACCTTAAAAGTCCCACGTTTGTATTTTCAGCAAAGGAGTGTGAACATGGACTGAAGAATAAGTGAAAGCCTTTTAAATGTATTCATCCTTCAGAGTGCTATGGGGTAACTCAAACAAATTTATAGGGTAGCTTGTATTTGCGAGAGCATCACCTGAGAAAGATGAAGATAAACCCCATCTCGAAACCTACGCTCATTCCACCTGAGCCTCCTGCAGACGCCTTCCTTCAAACTTAAGCGCGCCGGAGGTCGTAGGTTCGCCACACTTGCCTCCTGCTTGTGGAACTCCTTCCCTCTGGAGATCCGGAACTGTCAAGACCTTCTGTCCTTCCGGAAAGCCCTGAAGACCTGGCTCTTCAGACAAGCATTTCAATAACTCAACTCTCCTCAGCTATGTTCATGTTACTGGTGATCGCAGCGCCAAGAAACCAATCGGTGATAGTGCGCTTAAGAAATACTTTGTTAACATAACATAACATAACATAACATAACATAACATAACAAGAGAACTAAACAAAAGAATACACATAGGCTTTAACAATACCATCCTAATGTAGCTACACGCTGAAGCAAATTTAGCAAGACATTTTACCTGCACCAAGGTTCGCTGGTAGGAAAGCAGCCAATCCAACAATCTTAAACTTCGTCCCCCAGATATTAGACGTGACCTGAGCAAGATAGTTGTGCTGCAACAAAAAAACATGAGATTTAGGCATTTTTCTATTGAAGCTCATTTTTTCTAATGACATTTTCTCTCCATTTAAAAGGCATTAAACATGGCAAACTCCAATGCCTATTAACATTACAGACTGCGTAATAAAGTGGTACGTGAAGGTCCACAGTAAACTAGCGATGTTGTGAACCCCTCACTTTAGCAGCTTAAGCGGGGGTGGTGTTGACCATATAAATACTAATTAGATATTTATGAGCCTGTTCCATCTTATTGCTATGCAGATAATAAATCTTTAAAAAAAAAAAAATCAGGAAAACGTGAGAAGCAAAGTCAATTACAGTAAAGGAGGCCCGGAGGAGAAATAAAGAGAAAACGACAGACATCATGAGGAAATAGTGATGGGAAGGACGTATGAAAAGAAGGAAGACACAGAGAAGAAGAAACAGTCAAAAGTATAAGTGCAAGGGTGAAAGTATTGATGGATGAAAGTGTTAAAGAACATTTGCATGGGAGGGTGTAAGAAAGAATGACCGCAAAGATGAAAGGCTGGATGAATGACAGGATGGATGGAAACTGGGTGAAAGGATGGATGAGTGGATTGATAAAAGAGGATGAAATGATGGGTGAATAAAAAAGAAAGGATGGGTGGATAAAAGGATGTATGAATGATTAGAAGTGTGATTGAAAAGGTGGATGATAGATTGTAATGATAAAATATAGATTGATAGAATTGCAAAGGAAGGATGAAATGGTGAAAAATGGGATAGATGGGTGAAAGGCTTAAACAATGCATAATCGGGTGGAAGGAAGAATGAAGGGACCTCTTCTAGGGTGGGCAGGGCTTACACGCTACGTTCACCAGATGACATTCGAGGTATAGATCAAAGTGAGGGCTATTGTAATTTTCTGGCTACTCCTCTGCAGTAAACTATACACATTGAACCGAACAAAGACACATGTAGAGCACACCTTCCATGTACACATCCAAATAGGTTTCAATACTGACCATACAACTCTTTTAAATGAGAAAGTTGGATGAAATGGGGGTGAGGAAAACTGAATGGCCAAATAAACACTTCACAGGGAAATCATTTACGGATCTTGGATAACCTCTGTCTGCATTAATCTGTAACTAAAGTGGCAATCAAGTACCCACAAATCTTACATAACTTGGGGAACACAATTTTACTGAGTTTACATTTTCACTAAACCGAGCCTGTACTTTTAAACCTGCTAATTGATGATCAATAATCTGTAACATCAAATATAATCCAAATTCAAAGAATCTACAAAAACCTATACATTTGTTTTAAGTATTAGACATTAATTTCATAAGAGTCTCAAATATTTACCCTCACTCTATGTGGATAGATTGCATTTAGAATAGAGAACACTTTTACCACACATACAATGACAGACACAATTCCAAGTGGACCTGTACCACAATCTCTCAACCTAGACGTCCACTGTTAACTTTTAGCTATTGTTTTTTAACAGCAGGCTAGGAACAAGGCTAAACAAAGCCCTATGCCAAAACACCTGATTTATCAGGTTCATTGATAGAGGTTTGAGACAGCCATTGCCACTGCAAAGACTGTATTTCACAATAGGTTTAGGGTATTAAACCTTTCTTATTCAGTAACTGAGTGGACTGCAATGCTGACAATGTCAAGAGAGCTTGAATACGTGTAGTAATGCTTTGTGTGCACGGGAATCTTTTTTCAGGGGCAACTATGGTGCTAATACAATGGGAAACAGCAATTTCCTCTGCCTTTTTCTTCCTTTACACTGTAGATTGTAAAGCTACAATAGAGGCAGCGGTTGCCTAGGCAGGGCGAAAATATATTGATTCATTGTTTTTGCATTTGACTCAACACAATCTGATCACGAGGCTGCTCCAACAGAGCTCTTCGCAAGCTTACTAAAAACTTATATGGGCTTACAAGCCCATTGCTTACCGTCAGCTGGCTGTATTGTCACTCTAATTGGCTTGCTTCTAATTTATTTTAAGTTCTTGGGTGTGGTAGGCAGCAGTAAGCAGAAAGTGACCAAGCAAAAAGCGGAAACGTTGAAAAAAAAATTAGGGGGGATGGGGGAGCGAGTTGATGCCACTTGCAAATGAATACAGACGGAAGTCAGTGTGTGGCAACACATACTGTACTAAAAATAATGTACCTACTCTTTCCTTTGATTGCTGCTTTTGACATTTAAAGATAAACTTGTGTGGATAATTGTTGGTATATGTATAGATGTGTATGCAACTTTGGCTATATTGGTTTACATACATTTTACTTATATGTCTGTATTTGTAATTGTGGTTTCTCTCATTTTCAATGGAGGAGTTTTTCTAAGCGACATATGCAGTTTAAAGGCGTAGGGTGTTCTTGTTGTCTTGCACTGAATACTAAAAGTTCCCTGGTGATATATTAAACACAAATGATTCCTTTGCATTGGGCCTGATTACGACTTAGGAGGTCTGGGAGCGGGCCGCCACTCCAGCACCCCGCTCCCAGACCCCCAAATTCGATCACCACCTGCCAAATTACAAGTTTCCTCGTTGTCTGGTGGAAGAGCGGTGGTCTCATTGCGGGGTCTATTGAACAGGCACTACAATGGGAGCACCTATGGCTGTTCCTGCATGTTGCAGTCAATGCTGTGCACATGCAGGAAAGGGATTGCATGCATAAAGGAAGGCATAACATGTGCCCCCCTTTATGCATTCTCGTGCACAGGGGCAACAGGGACCTTGAAGGTCGCTCCATTGTTTCCCCACTGTCAGCCTCATCATGGTTCTTCACCGCCAAGAACAGGGCTGGGGGTGGGGAAACTCGTGATATGCCGCAGCGGCACCGCCAAGCATATTGCTTCCCCAGACCACTGCAAGACCACGAGGGATCGCGGATCCTTGGAGGTTGCAGCGGTCCCCTGGTGGTCAGTGCGGAGGTCTCCAACCACCACAGCACCTCCACCGCGTGTTTGGTGGTCCTGTGGACCGCAAACTGTTAATTAGGCTCTAAGTGATTTGCCCAAAATCATAGGCCGTTTGAGCCTCTCGCCAGGCTCGAACCTGGTTCCACAGCTTCAAAGTCGGATGCTCTAGCAGTTAGTTGATGGTGACGCAAATATTTATAGATGTTACTGTGTGTGAGTGATTAGATTATGTTTCCTAATTCAAAGTATTTTTGTCTCTAACTTTTCTTACCTCATTAAGCTTAAATGAGACATGAGCAAGGTTATCCGATTGCACCTCATGTCGTTTACACTGTATGCACTAGTTGATGAATTGAATGCCTTAATAATATCATGTGCTTGGATACAGAAGAAGTGTCTATGATTTACACAGGTTACAGGTGGGTCTTTGAAATTGTTTCTGTCTTAGTGTAACTGGGCTTATAAAGGTTATTTCACAAAAGCTGGCATGGAAACAAAAAGTGGGTAGAGTAGTATAGATGTTATTTAAGGGTAGCAGCTGCAACCCCTGGCTTGCCCCTTGCAATCCCTAGTACGGTCTTTGCGACCCCTGGTGTCAGAGGTCGCCAACTCCAACTTAGTGCCAACACCACAGGGGCTAAGGCCTCCAACTTCCTTGTTTTTATGCTATTTCTCATTACACTGTTAGTTAATGACATAATATTATTCGCTATTAGTGTAATAATAAATGGAGCACCAGGAGCTAGAATGCAATTTTAACTGCTAACTGAGGTAAGAAATAAATTCTTTCACTTGTATATTGTGGGTAAGCTTGCAGGAGAGAGTATGTTTCCATAAGAAAGAATGTGTGTACGTGAGAGCATGTGTATGTGTGAGCAAGTGTGTTTGAGTGAACATGAAAAATTGAGTGACACTTACTGAGTGAAGTATGAGTTAGACTAATTGACAGTAAATATGAGTAAATCAGTGAGTGTACCATCTGCCGCAATAGACCATCTTAGTGGAGGGGCAATGCACAGATAAGATGATATCTCTAAGCTTCGGTGGCAGCTCAAAGGCGCCCAGTTGTCCCTGCTCAATCGTCAAGCATGTAGGTAGAGGTCTTGGAGATTTGGTGCTGACTAGGAGAGAAGATCCGGTCTGAATGGCAGACGGAGCGGAGGACACATGAAGCAGCGCAGGAGGTCAGCAGACTACACCCTTCTCCTTAATCTGGGGCAATGAGAATAACTTGGGTCAGTCTTTGTGAATCTCCCTCAGAACCCGAGATATCAAGGGTGTGTGGAAAACGACTAGTGCAGATAAAAGTTCTACTTCAACTGAAAGGCATCCCCGAAGGCTCCGCTCAATGGATACTGGAGGGCACAAAATGGCAGGCATTGAGTATTTTCTGAGGAAGATAACAAGTCCACCCGAGGAGTGCCCCATCTGACAAAAATGATCTAGATGACCTCCGACGCCACTTGTGATTGGCAAGATGAAGCCGGCTCAGATTGTCAACGCTGACATTCAGAGGACTGCAGGTGATTCGGAGTGAGCCAGATCCCATGGTGGTGTGCCCAAGACCACAGTCTCATATCAAAGGAGTTGGGACCCTAGTACCCCCTGCTTGTTGACATACCACATCGCATTTGTGTGGTATGTCAACATCTGGAGGGATCGACTGACAATGGAGGGGAGGAAGGCTTTGAGCGCCAGTCAAATTGCCCGTAATTCCAGCAGGGTTGATGTGTGTCACCGGCTCTTCTGAAGACCAGAGGCCCCTGATCTTAGATGAGTACCCCTCCAGGGTGGTGGCATCCACCACTACCGTAGCCAAAGCTGGCGTAGGAGAGAAGGCCATCCCGTAAGTCAGGTTCGCCTTGTTTCCCCACCAAGGCACTTCCGCAACAACACTGGGGGAGATCACGATGGAGTCTGCTAGATCTCCCCCATACTGTAGCCATTGCCTGCGGAGGCACCACAGCAGGGTCCTCCTGTGCCAACGTGCATGTGTGACTAGAACAATGCTGGAAGCCAGCAGACTTATAAACCTCAGAACTGTCATAACTGTAATTGTCACAGCTGGTTAGAAGAATGGAGTCATTTCGAGGATGTCTTGGACTCTCTTTGAAGGTGGAAAGGTGTTCAGAAGCTTAGGGTCCAGCGATAACTCAATGAACTGGATTAGTTGGGAGGGACGCTGGTGAGATTTGGGCTTGTGGATCGAAAAGCCCAGGTCAACAGCAAAGATGCCATCAACTGGCTCAACACCAACTCTGGCAAACTGGCTTTGAGAAGCCAGTCATCTAGGTACGGAAAAATGGGGGTGCCCAAGTGTCTGAGATGGGCCACTGCCATCACCTTCCTAAAGACTCAAGGTCCCGAGTATCAGTCCAAAGGGTAGTAACGCAAACTAGTAGTGAACAGAGCCCTCCACAGTCCCCAAGATCCAGCGGCAGTAGAAATGAGCTAGGGTCAGCATTTTGAACTTTTCCTTTTTAATGAAAAAGTTCAGGATCTTGAGATCTAGGATAGGGCTGAGACCGCCATCCTTCTTGGGCACCAGTAAGTAACGTGCATACCAACCTGGGCCCATTTCCTTCTTGAGCACTAGCTCCACTATTCTTTTGAAAAGGAGAGCTGCCACCTCCTGTTGCAGGATGGTCAGATGGTTATGGGAGTGATATGAGGGGGGAGATGGTAGATGGAACCTGAAGGAAGGGGAGGGAGTAGCCCTTTTCTACAATTTGTAGGGACCCATTGGTCCGAATAAGTGACTCCAGACCTGTAGAAAATGGGACAACCTTCTTCCGACAGACCTTGCGTAGGGTTAAAGAAAATAACCAGGTCTGCTTTCCTTGAGGTGCTGGGGAAGAAGAAGAGGATGAGGGTGGCATAGTAGATAACTGACCTCTTACTTTACCTGGCCCTTGAAATGTCCGACAAGTGGGCCCGGCTGTTGTTGGTGCAGGAGGGACAGTTGGTGCTGGCGGGGATGAAAGGAGAATGCTCTTCTGAAGCCTCAAAAGAGACTGAAGCTTCTATAGTCCCCAGCAGGCAGAGGCTGTAAGCCTAAGGATCTGGAAGTAGCTTAGCAGGTCTTAAACCTCTCAGTGCCGAGTCTGTCTTATCCCTGCAGTGTCGAACGTAGTCGAAAGGAAGTTCCATGAGATTGGCTTGGACATTCGAGGAAAAATTTGACGTCTGAAGCCAAGCATGCCATTTTACTGAAATGGAGGTGCCAATTGATCTGGTGACCATGTTGCAAAGCAGTCTGGCCATCCGTCCTTACTTCTTGGAAACATTCTTTCATGTCAGGCGATATATGAGGTAGTATCATCAGCGAATAGTTTGTTGTGGATCCCGCACTCCTGGTAGTTATTTTAAATTTGGATGTTAAACAAATGTAACACAGTCGTTGGTGCAATGGATGGTAATCTTGCTGGGCTTCCAAGATCAAGATATATCACCATAAAGATATGTATCCTGTGAACACAAGATGCATTCCATCCATGCACTCCTTTTCAAACTTTCATAAATTTGCGTGCAAATCTTTCTTTGATGTTTGATAATTCATTTATTTATCAATAGTATTTTGTTCAAAACATATCATTGTATTCATGACTGTTCAACATATTCCATGTCTCAGAAACATTTTTTCACGTTGCTAGTATTGCCCAATGCATTTCAAGCGTATCGCCCTTCCTCAGGGGACTTCATAAACTCTGCCGGGGGCTCCCCTCCTCGCGACTGACAGGGAGTGGCTGCACCGGAGGGAGCGAGGAGGGGAGCCCCCGGCAGAGTTTATGAAGTCCCCTGAGGAAGGGCGATACGCTTGAAATGCATTGGGCAATACTAGCAACGTGAAAAAAAATTTCTGAGACATGGAATATGTTGAACAGTCATGAATACAATGATATGTTTTGAACAAAATACTATTGATAAATAAATGAATTATCAAACATCAAAGAAAGATTTGCACGCAAATTTATGAAAGTTTGAAAAGGAGTGCATGGATGGAATGCATCTTGTGTTCACAGGATACATATCTTTATGGTAGTATCATCAGCGCCATGTTCCACAAAGCAGGGCTGTGTCTAGCAAGCAAGCAGTTAGCATTAAGGGATTTGAGGGACATGCTCCCTGCTGAAAAGATTTTCTTCCTACAAGCTTCTATCAGTTTAGACTCCATGTCAGAGGAGTCCGTCGGAAAGGGGCAACTAGATTGTGTCCCTAAACAAGAGGCTTGTATAACTAGGCTTTCCAGTTAAGGTCACACAGTGATTCACTGCTGTCGATGAAAGGGTTTATCACATGCTGCTAGTACTGGCTCTAACAGAGCATTGTTGAGTGGGAGAAGTAGTTCAACTGAAGCCACCAAAGGAAGCAGGACAGTAATGAACATTAGGTTTAGTCTCTGTTGTGAGCAATTCAACTTCCAGCACCTCAGAAGCCTTGCACATCACTTTATGGAGTGAGACAGCCTCTGGAGTAGGTGGCCCAACGGGACAACCTATAGCAAGTTCTGGTGAGGTGTCCAGACCACTTGCAGAAGACAGTCCTTGACAGTTCAAGAATGGGATTGTTGCCAGAAAATTGCTCTAGTGCTGTGGAATCAGTTCATGCCTCAACATTAGGCTGCGACACCAGTGGCTCTGTATCTGGAACCGGAGGAGGTGGAGGTGGTGGTGATGGTAGTGGTATCAGCTCCATCCACGTCACCGGTTGTGGCGGCATGAAGGGAAGTGCTGGATCGAATCAGTATGGCATCTGCTCCGCATGAACTTCCCCTAAGGGCAGGAACAGTAGAAAATCCTGTAGGGCCCGAAGGGGTGCTGGATAGCATCAACGCCTTTGCGAAAATGGGTTGGGCCGAAAGAATTGGTGTCATTGGGGCTGGAGGTCAGTTCAGAGCCGGTTACTCTGGGGCAGAAGGGCTGCACAGGGGCCTTCTGTGGGGATAAGAATGAGCTCCAGCTCCAAGGATGAGGGTCCTGTTGGAGTGGGAGAGTGTCAAGGTGACCTACCTCTAGACTGCTTCTTTTCCTTATGTTAGCAGTGCCTTCTTTCCCTGACAACTTCGATGGAGACCAGAATCGGTGAGACTCTTTTCAGTGACTTCAATTGTACTTTAGACTCCAATGATCAGTGGTATTAATATTAGGTATAATGGCGCCACTCAGGAGAAGTCACAAATATATCAGTCATAGACCGTATCAGAGGACGGTGCTGTAAGGTGAGGAGAACCACCAACCACCCTAAACCTGTGGCTGAGGCCAACACAACAGATAAATGCAATCCCCAGCACACGCCTGCAAGATAACAACAATAGTAATGCATAATAGTGTGCACAAATTAGAAACAGTACTCAAGGTCACAGCTGGTTGCTTTACAGACGCATTCCTATGTTAAGCGAGTTTGCATAATTTGGATCAAATTAAGATCCCATACAAGTTTGGAGCTGGAATACTTGACTCTAACAGCGGATATCATCCAATGTTGTTCTGTGTGATGGAATTATCACAACTTGAGACATTTTTACCGGAGGGATTTGAGCCTTGAAAAAGTCGCATGTGGCAACGAAGCAAGTGTTGGCTGACAAAGAATTCTATGAAGTAATGAAAAAAAGAATAGAGAAAAAAAAAGGATTACAAACACTGTGTTTCTAATTTGTGCACACTATTATGCAATACTATTGTTGTTACCTTGCAGACGTGTGCTGAGAATTCCATTTGTCAATTTATCTTTGCCCAGACCATAAACAATTTGGACTTGCGTTCCTTAATGGCCTCAGCATTCATATTAGGCATGACTTAGTGTTGTAGTCAGAGTCCAGACTAACGGCATGGGGATCTGTGGTGGACATTTGTCCTTCCCAGCCCCTGCAAGGCTTAAACCCTAACTTGTTTGGGGATGACATTCTTTTAAAGGAGGTACAGCGTATACAGAATATGAAAAGCAACTTTTCCCTCAAAAGAGAAGCTTTGGATCCGCATGGAAGGCATTCATAAAAGATAACTGACATCAGTGCGCCAGAGCGGGCGCTATTTGGGATTGTGACGTCATCCGACGTTAGTTCCAGCACCAACTGAATACAGTGCCCTCTAGTGGTGACCTCGAAGCGCTGAAGTTTCTGGATCAGACTGACGTCTGGGGTGGTTCTACAGATGAGGAAACTGCAGGTAGAAGTATCCATCAGAAACAAATGTAAATTGTCATGTTTATACAATGGTTAAAATTATGGTTATTTGTTTCCTGGCGGTGGATACAGTGGTGCAATGCTTTTTGAAACTATACAAGTTTAAACGATTTAATAAGGAAGTAACATTTTGGGAACACCTTGTAATGCGAATGTGTGTCCTATGCTGCAAAATGTTACCAGAGGAGGGGGGCCCAGCTCTCACAGGTTGGGTGGATGCTCCCTATTATTCCAATGATTTCATGCATATGCCCCAACACCACATCAACCCCACTGAGTATTGTCTTAACACACCAATAGATCTCACACGCTCCCCATGTAGCAGGCATAATTTAAGAATGGTGTATGGTGTAGATTCAGCACCTCACAAATGCCAGGTTGACAAAATATGAATAAACCCTGGTAGTACCACTCATTGTTCTAAAGAGATGTACCATGTTGAACCCTGCTAAACTGTTACCTACACTTCAAGATCAATTGTTGAATTATGATGCATTACTAATATTGTGTACTGATGACCAAACATCCCGCTGAGGTACAATCTGATTTGCAAGATAAACCACATTTTTAAGCTAATATTTATGGATGGTTTCTGCCTGTGGGACCACTTTGATACCTTGCAGATTTTCTAATGCTGTTTTGCACCTCCTAGAGACTAACAGAGAGTGAACGTTTTTGAAAGGCGTAAAATAAGTGCTCAGCGAACGGAATAACAGGCATTAACAAAGGCCTGCTGCATTACAAAAAGAAAAAGTTAATATTTACACTGTAAACAAGAATTATTTTGGGGCCCGAAAAAAAGAATGAGGACTTTAAATATGGTCTTTTGCAAGTTCTATTTTTTCTGTCTAAAGATTACCATAATGAAATGTGCTGCCCATACAGCATCAAATGATTATGCATCACTGCACTTGATGAATACAAAAAAAAAAAAAACTTCCAACAGCCGGTTGTGTTTTTTAATGTGCTCAAGACAACACCACACCACAGTAAATAAATTTAATTTAATTTGAATTTGTAATGCGCATGGCTGCCTCAGCAACGAGGCGTCCCAGTGCAACCAGAAACCAAAGACAAGGGCCCGAGAGTGCAGCCTAGGATTAAACATCAGGAGAGGGGAAAAGCCAAGTCTTTTTAAGGCCTTTCGAAACATCAGATGGTTAGGAATGGCTCTGATGGAAAACGGGAGCGAGTTCCAAACTTTTGCTGCCAAATAGTGGAAAGAACGTCCCCCAGCCCTCGCTCTCCAGACTCGAGGTGCAGAGACAAGCGCCTGATCAACCGACATCAGTGCGCGCCCAGGCACATTAAGTTCCATGAACTGGAGTAGCCCAATTGGAGCCTAGTGTGTCAAGATCTTGTGAGAAATACATAGCGCCTTAAACTGAATGCGCTTTTCGACAGGCAACCAATGGAGTTTAGGAAGCACATGCTCTACTGAACAAGATCTGGGCAGTGCAACCAAAAGGTGTGCCACCTCGGTCTGAACCCTCTGCAAGCACTTAATGCTGGCCTTATTAGCGCCCAGATAGGGGGAATTACCATAGTCCAGTCTGGACAAAATAGATGCCTGGACAATGGTATGGCGCACCTTGGGAGGAGAGAACCCAAGCAGAGGTTTCAGGCCTCGCAGAAGCCTGAAGCAAACCCCAGCAACGGCTTTTGTTTGTTTCTCAAAAGTAAGACCGTTATCGAACCACACACCCAGGTTCTTCACCTTCTCCTTAGGGAGTGGGGCGGGTTTGAGGCAGTCTGGCCAGCACTGCTCGGACCATAACTCCCGGTCCTTCTCGAACAATAGAATCTCCGACTTATTAGCATTTAACTGTAAACAGTTTGCCGCCATCCAGTTGGAGATAGCCAAGAGATCCTACTTAAACTTGCCCAAGTTGGTATTGCATTTCTTCGAGAAAGCAATTACCAATTGGGTGTCGTCGGCATACAACACCAAGGACAGCACTCTGCCCTTTGCCACCTCCGCTAGGGGTCTGACATAAAGATTGAACAAGAGTGAACTTAAGATGGAGCCCAGCAGCACCCCCTGGTGCAGAGCAAATTCCTGGGAGTGGTAAGGGGGTACGGAGACCTGGAAGGACCGCTCCTCCAAAAAGGACCGGATCCAATCGAAGGCCACATCCTTGATCCCAACTTCCTGAAGACGTTTAAAAAGTATTTCATGGGATACAGTATCGATTGCGGCGATAAGGTCCAAAAGGACCAAGGCCGCCGAGTCCCCTACATCCAGACTGCCCTGAATGGCTTCCGCCACTACCAGTAGTGCAGACTCGGTACTATGCCGGGGGCTGAAACCATGTTGTGATGGATCAAAAATAGCATTCTGCTCGATAAATTTGGACAAAGTAAAATTCACAGGTGCTTCCACCAACTTGGCCAGAAAAGGGAGATGGGCCGATAGTTGCCGGGTTCGGCCGGATCCAGGGACTGTTTTTTAACAAAGGGGTGACTTTGGCGTGTTTCCACGCCCGAGGTACAGATGCTGACCTCGAAGACAGATTGGCCACTTCTAAACTTACAGGAGAAATCAGAAAGTGAAACTGGCGATAGTGGGCAGGTGACACAGGGTCAGCAGGGGAGCTTGATTTGATTTTTAGGCATAATGCCACAAAATCAGCAGTTGTCAAGGGAGGGAATGATGACAAATAGGTGCGCCCCATGATAACCTCCCCCTCTAGGCGCCACCCCCTCCCTAAGGGAGGCTGCCATAGGTAAACCCTGATAAATCCGCTCAACTTTATTCACAAAATACTGTGCTAATTCGTCACACTGATGGTTGGAAGCAGTGGGAGAGACCCTAGTGGCACCCGCAATCTTCTTACATTTGAGCAGGGAGAAGATGGTCTTCGCGGGATTTGAACTGGCCAAGATTTTATTGGCCACAAACTCTTCCCGTGCTCTCCGAATGCACTTGTGGTACTGCTTAACAGCCGCCCAGTATTCCAGCTTAGCAGACGCCTCATAAGAGCGTCGCCGAGTGCGCTCTAACTGCTTGCAGCCCTTCTTAGCCAGAGTTAGCGAATCATTAACCCATGCCTTAGACGGCCCTCGCCCCTTTCCTCCCAGTTTAGCCGGGATACAACAGTCCAGGCCGGCCTGCAGCCATTCTTGAAGACACAAATTTGCCGCTTCCACATCAATGGGTAGCTGAGGTCTGTGCTTGGCTAACCAAGCAGAGAAGAGATAAAAGTTGGATGTGAAATGCTCAATGAATGAAGAGTCGGGAAAACATGGCGGCCGCCGGCTAGAGCGGACCGCGCGCACCGAGCAGCCCTCTGAGACCTTTGCTGCAGCACCGTAGAAGACGCGCGTATGGAGCTGCTAATCGTCTAACAGTTATTGAACAACCAACAGATTAGAGAAGACAGCGGATTTTACTGTTTACACAAGACGCTTGTGCTGCTTTCCTCGTACCTGGGTTTGGCGGATGTGTTTGTCTACTGCCGACCTCTCCCCGGCACCCGCCCCTCATCCGAGTTGGAGGCGGGCAGCCGTGGAGCTTCGGCACAGCCGGGCGGCCGCAGCTCGTGGATTCCTGGGCAAGTTTGCTGACGGCAGAGGCAGCGGCGGCAAAGGAGAGGAAAGGGAGCCGATCGACGCCGAGCCTCTGCGGTCTCAGTCAGCTGGCGACTCACCCCTGCAGACGCCGGACGGTGAGGCGGTTTGAACAGAAGAGGTGAGAAGTTCCCGTTTAGATAAAGCCAAAGCTACTGACGCAAATTGCGACGTGCCAAATCTAGTTAGGGATGCAGACCCCCAAACAAGAGTCACAAGGAGTAAAACCAGGGGCGGTCACAGAGGGGTCAAACTGGTGAAAAAACTACAGGTCCCAGAGTGCAGTTTGGGGAAAGATATAGCAAAGGAGCTGGACTACCAGGCAAAAGTAGCAGAATCAAGGAGAGCTGCCTCTGTTAAGGGGGCCAAATATATCAAACAGAAAAGGCCAAAAACAAAAAATGCCTAAAAGCCCCCAAGGGCATTACTCCATCACTGCGGTCATATTTTAAACCCATACCCCAGGTGCTGGAGATTCCACAAGACACGGCAACGTCAAAACTCGAGGTCTACAAGAGGATAATCAGGAGGATATACTAAAAGCCGCTTCTGGGGGGGGACATTCCCCCACCCAGAGTGTGGTTGGGACATTATCGCCGGCTCCTTTAGGGAGTTCCGCGCCTGAACCTGGACCCAAGTCACCCTTAGATGCTACCCCGGTGTGCCTTCTAACACTCCCAGAGGCTAGTATCGCTAGTGAGATACCCAACCCACAGGAGCGGCGGGAAGGTGAAGTAGGGCACACTGAGGTAACATCAGGAAAGGAAGGTAGACAGGAGGAAGCAGACTGGCGGCAGGAGAAGCTAGGAGTGGGAAGCACCCTTGAGGCCCTCGTTGGATCTATAACTGCGATGAGAGAAGAAATAAGACACAACTTTGCAGTTTCTAAAGCTAATCAGAACGAGATAAGGGCGTCCTGCGACATACTGGAAAAGAAAGTCGATGGTCTCTGTGAAAGAACAGAAATATTAGAGAGCTCAGTGGGAGCCCTGACCTCAAATTTAGAGTCTGCAAGATCTAAAATATATACCCTCCAAAGGGATGGAGAGAGCATGCAGGAGCGAATTGAAGTGTTGGAAAACTACTCCAGAAGCAACAATATTCGAATTTTGAAGATCCCTTAGGGAAAAGAGGGGGGAGATCTCAAGAGCTTTATAGTAAAGTTATTAAAGGAATCCCTCAACCTGGACGAGACAGTAGAAACCCTTGAAAGAGATATACAGCGAATACACCGCGACCCATTCCGTCTGAACCCAGCAAGAAATAAACCTAGAAAGGTTTTAGTTAACTTTCTGACATACGCACTAAAGGAAAAGGTTCTGAATCTCGCCCTGAAGGCAAAAACAATACAGGGCCCAGATTTCTCTTATGAGGTTCGGTCAGACCTCTCGAAAACCACACTTGATAGACAGTGGGAGCCGGGACAGTGTATGGAAAAGTTTAAATCATTAGGAGCCACTGTTCAGATGAGATTTCCTGCATTCTTACGGATTATTTACAATAACAAGATGCATAATATCCGCTCTATACAAGATGCAGATGAGCTACTAGATAGCATACGAGACCATGCTCAGGCCCAGACAGCAAAGTAACCCAGGCTCAGGTGGGGAGAAATACAATACATCCGCCGTCTGAAAGAGATGGGGGGAAAAAAAAAAAGAGAGAAAGGGTGCGTAAAAGAAAGGGGGGAAAAAAAGAGGGAAACAAAGGGAAAAAAAGGGAAACAAATAGAGAAGAGAAAAAAAAACCCTAAACCAAAAAACAAAATAAAAAAAAAAAAAAAGAAGAGGGAGATAAAAAGCGTAATAAATAAAAAAAAATATGAAAATAAATAAATAAATAAACACAAATAAGCACAAATAAAAACGAGGATTGAAGGAAGAAAAAAAAATTACGAAAAAGGCTTCCTTAGGGACAAAAGCCAGAGGCTCTCCGTACATTTATACCTTTAAATGGGTTGATAATAATAGCTCCAAATTCAAAAACTACCTGCAGTAGAGGTCAAAAGAGCAAAGCTGCAGCGGGCGTGAAGGTGGCCAGACATCAGGCCACAGTAAGTAGGGGGGGTTTTCCCAGGGGGGCGGAGGGGGGATGGGAATAAGGGGAGAAAAAATAAAAAGTCCTCACAAGCCTAACCATAACTTTATTTTAGCGCGCCCTATTTTTCAAAATTTGGCTTACAATAAATCAACACAGACATTACCAGTGGAAGAAAAATAACATGAAGGAGGTAGAGGTAGATATAATAAAATGACATCTGTTCAATACATATCTTGGAACGTCAATGGTCTGCGGGTGAGGGGTAGAAGAGAGCGCATTCTACAATACCTGAGAGACTCTCAGGCACAGATCATTGTCCTCCAAGAGTCACACCTACTTAAATCAGAGGCTGAATTAATACTAAAGAAATATAGATGGATAGATAAATGTTGCTCCACAGATCACAATGCAAACATTAGGGGGATACTTTTATCGTTAAGAAATCGGTAAAAGCTCAAATCCTAGATTACAAAGAGGACCATACAGGGAGATGGTTAATAGTGAGAGTATCACTGGAAGGCCAAATTCGTACCCTGGTGGGCTATTATGGCCCCAACTCGGACGATCCATCACATTTAGATGCAGTCAGGAATCATCTGACATCAGTTCAAGATCCAGTGATCTGGATGGGAGATTTTAATATCGTGCTCAACCCCAAGCTAGATAAATCCACAAGCTCTAAAACCTGCAGTTCCACTAAATCAAGGCAAACCCTTATTACAATAATGAAACATCTTGGCCTGGCAGACTAGTGGAGAGAAAAAGGTGGCAACAACATAGGAGTGTCCTTTCGAAATGGTAGGTTTAAGCACAAGTCTAGAATTGACTATGCTTTCTTTAGCTATTCTTTGAAAGACACTCAGATAACAATAGATTACCTCCCTTCACATCTCTCGGATCACTCTGCATTAACATTCACAATGAGACCAGACAGCAAGACTAAATCAACATCCTGGTCATTTGATCGGACACTCTTGCTTGAGGATGAAGAGGTCAAGTTCTTGGCAGTAGAGTCCTCAATATTTTTTGATCTAAATTTAGGCTCCTCAGTTGTGGCGGTAGTTTGGGAAACATTTAAAGACTTTTTGAGAGGTCAGATTACTAACAGGGCCTCTTATAGGCATAAAACATATAGAGATAGAGTAGCCATCCTGCAGCAGGAA
This sequence comes from Lissotriton vulgaris, assembly GCF_964263255.1. Lineage (NCBI taxonomy): Eukaryota > Metazoa > Chordata > Amphibia > Caudata > Salamandridae > Lissotriton > Lissotriton vulgaris. The sequence continues at coordinate 1,229,217,805 of NC_141694.1, read as the reverse complement.
ATGAGACTATTAGAACAAAAAATTGATACACCCCAGGCAACCTCACAGGAGCAGATAACACTAGCAGAAAAGAAGGTACAACTGGAAAATATTCTACAAGAAAGGATAAACAAAAGGTGGGAAGCAAGTAAGATCTCTCAATTTGAATTTGGAGAAGCTGCTGGGAAAGTTTTGGCCTGGAAAATAAAATCTGATCAAGCTCTCAAATATATCCGAGAAATTCAGGTAGAGGGGGAGGCCACAGTAGGATCTTCTAATTTAGATATAGGTAAAGCCTTCCATGATTTCTTTGAGGTAATCTATAAAGAAGACCTTCCCAACTATCAACATGCTAGGGACAGATGGCTCAAAGAAATCCTGCTCCCTGCCCTTTCAACGGCACAGAATAAAGCCCTGGAGAGTGAGATAACAGAGGAAGAGGTGAGGAAAGGAATACGTCAATCTACAAAAGGGAAAGCGGCTGGCCCAGATGGTCTCCCAGGGGAGATATATAGAGCCCTGGAAGATGTTATCGCCCCCGTGTTGATGGCTTTATTTAACGACATTTTAATAGAAGGAAATCCACCACCAAAAACATGGGGGGAGGCTACAATTGTGCTTAATCCGAAACCAGGCAAATCTCCCCGGGAATGTGGGTCATATCGACCCATATCGCTGCTCAACAACGATTATAAAATCTTTACAACCATAATGTCAACAAGACTTAGTGGCGTAATAGACAATATAATACATCAAGATCAGAAAGGCTTCATTAAAGGACGACAATTATCAGAATTAACACACGATCTGATAGGTGCCATAGACATCGCATCAGCCTTCTCCCTACCTTTGGCCACGCTCACTCTAGACGCAACCAAGGCGTTTGACAGGGTCAATTGGCCCTACCTCGAGGATGTCCTTAAAAAATGTAATTTTGGAAGTAGATTCTGTAGAGCGATATTCCAAATATACAGTGCCCCATCGGCTAGGCTACTGATTAATGGTGTCTTGACGGAAGCCTTTCATATCACCAGAGGCACAAGACAGGGCTGTCCGCTCTCCCCACTCCTCTTTAACTTATATATCGAGCCATTCGCCCAGGTTCTGTGGGCAGAGGCTAACATTCCGTCATTTAGTTTCGGGGAGTGGGAGAGGCGGGTAGCACTATACGCCGATGACATTTTGATTTTCACATCTGATCCAACAACAACATTTCCTGTAGTCATACAGCGAGCAAAAGAATTTGGGCTTATTTCGGGATATGACTAACTCGAGCAAAACTGAAATAATGACATGGAATATCCCAGAACAACATTTGGGAATAAACGTCTCATCCTCCATGCGATACCTTGGAATACGAGTCACCCAAGATGTGGGCAATATTGGTCAAACCAATTTGGATAGAATCCACAGAGAGAGTAACAAGCATTTACAATGCAATAGGTCTCCCAGCTTTAAAGTTTGAGCTATTGGCATTGTATATTACAATGTGTTACATTAATTTGTTATCAAACTCTGAATTGTTGTATAAAGATGGTAAATGCTGCAAGAAAAAGCAGCACTGAAATTTATAGCTTTCGCAATCGCTATTGTAATGAAGCTGAACGGGCAGGGACAAAAGCATAGTCATAACAATCGATTTAAAAAATAAATGAAAAAAACACTCACTGAAAGTCTGCTTGCGATTCTGCGACTGTCCGCAAACCCAAAACAACGGCCTCCTCCTCCCCCGAGGGCACCTCACCACGCCCTCGCCCCCCCTAGCTACGCGGGTGCTGACGCATGCAACCGTCAGGGAGGACACCCACGTGTGAGGAGGAGCGGCCGGGGATCGAACCGCGGGCGCACGCGCCCACGGAGAGAAGCCGCGCCCACGGAGAGAAGCCCCGCCCACGGAGAGAAGCCCATGCCCTAGAGAGAGCCCCGCGGTGGCAGCTGAAGACCGGAGTAGCGGTAAGTGGGGGGGGGGGCGCTTGGTGCACGTGTGTGTGTGTGTGTATGCGACAGCAGGGGTGAGTTCTCTTTATGTGGGGGTGCATGCGTGCATGGGCGCTCGTGTGTGTGTGTCTCTGCGTATGCGCATGCATGTAGGGTTTTGGAGCTTCCCAGGAGACGGCAGCTGAGCGTGTTCGCGCGCGCGTGGCCTACGCCGATCGCCTTTGCGCGCGGCCTGTGCTGTCTCCCGGGAAGCATAGTCAGCAACACAAGCATTTGCAATGCAATGGTCTCTGCATCATTAAAGGTAGAGCTATTGGCATTGCTCATGACATTTTTTTTCTTTAAATGTAAATTGATACTTGTATAGCGCACTACTCACCCGCAAGGGTCTCAAGGCACTTGTACGAATACCGCTGTGGAACCCGTCCTGGCTTTCCCTGTGAGGCGTCCACTCCTGGGCACTCCCAGGGTGAAGGCCAGGCATCCTTAGCGTTGTGGGGGCCGTTGTGGAGATTAAGCAAGCTATTGCCCAGAGTTGCAGAGTGGGACTCTATGATTAGAATAGGCACCGAGGCGAGAATTATCAGGCCCGTGGAATTTTGAGCCCAAGACCCGCCGAGGCGGGGAATTGAACCCTGGTCCCGGGCTAGACCTCTGCATCAGGGTCTGCCGCTCTAACCATTGAGCCACACTCAAAAATAAAACTCTGCCCTCACCACTCTGCACTCACCACCACTCTGCACTCACCACCACTCTGCACTCACCACCATCACCACCACTCTGCACTCACCACCACTCTGCCCTCACCACCACTCTGCCCTCACCACCACTCTGCCCTCACCACCACTCTGCCCTCACCACCACTCTGCACTCACCCACCACTCTGCACTCACCCACCACTCTGCACTCACCCACCACTCTGCACTCACCCACCACTCTGCACTCACCCACCACTCTGCACTCACCCACCACTCTGCACTCACCCACTGCACCTTTTCTGTAAGAGATTGATCTGTCGCTTGTCAGAGATGTTGTTTACTGTTCCAGTCTCTGATTTCCCAGGGATCCAACTGCCACCCGACCATGGAGATCCTGGTTATAGTCCAAGTGTAGTACATTAAAGAGAGGTGTTCAATATGCCCTGTGAGATGGAGTGTGTGTCCCCAAATCTGCCCCCTTGGACCTCTGGCACCAGAACGTCTGTGTGCATGTTTCTACGTATTCGTCACGTTCACTGTGCCCCTCTGGTGGAGTTGTACTTAAGCAGAAAAATCATTGAATTATCTTAAAATATGCACGCGCCGACACTCAGAGCTCTTAGGGGTCATCGCTAGTGGTTTTACCAGCAGAAATCACAAACAAACGAATAGAAAATAGCCCCGCTTGAACTTCGTGAGTGTCAGACAAAAAAGCAGCATTTCAAAGCCTGGGACGGCCGGGTAACCAGGCAACGAGGCTCGACCTCAAACTCCGAACACAGAAACACTGGCGGCGACCGGCGAATGAGAGAGGCTCTCTCCTTCCCGGCTGAGAGAGGAGACGTCACTGGGGGTCCAATGTAGCACCCGTTCCCACCACGGGACACAGGACGCGCCTTTCCAGGTATGTACACTTCTGTATTTTCCGGGCGCCGCAAACAGAAGTGCTCTACAGACGTTGAATACGGAAACTGCACAGTGCAATTATCACAGAGCTCACAAAATGAGCGGCTTGTTCAGGTGTGAATCATGATTCGTGCATTCTGGGATGTGTGGTCCTGCATGGATAACCCGCTTGCCTTCCCAGTTTTAGATTTGAGTGGTCTTCCGGTCTGGTTATTCGCCTGCATGGGGTTGTAATTGTACAACAGTTTGAGTACGGCCGGGCGGTGTTTGTCGTGCGTGGTTGTTAGAGTGTGTGGTGTAATACAGCGTGGGTGATGGAAGAATCTGTGTGTCCTGCTTGAGGACAGGCGCGCGCCAGTCACGTCGTGGCCTTGCACTGCATACCGACACAATTGTAGTTTTGCTTTTCACATTATGTATATGTGTTTACACTGAAGTATAACCTGCTACAGGCCCCTGGGACCGGACATCAGCAGCGCAGCTTTGAACTCGCGGCCGCCCCGGAAGTCAGGCACGGTCGCCTGTGACGGGGGCGGGGCCACGTTCACACCGGAAGAGGAGGCAGGCGGAGTCGTTGCGTCTCGCGGCCCGGGGCTCCTGTGAGCGGTGTAGAGCCCCGGGGCCGCGCCAGCAGGAGGTTGGGCGCCGCATGCTGAGGTAAGGTAAGTTCTGGAGCGCGATTGGTGCACTTGTGTGTGTCTATGCTCGTGTGTGTGTGTGTACGTATGTGTGCGACGGTGACGGCGGGGGAGGGGGAGGGGGGGCCTCGGTGCACTTGTGTGTGTGCGCGCGTGTGTGTATGAGTCAGGGGTGGTGTCTGCACTTGTGTGTGTGCGCGCGTGTGTGTATGAGTCAGGGGTGGTGTCTCTGTATGTATGTATGTGCGTGCGTGCATGGGCGCGTGTGTGTGTGTATGCGCATGCGTGTGTGGTGCTTGCGCTTCCCAGGAGACAGCGCCTGGCCACAGCGCGCGTTCCAGTTACAAATCGCCTGGAAGGATGCGCGTGGCCAGGACTGTCTCCTGGGACTGAGAGTCGCTGACAAAAGATCTCCTGGCGGACACAGCGCTGACGCGCTGTTAAACGCCAGGAGACCTAAAAAGTTGTTGAGATCATGGTCACACCTGCCACTTTCAATAACAAGTCGAGTAAACCTAGTCAAAATGTGTATCCTCCCAAAATTTACCTTTGTATTCAGCGCTATTCCCTCGGCATTTGATCTCAAAACAATTGGAAAAAAGCCAAGAAATCAACTCCTTTATTTGGAACTATAAATCCACCAGACTTGCCTGGAAAAAGCTGAGGAGAAGAAGAGAGAAGGGAGGTCTCGCTTTGCCTGACCTACTATACTATGCTTGGGCATTCCAGATGACACACTCGAGGATGTTTCTAAAAACACCAACCAATCTTTCGAATGGATCAATGTATAGAGCCATGTTAATCGGGGCAAACCTATCAGTGGATACGTTTATGTTCAAATTTGCTAGCCAGAAATTTTTCAAAAAAATCAAACTTAAAATACTACAATCTTGGTCTAAGATGTGGCTTATCATCAGAAAAAGACTCGGGCTGTCTTACTACTCAAACTTTGCCCCAATTTGGAAATCCCCTGGGCTTCCACTATGTATGAGAGATAGCTTGTCAGCTACACTGGAACATGCAGGGATCACAAGATGGGGTCAATTATTGAAGGAGGGATCATTAATTACATGGGACGAGTTAAACGACCACATCGGTCCCGGACTGTCCAGATTTAAGTACATTCAGCTGGATAGTTGGACAAGAGCCCAGTGTAGAAAAGACAAACATCTTGGGAAAGTAAGCTCTTTGGAACAACAGTTAGTGGAAAAACCAGTGGGAAGAAAGGAGGTAGATTTGTGGTATTGGCAGATACTTGAAGAAATTGATGGAGACTTTACCCTCCCAGATCAATTATGGGGGTCAGCAACTGGCCTTCATTGTGAGGAGATGTGGCTAAATTCTTTTGCCCTTTTACACAAGATTGTAAAACCATCATGGCTCAGAAGAAATCATCTATTCTCAGTACACCGCGCTTACATCACGCCACTTAAACTTTCCAAATTCCTCCCCTGACAAAAAATGTAACAAATGTAATCTTATGGGAGCATCCGATGCCAACATGTTTATGGAATGTCCCGATATTAGTCGGTTTTGGGAAGAAGTGAAGGCTACTCTAAACTCCATCCTGAATACATCACTCTTAATAACACTACCACTTATTATTTTTGGGCTGGAAGACAACATTACAGGTAAAGCAAGGTCATTCCTCTTTTATGCCATTTTGCTGGCAAGAAGGCAAATCTGCATGCATTGGACAGAGAAAACAGCCCCCTCACATTCTGCTTGGCTCACATCACTATACGAAACATCTAAAGCAGACCTTAATAGATCATGTAGTAAACGCAATCTGGCATTTTGGGAGTTGCTGTCCGAGGAGTGGAGATAGAATCCGGGTTTTTTTTTTCCCCCGGGTCCTATGATTATGCCGTAAACACTCCTTGGACTGGGTCTAGCCTCGACATGATATTGGTCCTACAGGTTGAAACAAACCTAGATGAAGTCAGCTCAAATTCCTCAAGTTTCTGGGTGTTATCTCCCGCCAAAAAATTATTTGAGTCCTGGTATAGGAAGGAGGGCATGAAAAACACTTTGGATTGGACCCTAAGTGAAGGACTCGCTAGGTGGTTGGTATCTTCCATATTGAGGGTATGGCAAATGAGGACACAAAAAAAAAAAAAGAAATGCTCAATGAATACTTTGAGCCACAATATGTGCAGTAACAAGTTGTAAGAATGTGTATTACAGTCTTGGCCTTAAGGTTGATGTACGCAAAAGGAATAGGTGGATGTAACCAAGGATTCAATTTGCTTATGTGTGACATTTTCATAATTCACTGTAATTATGACTGACAGTCAACGACTATGAGTGACATGTTCTCGCAAGCAAACGCAAGCAATGAAGAAGAGGAAAACATAAATATCAGAAATGACACCCATTTGAGCAACGAGAAACTCTAAGCTTATCTTAAAACTGCTGCAAAACACCAGGAATGGAAGGGCACCAACTTCTCAGGAGGGCCTTGTAGTGATAAATGAATTCCAAGTTGCTGAGTCAGCTGAGTGAATCGCAGACTCGAGCCATCGCAGACAACAGCACAGGGCATTGATTCAGGGAAAACCTCAGACTGACGCTGAGGTCACTGCCTCCACAGCCCCTTTTGACTTCTAATCCTACCTGCACATCCCGGTGTACCATCATGCCCAGTCTGCACAGCCTCCTGTACCTTCCACAACACTGATGGCACAATACCTTTCACCTTCAAATCCTGCCTGCCTAGCCCTGTGCACAATCAGACTGTGTCTGCACCGCCTGTTGAACTCTCATACATTGCTTGTATAAACCTGTGCACCATCATACTGTGCCTGCACAGCCTCTTGCATTTTCATACAGTCAGAGACCCTTCCACCTTCATACTCTGTCTGCACGAACCCATATTGCCTTATACACTGTACAGCCCTGACATGGACATAATTAAAGTCTATTGCAAGACTGAGTTATTTTGCATACATAATAAAAGATGTACTCTGTGCAGACACGTGGCTGGTGCTGGCTTTGCGGACAGATGGTAGGTACACTGAGGGCAAGCTTAGAAGCTGAAACACATAATTTGGAACTTTATTACCCGGCGAAACTAACTAAACTTACTGAATGATTTTAATTTAATGCCCCTAGCCTCACTTAGACTGACGGTCTGCCTAGGCAGCAGGCACACTAACTTGAATGTAATTTGCGACAACCCAACTGCCGGCCGGGCTACCGAGAGCCACTGCATTTCTGAGTACACGCTGGCCGCCTGGCTCGCCTCTCTTAGTCTCTGTGTCGGCCAGCCCCGTACGCCCACACTCCCGCATCAGGTTAGCTTGGGCTGACTCTCAGCAGCTGCATATAGTCAGCTTGGTCGGGTAGGTGTCAGTCGGTATCTACAGGACTCATTTTGCAACTTAGAAGATTGGGTGTACTCAAAGCTCCACCCAGACCCTATTGCCTTCCACTTCAGTGAAAGGTTTTATTTGATGAACTGTTAACAACTGACACAGCAGTAAAATGTGGCAGACTGAGTTCATGAGTAAATGGATCTCACTGAAAGAGAGAAATTCCATCAAAGCAGCAGCAGAGTATCAATGGCTCTCCACAAGATCTACCTGCACCTTCTACTACTACAGCAAGTTACAACTTAAGGTTGAGAAAGCCTACTCATTTGCAACCAACTATTAGATAAGGCAGCACATGTACGTACTAATGACCTCTCGTTGTGTAATGGTTGAGATCGCAGGAAGATCAACAAGGAAGTGGCCTTGGTTACTGACTGTGTTGTGTACCATGTCCCAGCAACAACAGTGACTGTGTTGTTCATCGTTTTCAAGGAACACATAAGGATTTTAGAGATGGACTAGGAGGAAGGAACTGTGAATGAATTAAAGTAGCTCTACAAACATAGCTAAATCAGACGGATGTACCAAATTAGAACATACATACCTGCATATATATGTATATTATACATATACATGTATATTATATATATATATATATAGGAAACAGATATATTATATATATGTATCATATATATGTATATATATATATATATATATATATATATATATATATATATATATATATGTGTGTGTGTGTGTGTGTGTGTGTGCGTGTGTGAAATTAATATGTTGCATTGTTGGAGAGATATGGTAAGGTAATGCTTTATTGTGCATGGTTATTTAGAACCTTTATAATATAAAAAAGGACTCAATTAATAAAACAGAAGTCAAGTTCATGCATGTTAAGAAAATAAGTCCAGCAGTAAAAATCATACTAAGATAGCAGCCTCAGAGTTAAAATGAAGTGCGAGTACTGTTAGACAGCCTGTTTTACAAAGCAGAATGTGCAGTCAGTTGATCTTTGTTACCAGCAGAATGGTAATCTAGTAAAGTGCCAATGCAATCAGAGCATTTATAAGTTGAGAAAGTGCCAATACAATAAGAGTACATTTGCGATAAAAAAGGTGATTAGTCAAGTTGACAGTTCGGGATATCCCTGAGATGTGGGTAATGTTATTCAGTGGAAGAAGAAATGACTCAAATCTGATAGCTAACCCTTGGTATAATAAGGAGTGCCGGAAAGCAAAAGCCGATCTTATATTGGCAATAAAAAAGAACAACCTAATCGTCATAAGGGAGAAAAGGATTAAATATAAGAGAACCCTTGCTCATGCAAAAAAAACCTGGGACGATAAGATTTGGACGGATTTAATTAGCGCAGCAAAGTCCAAAGACCAGGCAGGCTTCTGGCGGTTAATAACAAAAGGAAATAAGTTAGGGATTCAAAGGACCTCTTTCTTGACGTCACTATTTGGGTCGACCACTTCTCCCGCCTTTATGCGGCAGCTGAAGCTGAACAAACTTCTACTACTGTTGATTTTGTAAATAATCCAAATGCCTTCCACCTATATTTTAGCTTGCAAGAAACATTGACGGCAGTCAATGCAGTTAAGCTAGGGAAAGAGGCCGGTCCCGACAAAATACAGGGAGATTTGCTGAGACATGCCAGCAGTGTCTGGGGCCCATACATAAACTGCTTATGCAATGCAATAGCCTCAAGCGCACCAATACCTGAATCTTGGAAAGGGGCAGAAATCACTACAATTTTTAAAAAAGGCAATCGTTATGACCTCGCAAATTACCGACCGATTAGTTTAATTGACATTTTACAAAAGAAATTTGCTAGGCGTATTTTAAATAAATTGAACAACTGACTTGAAGAGAATAATGTGCTCTCAAAATTCCAGGCAGGTTTTAGAATAGAAACCAGTACAATCAATCAGGTTTTTAGATTTATATACTTATGCTGGAAACACAAATTTAAAAAAGGGTCATTTGTATATTGACCTAAAGTCCGCATTCGACCTTATACCCCGAAATTTACTTTGAGAATCGTTGAAATGCCAAGGGGTGCCAGACGGTTAACTCGTGCAAATAATAAGATTACACGAGGATAACTTTGCAAAAGTAAGATGGGGCCCGAGGGGCGAACTCACCAAGGCTAACCCCGTGAGAAGGGGTGTACGCTAGGGGTGAGTACTGGCACCCACCTTATTTTCATTATATGTAAACGATATCCCAAGTTATTTGAACGGATGCGCAAACGATTCACCTAAGCTGGGGGGGGGGGGGCTTGGTGCCAGCTCTTTTATTTGCTGACGACATCATACTGATATCACAAACCCCCAAAGGACTACAATGCTTAATGGACTCTTTCCATGCATATTGCAATATGAAGTGATTAATAACCAAAAGTTGGAATATGTGCAAAGCTTTACTTATTTGGGTATAACCCTAGATACAAAATTATCTTGGAAGCCACAAATGGAAAAAAACAAGATTACCTTGATTCAAAATTCATTACCGATAATAAAGAGGCACAGTAACAATATCTCAAAAGCGGTGTCCCCAGCCTTGGAGGTATTTAAACATAGAGCACAATCAGCCTCTCTTTACGGGGCTGAAATATGAAGGCCTAACTGTAAAAAGAGTTTTGAACTAGGAGGAAACACATTTTTTAGAAGATTACTACCGGTACGAACACCCTTAATTCCCAGTGTTATGGACTTAAATGTTAAACGCACAGACCACCATGCTATATTAAGACCCACTGCTATTTTGGTGCCCCTCTGTCAACCATAGAATTGACACATTATAAGGAAGGCCTAGAGGAGATCCTAAAGATTGATCAGAATAGGAGCATCCTGTGGCTCAAACATGTTTCTTCCTGGTTTAGGTAACTAGGTCTATCCCACTTTTGGGAAGAACCAACTCAGTTGACATTACTTTCTAGAAAAATGTTAAAATCCATTTTCTGGGCTTACATTCAAAATAGTGTATTACATAGCTCGGCAACAGGCACATTAATAACAAAGTTCCTTCTTTTCAAAGAAGTTGCAAGTTTTGAGTCTTTTTTGGATCTGGTGCGCCCACAACTAGCCAAATCTTTATACATGAAGTTTAGATATGGCGAGCTACAAACAAATGTGAACAAATCAAAATGGGTTAGTAACTACGGCGGGGAAAATAATTAGTTTTGTGTATTATGCCAAAATGAGACAAAAGAAAAAGATTTACATGTATTATTTTTCTGCCCAGCATATGACAAACCAAGGAACAAATGGATTAAGCCCATTTGTAGGATTTGTCTAGAGGCAGAAAGAATATTGAAAACAGACACATCCCAAATAATTGTTTTCAGTATAAGCAGATATTTATTCAATGTGAGTCTCATAAGAACTAAAGCCGGGCTGAAGTTCTAACAACTTATGAATATGTGTACTCAAGCCTGTGATTTTTTAGCAAGCCATGCACATGCACTTTATGATTTAATTGTGGCACAAGGCAAAATTGTGATCTTGTATTTGCACTAAAATAGTGTTTATAGCTTTTTAAGAGACCTTGTAATGAAATACACTGAAAGGTTTAAATAATGGATGAGGTTTATTGATTAATGGATACTGGTTTAAGCACTCCATATACATGATTTTACAAAAATAACCAATGCCTAGTTTTATTGTATTTATTGTATTGTTCTTTTTTTTTTTAATAGCGGAATTGCGATTAGGTCATTCTACTGTCTATTCTTATTAATGCCCCTTACCATGATGAAGTGACATTAATTGAAGACAAAACTGTATCAACTGTATTCAAATAATTTGAATGTGATTTACAATGTATCTTTTATGGTTTTAATTGAACTGAAATAAAGACATTTTGATTTTCATTTGATTTATTCAGCATAGGTCAAGTGGCTGGTTTATTTCAGCACTCCACTAAGTGGAAATCAAGGCTTAGGGTGGCGACATGAAATGTGGATAAAATTCAGGGGCCTTGATTATGGTCCATCTGATTGAATTGGTCCATAAAAAGCAGCATGTTATTCGTCTTCACCAAATGTCTGGAGCGATGCTAGAGCTGTATAGAAGCAATCTTTAGTTGGAGCAGGCTAGAGCTTGGTGTAAGCACGCTTTGAATCTCAATACTCAAGGGGCTGATGTGATTAAGGGTGTTGAGGTGTTCCTGGATATTCTTAGCAGATGGTGTGGGGGAATCTGCATGGCCCATCTGTTGGGCCCCTGCCCGCTGGCATCATAAGTGGGCTGCTAGTTTGTTCCACTCTCTCGGTAAGGGTACTGCTATTATCTTTCCTGATGGTTAAAGCAGTAAACGTTGGTGCCTGTCAGTTCCCCAGCCGGATCCAAACTCTCAAAGTTGGTTTGTGATCGCTTAGAAGCAATGGACGCATCTTGTGCCGGCATTATGCCACCTGTTTCTTTGCTAGAGCAAGCTGGTGCTTTCTCTTTGAGGATTAGAGTAAATTGTTCCTCTCTTCCTTCGCGTTGCTCCTAGATTTTTGGCTATCTTTCAGGATTTTAAAAAGGACTTCCGCCATTTAACGGAATTTTACTATTTGGCAGCTCAGTTGGATGCCGTTGCCTTGGAAGCAAGCCAGCACTGCTTGCCTGCAGGTCCGTATCCTGTGGTTATTAGGAAGCGGTCTCAAGAGGGAGCAGAGTTCCCGTATAAGTTCACTGCAAATGGCGATAAGGTGTACAGTATTTTCTTTGCCGTTCCCGCAGAGGTGGTTCGCAGACGACAATAACCCTAGGCGAAATTTCAGGAACTTCTCTTTTGTTTTTTTGGAAAAGCCTGTCTGTAGGTGTACGTGGGGCGAGAGCTTGATATAGGATTGAACTGTGAGCCAGCCATGAGCACGCTCTATCAAGGCGGCTTTGTCCAGTAACAATGATTCTTTTCAAACTATCTTGTTGACCACCTTTTTAGAACTTGCTGTAGAGCCTGGGAGTTCCCATAGTCGCCGTAAACCAAGCTGGTTAATTGCAGTCTCCAAGTATAACTTTGCCGGGCAAGTTTCTGTGTCTTGAAGTTCCTTCCACAGGAGAGCTTTTAGTGTTTCGGGTCTCCCCTGCTTACTTTTTGCCAGCTTTTTATGTATCTTACTTTGCGTGCCAGCTCTTCTTTTGGCAGCCCGAATTCTAGCCTCATCTGTGCGGGCGATGTGTCCCTTGGAAGGCCAAAGATCATGTTTAGCGCCTTTGCTACCGTTCCATCTACTGAAGCAGCATCCCTCCCCCTCATAGCTTCACTGCCGTAAGTGATGGCTGGGATTAATTTTGCCTGGATCACCTTTATGAGGGGCAATAGGTTTGGTCCTGTGAACTTGTTTTTTAGGTTTCTAAGTGCTACCGCAACCATTAGCCCTCTCCTTATTATGACATCACATTGTGGCTTGAAGTTGCCCTTGCAGTCTATCATGACCCCCAAATATCTATATTCACAAACCATATCCAGCTTCCTTGATGCCAGGACCCATTTCCTTGTTATTTTCTTTTGGGGAGATTAAAGCACATAACTTTAGATTTTTCATGATTGATGCTAAGCCTATTAGCTGCAGAGTAACTCGACCCAATGTGGCCTACAGGGGTCTGGCTAATAAGTACCAAGTCGTCTGCGTAGAAGAAGTTTGACAGCTGGGTGCCCCCTAACTTTGGTGCATGCAAGCTACTTATATTTAGCAGCTTTGATAGCTCTCCCATTAAAAGATGAAAAAGTATTGGAGCCAGTACGCAGCCCTGTTTTACCCCTGTGCTTGTTGAGGTCTTCCTTGTTAGATATTCACCAGAGCCTAGTTTGACTTGCACCCATGTCTCGCTGTGCAGGAAAATTAGTTGGTTTAAGAGCAGAGGGGGGAATGTTCAGCTTTTTAAATTTTTCCCACAGAAGGTTTCTATTGATGTGGTCGAATGCAGAGCTGTAGTCAATGTAGCACAGTTATAGATGTTGCTTTGCTTCGAGGGCAGCATTGATTAATAGTGAAAGAGTAAGTATGTTGGTGGTAGTCCCCATACTTTTACAGAAGCCTGTTTGATTGTATGGAATTGCTGAAACCTCAGCTGCCCACGATGTCAATTCCTCAAGTAAGAGACCCGCAAAATATTTGGCCTCGTTGTCAAGCGAGGCCACTAGCCAATAGCTTCTTGGGTTGTTTCGGTTTCCATTTTTGTAGATAGGTGAGATGATACCTCCCCTCCATGATGATGGATTATGGATGTCTGTCGGATTTTTTCAAACATTGGTTTGAGTACGGAGACCCAATATTCCGGCTCATGCTTAAACAGTATAGGGGGAATCCCATTTGGTCCAGGCGCCTCGTCGCGTTTTCCCTTTGAGATTCTTTTGCTAAGCAATGCACTCGTGATTGCGATTGCCTGATCTGGCTGCTGAGATTTATGGTGTTCGCAACACAGCAGTAGTCACCCCTCTGTGTCCTTTGTGGGGTTAAGTATTCTTTGACTGTTTGTGCCAGTTTCATTAAAATTAATACTAAGAAAGGTTGTCCAGTCATCTTCTGTAACATGAGTTAATGCATTGACTCCGCTCCTTGGTCAGATTGTTAATCTTTTGCCAAAATTGTGCGCTGTTGCTAATTTTGACATCATGTAGGAGTTTGGCCCAGAGAGACTCATCTGCTTCTCGCTTAAGTCGCCAGGTTGGCCTCCTGCGGTTGCGCTTTAGCCGCCTCAGCTCTTCTTTGGCGGCGGAATCTACCCTCAGACTTCGTAGTGCTTGGTTGATGAAGGTCTTTAGGTTTTGTAGATGAGCGCTGTTCCTAAAGTTATGGTACCTCGTGTGCTTCTCGAGTTTACCAGCTACTTCAGTCCGGTTGTTTCCCTGTTTTGTTCCCATATTGTTGCTTAGTGTTTCTACAAACTCCTCCCAGCTCTCGATTAGGACTGTTGTCATATTTTGAGCTTCGCTGAATGCTTGTTTAGTGTGGAGTAGAAGGCGCTGAGGGTCATCTGTTCTGCGTTTTACCCGCCTATTATTCGCGGCCTAGACTAAGCTGTGCCCCATGGCTAGTAAAGGGTTTAGGATTGTGAAGGCCTCTATCAAGACTTCTTGAGGTAAGTGATCACTTAAATCTAGTGAGCCGATGTGAAAGTCTCTTGCCAATTGGAACAGATTGCTGGAGAGGAAGGTGAAGTCTACTGTGAAGCTGGTCATTGTGCTATGGAACATTGTCGCATGGCGGTTCCCTGGGGGTCTTCCGTTAAGTGCTCGGAGGCCCAGTTCTTCTAGTGTCGCTAGAAGTTGCTGTGCTATTTTGATGTTTCTGCCTCTGGACGTGTTATCTTGGGGGCTTGATTTCCATGCGAATGGGTCCTCATCTGCGGTGATTTCTGTGACTGAGTTGTTGAGCATGTTCAAGTTGAAGTCACCGTTGATGATCAGACTGTTTGTTTTCTCAGTGGTTAGTAATTTTGTGAGTTCTTCTTTCAGCTGTTGGACCGCTATTCTTACCTTGGGGGTGTAAGTAAAGATTTATCAGAATTATCTCCTCTTTTTTAGCCTGTTCCTGAATGGAAATTCATAGTGCTTATATTGCATACGGTGGATCTAATTTGTGTTCTAGAGGCACTACTGCAAAAATACTTCTTATTGAGCTATATGTAGCAAGGCCTCTCTGTGACCAAATATTGCGCTCTGTGTACGAGGGATGAAATTCAGGTTATAGCCTGGAAGTGCTGGTGGTGAGTCGGTCTATGATTCTTGCAAGTGCAATATGGTCGAATCTTTGCATGTAGAGGTTTAGTCCCAAATCCGTGAGCTTATCTCCTAGGCCGTTAATATCCAGGAGCACAGTTTGAGAGTATTAGAGGTTTTCCCGGATATGGCTTCATTTTAAATATATTATATCAAGTTGCTTGCACAGATTGGCCCACCAGCAACAAAGGTGTTATGGTATACATTGTAGCGCAATTAACAAATGCTATGAGCTGTTCTTTTACAAAAGATATGTTTTATGATGCAGATTATTACAACGTATCAGTAGAAAATTAATAATTCTGTGTTTACAAATGAAATACCAAGAAGAAAAAAACACTTCCTGTGTCAACAGAGGCTTAAGGCAGGAAGAATTGACCCTAATAGCCCAGTATGATACAATTTCCCCAGCAAATGCAGATGATACCCAGTTTGAGAATAGAAAAGAAAAAAAAGTGGCACTGTTATGCATACAAGTTGTCCTTTTCACTGTGCATTTCCCTTAACTATCAGTATGAACTATACCAACCATACAATGCTATTTACTTTGTTACAACAAATGGGAAAATTACTTCAATATCTTGGGCCGAGAAAAAAGGGGAGGGGTCCCAAAATGTGTTTCCCTCATGCATTTTCCCATTGGGGTTTTCAACACTACTACAGGCCAAACCGCTGAATGGAATTACACCACATTTTGCAGAGAAGTAGATCTTGGTGCACAGAGAGTGCTTTTGGGTCAAGCCTGGGCAGCGCATGCGCTGCTCTGCGAGACATGCAGTATTGAAGTATGTACTTGAAGTCCTGCCAACTCTCCGCCCAGATATGTCATTGGCTTGTGTCGTTGTCCTTCTTAAATGCTGGCTTCTGTTTACTTAATATGCTTGTTAATCCCTCCTTGTCTTCATTTGTAACCTCCTATGAGGACTGGCCCTTTTACTTCTGTTATTACACAGTAGCTCTTATTTAGTCTGTAAGCAATGAGTTTCTGGTACTGCAGCAGGACATGCACGCTTTCACTTTTAAAGTAGCCCGGGACAATTGCGGCTGCTTCTTTGAATGAAATAGGTCTTGTATTTAGGAGAGTTTGAGCTATTGGCATTATAAATTACAATAGTGTAAACTCTTGCAAATGTGCAATTGTGACTGGGTCACTTCGCCACCGCTCCTTACAAAACCCTCCTCAATAATACCCCCCCCCCCCCCGGTCTCCGGCTGCTGGAGGTGTCTCGTTCTTCAAGGAGGCGGTAAAGCCAGCCAGAGGAGCAGGATCCAGGAGCCGTGCTGCGGGGCCCTTGTCATTGCAAGTGGTTCAACTTTGGTTTCATCTCCATGAATCGTTGCCAAGGCAGCCCCCTGAACGACCCTGTTGCATGGTGCAGAGGCATGGGGGCTAAAAGCTCCAGGAAACCCATTCAACACCTATATGTTGGTACTAAGCAAGCAGTTACAAGTGCACTTACTTTGCAGGCACCAGGTCCATGATTTGGAAGGTGCAGTGGCACAGGGGCCAAAAGGTTCAGGAAACCCTCTGAACGAACACTGATTATTGCTGTGTGTTGCTAGTGAACAAGCAGTCACAAGTGCAGTTACCTTGCAGGCACTAGAGCCATGATGTGGATGCTACAGCAGGTGCAGTGGCACAGAGGCGTAAAGCTCTTGGAAACCACTGAACACCCATTATTACTATATTTGACTACTAAACAAGCAGTTACAAGTGCAGCTCCTTTGCAGGCACCAGGGCCATGATATGAATGGTGCACAGGGTGCAGTGGAGTGGCCCATGGGCCAAAAGCTTCAGGAAGCCCAGTGAACGCCAATTAGACGTGTATACGCGCTAATAACTCACATTATTGTGTAGTCTCATGTTTTTCTCCTATGTATATACTTGGCTATGTAATTATGTAAACTGTAACTCGCTAATCCTCATGTAAAGCGCTCTGATACCTCCGGGCTTAGCCAGCGCCATATAAAACTTTGCAAATAATTAAATACATTGCTGTATGTTGCTGCTAAACAAGTAGCCACAAGCGCAGTTACCATGGAGGTACCAGGGCCATGGTTTGAATGGTGCAGCAGGTGCTGTGGCACAGGACCCAAAAGCTCTAGTCTGCTTGTTCGCTGCATGTGTTCTTTTTCTTTGTCCCCCGACTTTTTACCTAATCTTTCTGCATTATAGAACTATCAGTTTCTGTATAGCATATTGTCTTTCTGAATAACATTTTTACGGAGTTTCAGTAGCTTATACTGCACAACTGCTCACCAAGCTACAACTTGAAACAAAAAATAGCTTCATTTTAATCACATAGGCGAAATATTTTGCATTTACCAATGTTTGTTAAAAACAGTTCTGACTTCCAACTGCGAAAAAGCAATTATTTTAAAGGAGTTCCAATAGCCAACACTACCATTTACTAGTATGTCTCCTTACTATGGATCTTTTCTAGCAACTCAAATTATGGTGCAAGTACTTGCACTATAAATAAATATGCAAGACAATAAATATGTTGTTAGTGTGAGTTGTTGAAAAACATGCGCAGTAAATCGAATATATCTTCTAAGGCTACAATCAGTGGTATTTAATTATTTGATTTGCCTGTCTGTCCCCTTACTCGAATGAGATAAAAGAATATCAGAGCAGTTATCCTGCCTGCCAGGCAGAATTTATTTATTTATGCATTTTTATATAATGAAGACATTACCCAAGGTGCTACAGCGCTTTACTGTTAACAAGGTTTGTTTCAAAGATACAGAATTACAAAGACGTAAAGTTAATAAGAAAGTTGACCTTCTTTTAAGTCAGAGACCACTCTGATGATGAGGAACCAGTTTATCAACGGAAGGCCTGTGTGCACAAAATATTCTGGCGGAGAATCGAAAATTATGGTTTAGCCTTCCTCTATGACTTTCAACACCCACTGGTTTGATATTGAACTCTTCCAACTGTCCAGAAACATAATCAAGCTGCCCCAGAATGAGATCTGCATGGTGGAGTCGCCAAGATAGTCAGGATTTCGCTTGCTGGTGTGCCCCTCCATCTGACTGCTGAGAACAGGTTTTTCCTGAGAAAGGAACCACCCCGGCTGCGTCCCTTCCTCGAAAGAGCTGGCTGTCCCTTGAAGACATCTACTGTCCAAAGCGTATTTTGTTCCCAAAAAACCTACTCCTGGATGGCCTTGTCAGGGTTAAAAGTTTCCTGTCCTCTACAGACTTTTTAACCATTACTTCCAATGAAGCCCCAAACAACTCAAGGCCTGGAAAGAGGATCATCAACAACTCCTTCTGCGCAACGTCTGCCTTCTAGTTTTGTAACCAGACCTGTCTCCTGGTTTGAATAGCAGCCCCTGCTGAATCAGATGCTGCGCTCAGAGTATCATATTATATATCAAACATCATTCTGGTCTGTTCCGTGATTGCCAAATTAGAGTAATATGTGCCTCCTGTTCCATCAGTTCTGCCAGACTCTGATAGTCCTTAAGAAGTGACTGAATGTTATATGACAAATAGGTAGAAGCCCTAATGGAACAATTGACAGGAGCATAAGACAGCTTTACTACAGTGTCCCATCTTTTGTGCACAGGATTCGGGGGGAGGGGTTGTTGGCTTTATATGATTTATATAAGAGTACCTTGGGATGATAAACTTGTCATCAACTAATCAACCTTAACTGAAAGCGGAAAGTCTTTAGAATCTCATGTAAGGTGTATCTCTTTGTCATAGGAAAAGTAGATTTATCAATGTCATGCCACTCATTCTGAACCACCTTCTTAGGTAGTGATTCTGGCTCCTTTCTTGGATACTGCATGAACAAAACCTCAGATTCCTCTGCCACTGGAACAACTGAAAAGCCACATTGTCCTTGATATGGTGCAATACCTGCTGTAACTCTTCAAACTGAACATATCTGCCCTGCAAAACCTCCTCCTCCCCACCAGGATCAGTACTGGCGGAGGGAATCACAAGCTGCTTTTTAGGAGAAGATGGCCCCTGTCTATCCTTAAATGCTGCAGCTGCCGGAGCCTGTATTATCTGTTGAATCGCCTACAATGTAGGCAGTTCAGGAGGCTTCTGTACCACACTGTCTCTAGCACTTGAGCTCTCCATTGTATCCATGCTGCTACAAACATGCCAAACACACTTCAGTGTTCCCGGTATATATAGCTGCCAAGCAACGAGGGTGACGAGAATATCGCCGGAGTCCTTGCTGCTTAGCAACTCATAACAAGCATTAGAAATGCAATTGGTCTCGCATTCTTTTGAGTTAGATCTATTGCCATAGCTCAACAGCTACCGGACAGAAATGACCACTTTGCAGGTGCGGAACAGAGCATTGCTCCGTGAAACGGCCTGAAAGCCTAATACTATATTGATAGCCTACAAAATAAAAAGGCAGATCAGGATGACCAGGAGGAGCCACGGACGTATTGGGATGGCCAACGCAAGCAAACAATGAGTGAAATCGCCTGCGTGTGACCCAAGCACCAAAGGCGGGAGAATCAGACCCAATGCATCAAGAAAAACCCTGTATTTCTAAGGGCACAACAACAAACAATTGGTTATTCATGGGCATGCCAAAAGCTGATAGAGGAGATAACAACAGATCTTGAAGACAGTGTCTGCGTGCTGCCAAGGCTCAACCTAAAAACGTGCCCAGGAACGGGTGCACCCTTCGCCTACTCTGCGGGATTGAAACCTACTGGAAACCGAAGTCCTCCAAGACCGCAATCCCGGAGCCGGCATATATGCTGACATGCCCCACTTCCAGTAAGATCCCGCTAAAGAAGAGATTCATAAACTATTGATTGCACTTTTTTTTTAAAAACAGTGTGAGTCAGCATACTTTGCACCTCGTACGGGGGTCCCTGGGTCCACTACAGCATGACCTCACCCTACTTAACTTGCTTGAAGCGTCTGCGCTGCAGAACCAAAAGACCCGGAAGCGGGTGTAGTCCTTTTAAGGTTCAGGATGTGGGAAGAGGAAGCCAGCCATATTGGGCAGGGAAGAAAATATCTAGAATGCTCATTTTGCTTGGAGCGTTCTGTGGGGGAGCTGAAGGTCATTATGAAATTATTGTGGGTGAGGGAGTATGGCGAGGAGGTAATTAAAAGGTATTTAGCAATGCTCTTCAAAGCAATGAAACAAGTGTACGTAACTGCACAAGATAGGAGGCTTGGGTTCTGACTAATGAGGTACTTTTGATACACAGAGGAAGAACACAATGGGAAACAAGCATTGGAAATGCAATAGGTCTCGCATTAGGAAAGTTTGAGCAATTGGTATTGTAAATGACAGTTTTTTAATTTATGTGTTGGTTTTGAAAATAGCAAAAGTAATAGCTTTGTCAGTTACGTCAATAGTTTTAACTTTCGCAAATGTGACACCTATAGCATTTGTAATGCAATGTGTGTTGTATTTACGTGACTTAGATGTATTGATATTGCAAATAACAATGGCTTTTAATTTTGTAAATAATTAATACTTAAATAAAATTTATTGAAATTTATAATGGAAATAGCTTAAACGTTTGTAAATAACTTTTGTGAAGATTATGTTCAGTGTATTTTATTGTGACGAAAATCCAAGAACATTGCATTTGCACCTACACACACACACAGCCACACACACACACACACACACACACACACACACACACACACACACACACACACACACACACACACACACACACACACACACACACACACACACACACACACACACACACACACACACACACACACACACACACACGGTGGTGGTGGATCTGGGGGATATGGTGGTGGTGGTGGTGGTGGATGTGGTGGTGGTGGTGGAGGATGTGGGGGTGGATGTGGTGGTGGATGTGGTGGTGGATGTGGTGTATGTGGTGGTGGATGTGGTGGTGGTGGATGTGGTGGTGGATGTGGCGGTGGATGTCATGGTGGATGTGGAGGTGATGGTGGATGTGGTGGTGGATGTGGTGGTGATGGTGGATGTGGTGGTGGATGCGGTGGTGGATGCGGTGGATGTGGTGGTGGTGGATGTGGTGGTAGATGCGGTGGTGGTGGTGGATGCGGTGGTGGTGGTGGTGGATATGGTGGTGGATGTGGCGGTGGATGTCATGTTGGATGTGGAGGTGATTGATGGTGGATGTGGTGGTGATGGTGGATGTGGTGGTGATGGTGGATGTGGTGGTGGATGTGGTGGTGGATGCGGTGGATACGGTTGTGGTGGATGCGGTGGATGTGGTGGTGGTGGATGCGGTGGATGTGGTGGTGATGGTGGATGTGGTGGTGGATGTGGCATGACATTTTTATTATATACAGAGGGGTACTTATTTTGTACCAATCACTGACCGATGTTAATGTAAGGGTTGTAGATGGTGGGTTGCGCATGCCTTGTTTTGGAATAGGGAGAGTTACCCGCTTTTTGTGACTGCGAGAATTGAGGTTATAGTGTGCTGGGACGAGGGGCGCTCCTTAATACATTTTGGGTAGTTGTGTGTGTCTGGGTATGCCCTGAACTTTGCTGCCCCTCTGTATCTAGTGCTGCAGGTAACAGCCGCGGGCAGTGGTGACAAGTGCCCGTGTTAGTGAAAATACCAGTGCATCTCTGACATGGAGACCCAAGAAGATGACGGAATAGACTGTTAGTACTAAATTAGAATGGCTGCAGTTCACAAATATTTAAATACTTGAAAGCAATGACAGGTCAAAAGTAATTAATCCCATTTTGATATAGAGGTGTACACTACGCTACCATAAGCATACTATGCAATATAAGCTAAAAGAGGGAGTTTTATAATTGCCGCCGGGATGAACAGGTCTCTTCTGTTCTGTCGACCGTGACGGGCCTGGGACCTCCCAGGGCAGAGTCAGAGGCTGGGAATTTTAACAGGATTGATACGCGATGGGATATCTCCCTTAGACGCCAGGAGGAGCCGGCCCGCCACACGAGTCATCTTCCCAAAAATAGGATGGGAAAGGAAAAGCGACCGTCTATCAATCGCCAGAGAGGAACCTCGACCCCCCTTCCTCGTTAGTCACCGGCTGCGCGCTCTCATGCGTAGATGCATTGATAACCGCGCGCCCGAGGCGCATGCCCTCTGGTGCAACATGAAAGAAAAGTCTTTGATGACATCGTACTGCAATTAAAAAAAAACTGCGCTGTTCCTGCAGTTTTCAATCAGGTCATTGATGAATATATCAGGGCTCTTTTGAACAGAGCCTGAGATTTGCAAGAACTTACATTTGAACTGGGAAATAGAAAAGCCTGTTATCAGAGCTGCCAACATGTCACTGGCATGCAAGTAAAAAAAACAAGGAGAAACACGAGAGACGGCCTGCGGCCGTCAAAGTGAAAGTACGAGGAGAAATGCGACACGGCAGGCAGGGGAGGGGGCGGAGCGGGGAGAGCGGCATGAGGGTGTGAAGCAGCAGGGGCCTGAGACGCAGACGCCTTTGATGTGGTAATGCGAGGCAAGCGGATGGTGGCATTGTGCACGCACTTTCACACGCACTGCAAGAAATCCCCTGGGAATCGCCTGATGTCGGTAAGCTCTGTTTAAGCCGCTATATATCGAGCTCCCGCTCAATGCGCATGCGCATTGAGATAGGTCGCTCGACCTAAAAAGGGTTTTGTGCAAGTTGCAGAGATTGTTCAAGAAAATGAAAAACATTTAGAATGTTTAAAAAAAGGTAAGGTTTCGAGCTCAAATAATTTGTACGAGTACTGATTGAGACTACTCAAATTGGTGGTAACATTAATTATGCTCAACATGAACGTCAATGCATTGTACTAGTCTGAGGGAGAAAAATTCAGTCTAGAGCTTGATTAGGCACAATTAACATCTATTAAGAACAGAAAGCTCTCTGTTTTCAACGAGTCACAAAATACATTCCTTTCAAATGTAGGCCATGTCAGCCTCCTCAGCACAAAACACATAGGGCCTGATTTAGAGTTCGGAGGACAGGATACTCCAGCACAAACGTAACGGATATCCGGTCCACTGTATTACAGTTGCACCTTTGCGACAGAGTATACCATCTGCCGAACTCTAAATCAGACCCAAGTTCTGAGGTTTATTAGACCATGTTTCTATGTCACTAAAGATAAACAGTGCATGGCGTAAGCTTCTTATTACCAACTATCAATTATTTTCTCTTTACATACCTCAGTCAGTTGCTTTTCCGCTACTTCTTCTACTCTGCATTTTGCTGTACCCTGTTTTTCTTATTGAAAATATATGGCATAAGTACAAACGAATGCCACAATTTTTCAAAGCTAACATCCACCCATTAGAAGCTTCTCAGCTTATCAGATTTAATAAGGGTTTACGTCAAACATTGTTAGATAATTGCAAATACTAAACAATAATTATGTAAAACTCACATGGCATGCACTCAGTGAAGCCAACTAGTTTCAACCTTTTAAACTTGATACATTTGGTACACACGTTTTCAACCTCACTAAGCATGAACATCTCTTGAATGAGGTTTATTGAAATGGGGCACTTTTGGGCTCAACAATTAGCTTGCTCCTATCTGCCCTGCCTTCAACTGATTGAAAGTGACCTAACAAATGTTTTTACAAGAGTGGTGCCATTATGTAAGAGTCCACCAAAAAGGGCCCTTCCATTAGGCTAAGGGTGCAACCTTACCTAGTGACTCAAAATGCAGACTACTGAGTGCAAATAAGTAAAAAAGTAGTTAAAAGTCTAATTCAATTGCAAGATTTATGCACAAATTACCAATTCACACAGATAAAAACAATCTCACAATAAAGAAACATTGTTCATACAATTCTGTAACCATATAGAACTGTACCTGAGTGATGTCTTCTAGGGGAAATTCCCGGCGATTTAAGCTTGGTGAACCAATGGAAGGTTTCCTTATTGGCAACCTGGGAGATCTTGAGATCTCCTGTGCAGCTCGAGATAACTTTGGGGATTTTCGAGTCTCTATGTTTATCCTGCAGGTACAAAAATGCATATAAGTAGTTTAATAAAAACAAACAGCTCTTTAACCCCTTCCATGCGGCCGCGATTCCCCTGGTGTGCTGTAAACAACATGAACGGGGCGGGCTGTGACGAACCCCAGCCGTCATCAGCACACGAGCACCGTAGTGCATGACGGCTGGGGTTCGTCATCAGCATGGAAGGGGTTAAGAACTTCAACCACAGTAAAATGACTAAACATAAAATAATTAGCATTACATGATGCAAAGCAAATATTTTTCATTATGATGTACATTGAAATACCCTTTTCTTGGGCCAACAACATTCATATTGTAACAAAGATTGTACAGTAAGGAATATGCTACTTACCAGTATGCATCTGTTCTTGGCATAGAAGGCTGCAGAGTGGTACATTATGAATAGATCGCCATCTGGTGTTGGGCTCGGATGATTGCACTTTGTTTTTCTCTTGGAGAGTCTTTTGTATCTTGGTGACTCCTCCTTTGGTTGGTAGTGCGCATGGGCATCGGCTCCATCCTTAGATTGTTTTGTCATAGTAGGGTTAGATGGAGTAGTATGATAGAATACAGATAGGAATGCCCATGTAAGTGTATCTAAATAAGATAATGTTGGAACAGACACAGGTTTCCGGGGAGGCTGGGAGGGCATGTACCACTCTGCAGCCCTCTATGCCAAGAACAGATGCATACTGGTAAGTAGCATATTCCGTTCGAGGCATATGGGCTGCAGATGGTACATTATAAATAGACTATACAGCAGTTCTCTCCCTAGCGGTGGTCACCCGTGTCTGTTGCAACTCTTTGAAATAAAGTCTTTAGTACAGCTTGTCCCACTCTAGCTTGTTGTGTTGTGTGCACATCTACAAAATAGTGCTTTGTGAAGGTGTGCGGTGTAACCCAGGTAGCTGCTTTGCATATGTCATCTAGTGGAATGTTTCCCAAGAATGCCATAGATGCTCCTAGTTTACGTGTAGAGTGAGCTCTGGGAGGAACAGTTAATGTTCTCTTTGCTTTTAAGTAGCATATTTGAATACATTTTACAATCCATCTGGCAATGCCCGCTTTAGAGATGGGATTGCCCTTATGTGTAGGAGAAAACGCAACAAATAGCTGTTTTGTCTTTCTGAAAGTTTGTGTTCTTTCTATATAGTACAATATTGCCCTTCTGACATCCAATGTATGTAGGGCCCTTTCTGCTACTGTCTGTGGTTTTGGAAAGAAGACCGGTAATTCCACTGACTGATTGATGTGGAATGCAGAAATTACTTTTGGTAAGAATTTAGGGTTTGTTCTAAGAACCACTTTGTTTTGGTGTAACTGCATGAATGGTTCTTGAATCGTAAAAGCTTGTAACTCACTTACTCTTCTAAGTGATGTGATAGCTATGAGAAAGGCCACCTTCCATGTAAGGAATTGTATTTCACACCTATGCATAGGTTCAAATGGTGGTCCCATTAGTCTGGTAAGTACTATGTTGAGATTCCAGACTGGGGAAGGTGGTCGTCTTGGTGGTATGACTCTTTTGAGTCCCTCCATGAAAGCTTTAATTGCTGGTACTTTAAACAGGGAAAGATGTTGCCTGTTTTGTAAGTACGCCGCTATAGCTGCGAGATGAACCCTGATAGAGGTATATGCTAAGTTACATTGCTGCAAGTGTAGTAAATAGCAAATGATCTGTTTAGTGGATGCGTCCAGAGGGTTGATGTGCTTACTGTTACAGTGTATAGCAAACCTCTTCCATTTTGCTGCATAGCATGCTCTGGTGGTAGGACGTCTTGCTTGTTTAATGATTTCCATACATTCTGGAGGTAAATCTAAATATCCAAACTCTATGACCTCAGGAGCCAGATCGCTAGGTTCAATTGTTTGGGATCTGGGTGCATTATTTCTCCATGGTTCTGTGTAAGGTGCACGGGTAATAAGGATTAGTTACTTACCTGCAATCCTAGTTCTCTTCCAGGGGTATCCTCATCAAAGTCATAAGCATTAGAATATTCCCGCCCATGTGCGGGACCAGAAAGCAGTAGAAATTCTCATAACTCACTGGAAGCATAGGAAGCTCCCAGGCTGCATTGCAAACACACAGTCTAAGAAGACTGAAAAGCTAACCTGTAGCTGAATAGCAAAAAACTGACACTGTGCCTTTAAGGCACTCATGACCCCCTGTATCCCATCATGCCCCAGAGGTGACAGTTAGGTCAGTTCTTTTCGGAGACTGAAAAACAAACCCAATAACAAATAGGTCAACAATATCTCCTTATTAAAGAGTATCCTTTGCCTGGGGAGGCGGGAGGGTTGCTTATGACTTTGATGAGGATACTCCTGGAAGAGAACTAGGATTACAGGTAAGTAACTAATCCTTCTCTTCCAGGGGATCCTCATCAATAGTCATAAGCATTAGAATAGAATAGCGAGCCTCTCCTCATCCCTGCGGGCAAAGGAAAGATAAGACAGAAATCTCATCAATAAGCCAGAGTAGACAAACAGACTACCCAAACAGATTCCTCAAGGAGGCTTGCCCTACTTGAGTATCGGTCCTGGAATCAGATTCGAGGCAGTAATGCCTCGTAAAGGTATGCACTGATTTCCAGGTTGCAGCCTTGCATATTTCCGACATGGGAACGTCATGCAAGAAAGCCACTGTAGCCGCCTTCCCTCTAGTGGAATGCGCTTTTGGAGATATCAACAAAGGTTTTCCTGCTAGTTGATAGTCCAACTTAATGCAAGAGACAATCCACCTGGAAATGGACCTCTTTGCTGCTGGAAAGCCAGTTCTCATTGCACCATAGTTCACAAACAGTTGGTCCGTTTTCCTAATCCCTTTACTCCTTTCCAAATAAAACTTTAGCACTCTTTTAAGATCTAAGGAGTGAAGTGACAGCTCGGCCGGGGTCGTAGGATTTGGAAAAAAGGAAGGGAGGGAAATAGACTGATTTATATGAAAATCAGAGATGACCTTAGGCACGAAGGGTGGGTGAGCTCTTAGGACTACTCTGTTATGGTGGAATACAGTATAAGGTTCCTTTGCACAGAGCGCTTGTATCTCACTGACTCTGCACGTAGAGGTAATTGCCACCAAAAAAAGCTGCCTTCCAAGAGAGATGTTGTAAGGAAGCCTTGTGGATGGGCTCGAAAGGTGGAGACATTAACCTTGATAGAACTAGGTTTAATTCCCACAGAGGAGAAGGATTTCGTACAGGGGGATACACTTTCTTCAATCCCTGGAGGAAATCCTTGACCACTGGAACCTGAAAGAAAGACACCTGGTCAGGTGACTTCCTGTAAGCCACAATAGCTGACAAATGCACTCTAATGGAAGCGTACTTTAAACCAGCTGTTGCGAGGGAAAGGAGGTATGGTAAGATGACGTCCTCCTGCCCCTTAATCGGATCTAAATGATGATCCCTACACCACAAGTAAAACCTTTTCCACTTGAAGGCATAGGATGCTCTCGTGGACGGTCTCTTAGCCTCCTTTAAAATGTTCATGCATTCTGGAGGCAGGTTCAAATGTCCGTATTGCAGGACCTCAGGAGCCATGCTGTTAGGTTCAATGATGGGAGGTTGGGATGCATTATCCTCCCGTACATTTTGCTCAACAGGTCCGGTCTGCAAGGGAGTCGTTTGTGTGGACACACAGACAGATGTAGAAGGTCCGGATACCACCACTGTCGAGGCCAGTCTGGAACAATCAGGATCATTTCCATGTTCGTCCTGAGGAGCTTGGAAACCACTCTCGGAATCAGAGCCAGGGGAGGAAACGCGTATGCGAACATCCCTGCCCAATCCAACAGAAGAGCGTTCCCCTGCGTCCCTGGCCTGTGGAACCTGGACGCGAAGGCGTGGCACTTGGTGTTTTCGTCGTCTGCAAACAAGTCTATGGATGGACGTCCCCAGCAACGAAAAAGCTCTTCTACTACTTCGTCGCTTAGCACCCAGTCTGGCTGATCTTCGAAGTGCCTGCTGAGTGCGTCTGCTTTGACGTTCAACTCGCCCGGAAGATGCACCGCCACTACTGTGAGACCTCGAGCGAGAAGCCAATGCCATATTGCCTGAGCCCCTCGAGACAGTGGGCGAGATTTTGTGCCTCCTTGCTTGTTCAGATAGAACATGGTTGTCGTATTGTCCATCTGAACCAGGACTGAGTTGGATGTGATCGCTGGCAGGAAAGCTTTGAGAGCCAGGAATACCGCTCTGAGCTCCAGCATGTTGATGTGGTATGTCTGCTCCTGCGCAGACCACAGGCCTTGAATCTGAAGCGGACCCATGTGTGCTCCCCAGCCTTGCAGGGAGGCATCTGTCACTATAGATTGGGACGGAATGGGCTGGTGAAACGGCACTCCCACCATCACATTGTGTCTCCGAGTCCACCATCTGATGGACTCTTTTGTCGCCTGGGAAAGATGGATTCGGTCCTCCCAACCTGCTGTCGCCTGGTCCCACTGATCCTCCAGAGCCTGTTGTAGAGGACGCATTCTCAGCCTGGCGTTTGGGATGAGAAAGATGCAGGACGCCATGGAACCCAGTAGCGACGCTACTTGTCGTGCTGTTGGAGGCCGAGACTCTAGCAGAATCCCACATTTCTGGTTCATGGAAGAGAGTCTCTCCTCCGAAGGAAACGCTTTACCCACGCTTGTGTCCAGAACGGAGCCTAGGTAGTGGATGGATTGCGTAGGCCGCTGGACTGACTTCTCCAGGTTCACATGGAGGCCGAGCCTGTGAAGCTGGTGCAGGCACAGATGCAGATCTTGCGTTACCCGTACCGGAGATGGACCTTTTAGGAGCCAGTCGTCCAGATATGGGTAAATGAAGAGACCCTTCTTGTGAAGAAAAGCCGCCACCACTGCCATGCATTTGGTGAAGACTCGTGGTGCGGACTTGAGACCGAAGGGTAACACCTTGTACTGGTAATGTTTGTTTCCCACAACAAACCTTAGGTACTTGCGATGTTGTTGTGCAATCGGGATGTGAAAGTACGCATCTTGTAGATCCACCGAACACATCCAATCTCCGGCTTGCAGATGAGGACATATTTGGTGAAGCGCCAACATGCGGAACTTTTCCTTGACGATAACCTTGTTTAGGAGTCGTAGGTCGAGTATGGGTCTGAACTTGTCCTCCTGATCTTTTTTGGGGACAAGGAAATATCTGGAGTAAACTCCTTTTCCTCTTAGAGCGAGAGGAACTTCTTCTATCGCTCTTTTTTGCAGCAGGATCTTTACCTCTCGTCGGAGCAAGCTTAGTTGGTGAGGGCAAGAGCTCTTCGGAGGGACGCTCTTTGGAAGAGCACGGAAACTTATCCTGTATCCATTGCGCAGTATATTCAGCACCCACTGATCTCTTGTGATGCTGACCCACTCTGCCAGGTGTTGTGAAGCACTTCCTCCCACTGGAGTGGGCAACGGCGTCAGAGGAAGCCACTGTTCAGGCCTTCCCTCCTCTCATGGTGTTGGAGGACTGTTGGTGACCTCCCCTTCCTCTGCTGGGCTTGCCACGAAACTGGGGTTTCCCTTGAATTTTGTTTTGGGACCACTGAGGGGTTTGAACCCTCTGTTGAGCCCCTCTCCCCCTGTTGGTCTTGAAGCGGTGCTTGAATTCCTTTCCTTTCCACCGCCTTCACCGTGTCCAGCTCAGTCTTAATTCGGGTCATCTCTTCGTCCGCATGCTCACCGAAGAGAGCAGAACCCGAAAAGGGAAGGTTTAGAATCCAATGCTGAGCATCCGGTTTTAGACCTGTAAGGCGCAAGCAGGCCGATCTTCTGGCACAAACTCCATGGGAATAGGAATGAGCCGAAAGCACCGCCCCATCCGCGGCCGTGCTTATCATCTGGTTTGCCACCAGACATCCCTCCGTAACAGTTTCCTCAAAGTCTTGCTGGTCCTCTTTCGGTAGCTTGGCTTTGAATCTTTCCATCGAGTCCCATAAGGCTCTGTCATACCGACCCAGGAGCGCAGCTGCACTGGCGACCTTAAGAGTGGAAGCAGCAGAGTTGCAAACCTTCCGACCCCAGGAGTCTTGGGTTTTGCTGTCCTTATCTGGCGGGACTGAAGATGAACCAGCAACCGCATGTGTCTTCCTCGCCGCTGCCACGATGACAGAGTCCGCTGGCGGGTCAGATTTCACAAACACCGGGTCAGAAACCGCCGGTTTGTACTTCTTCTGAATGTGTGCCGGGAATGCTCTGATTGCTGCTGGGGTTAGGAAAACCTCCTTGACAGGGTCCATAATCCCCGGAACCAAAGGCAGCAGAGGTCTGGATATGGCCTTCTTGTGTAAGGTTTCAAAAATGACTGTCGTTGTTACTTGCGGGACAGACATTTCGATGTTCAGTTTAAGCGCACCTCTCTGCAGAACATCCAGATACGTGCCAATATCATCCACTGGGGAGGACCTGGACGTTGGACTGTCCATTAAAGTCGGGGAGTAGTCCCTCTTGGACGATCTGGTAGAAGAAGTTGAGGAAGTAGACGGAGTACGTCTATGTCTATGGTGAGTACTAAGTCTTCGCTCCCGCGACCTCCTTGAATGCTCCTCCCGTCTAGGGGAGCGAGATCTGACCCGATCTCTTGTCCGATGTTCCCTTCTAGGAGATCAGGATGCCCTGGGGGATCTGGCTGGCGATGGCACGGGAGATCTGCCCCGAGGAGATCGAGACCTTTTCCGACTTTCCAGTCTAGGTTACCTTGTAGGAGATCGAGACCTTCTCCGACCTTCCAGTCTAGGTTCCCTCGTAGGAGAACGGGATTTTCTTGGCGCTTTGGAGGGTAGCGTCACAGGGGATGTGCGCCTGGGAGGGCTACGCTTGTCCATCTCCTCCACCAGGTCTTGGAGAGGAGACCTGTGGTCTGGGCTGGCATACTCCTGCATACGCTTGGTAGGCCCAGCGTCTCGCCAATGGTCCAAGGATCTGTACCATCTAGGTGACAGCCTGATGCGCCCCGCCGAAGGATCTGGACGACGCTCCGGAGTTCTGTGAATAGGGCTTCTGGACCTTGAATGCTCAGTAGAGGAGCCAGAGGATCGATAAGATGAATGGTGAGAAGCATATTCTGTCACCATGATCGAATCCGAGTGTCTCGACGTCGAGCGTTCCTTCCTCGCAGTCGAACGCCTTCGAGGAGTCGGAGGATCAAACAATCTCGACCTCGAATGTCCATGAGAGGTTCTGTAGTCTCTCGACGTCGAGCGGCGATGAGCAGCCGTCGACGGAGCCCTCTGCTTTGACGTCGAACGGCGGTGTCCGGCCGCCGACGGGGACCTCAGCCTCGACGCCGAACGACGATGTCCTGTCGTCGATGGAAGCCTCTCTCTCGACGTCGAACGACCTCGTCCTGTCGACGGAGATCGCTGCCTCGACGTCGAATGCCTGTGCGATGACGGCGGAGGGGTATTGGGCACCCTCGACGCCGAGCGCTGCTGCTGCACTTACGGAGACAATAATAAACCAAGAGCGGTACCAATATTGCCACGTTACTTATGTGCTGGATCCCGGGTGATCACTCGAATAACTGAATTAAGCAGTAATTCTCAATGAACCATATTTCAGACTGAATCAGTTTTGTTTTACTTTTTAACTTAGATGCATGTATCAATTCAATATGCAATTTTTTGTTTTTTTGAATCAGGAAACATTTCTTTAGTTCCACATCATAAATCGCAATGAACACAGATTTTAAACAAATAACAATACGCAAAACAATATTTTGACAAAAAATCACAACTTGCAATCACCATTCATACCACACAAAAAATATCATCACTAGATATATTACAGTTATTTACAATCTATACAATGTCACAATTGAAAAACAGACAAAGCATTGGAAATAAGCAAGTACACAATGTTGTTATTTTCTGAAATAATCAAGGGTTCCTAATGCTGAATAGAAGAGGTCTACGCGTTTCGATAACCCCTGGTTGTGGGGAAATCTCATCAGGACCGTATGCCTCTCAGTAGCTGGCTTTGCTTTTGTGGTTGTCAATCGTATTACGCCTACTGCGGCTGTTTATTGAACTGGAAGAAAATTCGGGTGGAAGCGGGTAGTGTTAATTGCTTAGCGCAGGGAGTTCACGGGTGTCTCAGTCTGTTCGTTAGTCCAGTGACCAGCACCTTCCGACTGGAAGGTGCCGGTCACTGGACTAACGAACAGAGATCGAAGAGCGCAGACCCCCCGAGTTAGACAGCGGACACGACGCTAACAGGAGACCGGAGCACGTTATTGATTCGCTCAATACAGACTGAGACACCCGTGAACTCCCTGCGCTAAGCAATTAACACTACCCGCTTCCACCCGAATTTTCTTCCAGTTCAATAAACAGCCGCAGTAGGCGTAATACGATTGACAACCACAAAAGCAAAGCCAGCTACTGAGAGGCATACGGTCCTGATGAGATTTCCCCACAACCAGGGGTTATCGAAACGCGTAGACCTCTTCTATTCAGCATTAGGAACCCTTGATTATTTCAGAAAATAACAACATTGTGTACTTGCTTATTTCCAATGCTTTGTCTGTTTTTCAATTGTGACATTGTATAGATTGTAAATAACTGTAATATATCTAGTGATGATATTTTTTGTGTGGTATGAATGGTGATTGCAAGTTGTGATTTTTTGTCAAAATATTGTTTTGCGTATTGTTATTTGTTTAAAATCTGTGTTCATTGCGATTTATGATGTGGAACTAAAGAAATGTTTCCTGATTCAAAAAAACAAAAAATTGCATATTGAATTGATACATGCATCTAAGTTAAAAAATAAAACAAAACTGATTCAGTCTGAAATATGGTTCATTGAGAATTACTGCTTAATTCAGTTATTCGAGTGATCACCCGGGATCCAGCACATAAGTAACGTGGCAATATTGGTACCGCTCTTGGTTTATTATTGTTCTGGTGAGGCTTGTCCTTATTGCCAGTAAGCCCAGACCCTG
The DNA here is from genome assembly GCF_964263255.1 of Lissotriton vulgaris. Lineage (NCBI taxonomy): Eukaryota > Metazoa > Chordata > Amphibia > Caudata > Salamandridae > Lissotriton > Lissotriton vulgaris. Next base: position 1,229,184,721 of record NC_141694.1, on the reverse strand, counting down.
TATATGGTGTTAGCACTGACGGAGACAGCGTCCTCGACGCCGATCGACGAGTCGCCGTCGACGGCGGAGGGGTCACACTTCTCGACGCCGGTCGTCGCCTGGTTGACGACGGCGAAGTGACCTCCCTCGACGCCGGTCGTCGCCTGGTTGACGACGGCGGAGGGGTAATGGATCTCGACGCCGACCGTCGCCTGGTTGACGGCGGCGGAGTAGCCTTCCTCGACGCCGATCGCCGCCCGGTTGACGACGGCGGAGGCGATTTTGACGACGGAGCTGGTTCTTTCGACGTCGTTGACGTACCTGGTCTTCTCGACGGCGAGCCCGCCGTCGACGGTAGTTTCGAAGAGGAAAACTCCACCTGTGGATCTTTTCTCAGCGCTGAGCTCGACGCTGAAGTTGAAGGGTGTGAAGATTTCTTTTTTGAAGAGGCTTGAGTCTTCTTGGAGCCCTTCTTCACTGGAGATCTCCCTCTCGAAGCTCTGTGAGCCAGGCCATAAATTCGAATTCTCTCCCTGTCCTTGAGAGTCCTTCCTGACAGGTTCTCACAATGAGGACAGGTGCCTGGATCATGATTTTCAGACAGGCAAAGGATACAGACGTCGTGGCTGTCTGACTTGGCCTTCTTGTTGCCACAAGAAGGGCATTTATCAAAGAGTGAAGGCATTTTCAGAGGAAAATGCTCACCAAACTGCTGAAAACAAGCAGTATCTTACTTGACTAGATGTAAGACGTCGAAGTAAGAGCAAAAGTTGTCAAAAAGAAGCAATTTTTCTGTCAAAAACCAGAAAAATAGTGGAGCTGTGTAACCAGGGTCCTTCACTGAAGGAGCCGGAAAGAACAACTGACCTAACTGTCACCCCTGGGGCATGATGGGATACAGGGGGTCATGAGTGCCTTAAAGGCACAGTGTCAGTTTTTTGCTATTCAGCTACAGGTTAGCTTTTCAGTCTTCTTAGACTGTGTGTTTGCAATGCAGCCTGGGAGCTTCCTATGCTTCCAGTGAGTTATGAGAATTTCTACTGCTTTCTGGTCCCGCACATGGGCGGGAATATTCTAATGCTTATGACTTTGAGGAGGATCCCCTGCAAGAGAATTTTAGCTTTTGATGTGGCACCTGATAGAGTTGTAGTAGCGTGGTGAACCATGGCTGTCTTGCCCACGTGGGTGCCACTAGTATCATTGTCATTGAGTGCTGTTGCAGTTTCCGAACCACTAACGGAATTAGTGGGAGAGGGGGAAAAGCGTAAGCAAATCTGTTGGACCAATTTATCCATAGTGCATTGCCCTGGGACATGTGGTGTGGGTACCTGGATGCAAAGTTTTGGCATTTTGCGTTCTGATGATTGGCAAACAGATCTATCTCTGGTTGCCCCCATCTTTGGAAGAATGGCTGCAGTATTTGATCGTGTAGCTCTCATTCGTGTACTTGTTCTGACTCTCTGCTTA